>NC_039362.1:81025519-81372336 GCF_003573695.1 Papaver somniferum
GGGGGGGGGGGGGGGGGGGTAACAACCACACCCAATAATTTGTTCGACAATCTGTATGAACCAAACTCCAATAAAATTCTAAGAGAACCAACTTAAAAGCGAGACTCAATCAAGAAATATATCAAAGAGTTTTTTTTATCTCTTTCTCAATTGAATCAGCAAATCAAACAGATAGAAATCCTCGAGCCTGATTGATATGAGAAATAACTTGGACGGTACCAAATACCAATGCCCAAGTGTCAATCAAGTTTTATCCAACAAAAAATGTCGGATTTATCAACTGATTGAACTACGCACAACCTGTGATATTTCAATTATATAAACAAATATAATGCGGAAAAGAAATAACATAGACACTAGAAATTTTGTTAACGAGGAAACCGCAAATGCATATCCCACGACCTACTCCAGATTCGAACACCACACTTTATTAAGCCGCTACAGACACTAGCCAACTACAAGTTAACTTCGGACTGGAATGTAGTGGATCCCCAACTAATTCTCACACCGATTAAGGTACAGTCGTGTTCCTTACGCCTCTAGAACCACGCCGGATTCCGCGCACTTGATTCCCCTCTACGACCCAAAGCCGGAGACTTATAAACAAATATGTCTCTCATAGATATGTCTATCCTTTATTCTGTTTGTTCCGTCTTTTAATACAAAGATCAAGGTGAACAGGAACTAACTAATAATCCGGTCTTATACTCCCAAAGAGCAGCCTAGAAATATTAGTCACCTAATAATAACCTAACTGATTAACAAAGTAAGTTATTGTGGAATCACAAGAGTCTGAGACGAAGAACTATTGTGATTACTTTTTATATCTTACCTATCAGAGATAAATCTCGAGTAAATTTTAGAGAAGATAAAACTTAATATGATAGAACAAGTAAGATCAGAATACGTAACTACAGAGAAAATAGTTGGATCTGGCTTCACGAATCCCAAATGAAGTCTTCAAGTCGTTAACCTAATAATGGTTTTGGAAAACCTAGGTTAAAGGAGAATTGACTCTATTTTGCAACTAGGACACAACAAAGTGTCGGGATTAGGTTTTCCAATTGCTAGAGTTCTCCCTTATATAGTCTTTCAAATCAGGGTTTCTTACAATCAAAGCTAAGGTAGCTTAGTAACAAAACATTCAATATTCACCATTAGATGAACCCCTGATTTAAGATTCAAGCTAAATCAGCTTAGAAATTAAGAAATTAATCTCCACCGTTAGATGGTCTTAGCTTGTTACACACAAATGAAGTATACTTATAGTTAGATGTTACTGTACCTAAACGTGTATATTGAGTTGGCTCAATAACAGTTAATCGAAGTTAGCCATATGAACACTTTTTTCTTAGCCATATTCATCTAACCTTCTAGATCAAATATGAAGATCAATCAATCATGAGAGATAATCAAATGAATCTAATTGTGTTTCAAATAGAGTTGTTCAATTATTCACTATCTCATAGAAATATATATGAACAAATTCAAACGAAATCGGTTTGATTCGTAATCGTACAAAGTACTTCTACAAGAATCAATTCATGAACATTAAACCACGGTTTGAAAAATTAATTTGCATTCCTTAAATCATAGATGTTTTAAGGTAATTGTCAATCTTATATTGGTGTTATTATTAGGTTGTGAACTTTTAGTGTAAACTTTGAACTTATGCTTATACTGTTGGGGTTCAGATCCATCTACATGCTAACACTGCAGAAACAAATTAGCCAACAAGAAACACTTGATCTCTCGGATTGCTCCATGAACCTCACTAAGATCTAGGATAAGAAGAAGAGAAAGAGAACCACACAGATGCAAGCCACAAACAAAGTAACAAGAAGTAAAGTACTCACATATTTAACGTGGTTCAACAATATACACAATGTGTGTATATTATCTACATCCACCAAACGGATACAACCTCTTTATTCATTATAGAATCAACTGAGAATTACACATGAATTGAATAATCAATTAATCGGCTCACCACAACGTGACCGAACACCAAGAACTCTCACAAGCATCCTATAAGATCCAAAGTAGCGTCTTCACCCATACGAGATAACATATACCAGATTATCTACCACGACGAGATGATCTTCTCTACATACCCTGATATAGATTTATAGATTATCATGGACCCCTTCTGCTCAACACCAATAATCTAATTCAGAAATAAAACTTGTTTTTAAACAAAACCAAAACCTAACTTGATTTGCAAGTATCCCTTCCTATAAATACTACTCGAAAATCTATTTTCAAGACATATCAGAAGCAATTCGTTTTATCATCTTCTTTCTTCGTTTTCGCGACACGTCTTCACTTCCAATCCCTGTTGCTAAGTTCAAGAGTGGGTAACTTGCGTTGTGCTAACTCAAGTTATATCGGGCAGTCTTATCCTGGAAACATCTTCGCTGTGAGAGGTTTAGCATTGCTCATCTTGAATATACCCGCGAACTAATGTATTAAGGACAACTTGTGAAACCTGTGATTATGCCCTCGTCAAGTTGTTTCGGTTTAGTTCTTTATATATTATTTTTGATACATCCAACGTACCGTTCATTGTTGCAAGATTCCAACATTGACTTGCTTCTAGATTTGAGACAAGCTTGGAGATACTTTTGACTATGTGGTTCCCAAAGATCATTTTTAATGACACTATTCATCTTGATGCCATTTTGTTCTTATTTTTTCGTGTTAGCTTTGACTGTCCTGTATCATAGTTTTTGATTAGCATCATCGCGAGGGCAATGCACCACTTACGATTGATTTAGTGGCCATCATTGGTTTTAGTTACCTTCTTTCACTTGCATATATGAGATCCAACTTAAGGTTAAGGTTAATCTTTACACTGCAAGGTGTAACAAAAATAAATACCAAAGGCATTCACTCACTACTTAGTATGACAGAGATTATTTTGTAAGATGTCACTTGCTATGGTAATTTTCCTGTGTACCGGTGAAGAATGAGTTTCAGCCACATTGTCAGTTGATTTTATTCATGAGGTCTCATGACTCATTTCTCTTTTGCTCTCAAGCGGACCCTGGAAATTTCATCCAACTAAGTGTGTTGGAATATTTTCTTTCCAGTTTTTGCAGTGTGCATGAGTGGGTTGTCCTTCTTCAGGGTGTATTCTTACAGAAAAGCTATCAATTTTGATTGCCTTGAGTTCACTGGAGTGACTTTTTCCCTGAAGGTGTATAGTTTCATAACATGTTTTTGTCCAGGTTTTGGTTAGATGAGTCCAGATGTTGTCTCTTTTTATTGTTTCTATGCTTCTCTGTGTTGTCCTGTTCTATAATTTTGAGAATATGATACCTTGCCAGTTTTCTTGGGTCTTTTAAAGATTTGGCTTCATACTGTACTGTAATATTACATGCTTCAAAAAACAAAAATAAATAAATAACTGCATCAGGTGATCCCATTTACATAGATTTTCTTCTACTTTCCGAATTTTCTCCGATTGCTTTTAAAGAAACAAAGCTATTTGTGTGGAGGATCTTTTGAGTGTTCCGCAGTATAACATTCTTAGGGTGGGGAAGTTCTTTCCAAGCATCAGTTTTAGGATCATAACAAGATAAGATTGTATCACTATGCGAAATCAGAACTTCACCTGTCCTTGTAACTGCTAACAGTCTATAGTTATAGGCCCTGGGTATTTGGCTCGTCAGTATCCTATGCTTCATCCATGGATGATAGTGATTAAATTTCCATTTCTGTGCATTTATCGCGATAGCTATGTCACTTGAATATAAACCGAAACACCAATCCCTTTTAGCACGATATCCTAGAAACATACAATGTGCGGAATAGTTCGCCCCATTACTCACACAGGTGCACCTTTTAACATAGCGTTGCGTCATAAATCAGGATTTTTGGCGAACGGTTGTAGCACCGATCCCTTGAACAAGAGGAAGCGTGGCGTTGGCATCAAACAATGCCGGCATAAGCTTTAAGACAATAGAACCGTAATATACTTCCATATATAGCATGCCGGCATAAGCTTTAAGACAATAGAACCATAACACATTTCCATATATAGTTCTTCCAAGTCGATATGCAAAGTGATTAAATTTGTAACTCTATTATAATTTCTTGCTAAGAGATATCGTGCTAAGAGAGAGTAACTCTAATATAATTTCTTGCGGAAACTTTTCCATGGATGATAGTGATTAAATTTTGTAACACACACACAATTTATATAGCTACTAGATTTTGTGCCCGTGCGTCTTTTTCTTTTAATCATATTTTTGATTTGGTAAAGCTCGGGTTCGGCTTCGGCTTCGCCTCACCTCGTCCCGTCCCGATTTGATTTGGCGTGGCTCGGCTTCGCCTCGCCCCGATTTGAGAAGAACAAAAGAAAATCATTCATATGCCAGTAATAGTTGCCGCCATTCTTTCCTACACATTAAAATCAGAAGGAACTTGGGAGTGAATCATCTAAATGATAATGTGGACAACATAACTTATTAGGGTTTACTAAGAACTAAAACCTCATTCCATAGTAGTTCATTTCTCAAAATCATAAACCCCTAGATGTGAAAATTTCATATTAATTTGCTTTATCAGTTGTATCAACATCCACCGATGCATCAATTTAAGGGAAACCTAACTAACTACAGCCCAATCATCCTAAAGTTGATGAGCCGACTTTATTATTTCTTAAACCTTTACGCACATCATTCACCATTCACCATCATAACATCTTTTTCTTTTAATCATATTTATGATTTGGTGCGATGCGGCTTCGTTTCGCCCCGTCGTGCATTTTTGATTTGGTAAGGCTTGGTTTCGCCTCGACCCGTCGCTTAGGATTTTTTATTTAATGTGGCTCGACTCCGCCTCTCCCCATCCCGGTGCATTTTTTATTAGGTGTCGTGTGGCTTCGCCTCACCTCGTCGCGATGCATTTTTGATTTGGTGTGGCTCGGCTTCGCCTCTATGCCAACACAAAACACTGAATTATTTAACTATTATTCCTGATAACATGATCTGAGCAACAACACAACAAAACATTCCTAAACGGTAAATTTGGATGCAAAATGCTCATGAACATGTACGAAGCAACAATATCAATAAAGTACAAAGAGATTGTTTAGAAATTTATTCTGCCTCATCATCCATATTCTGTTTCAGAGTGGAAACACAATCCCAGTAACTGTTGGTAACAGCAACATCCCCTCCTTATCAATCATTCCCCATCGCCGATCAATAGCAACAACAAATAAAAGAAACTGCAGCGTGTTAATCTCCATTCTAAGCACGACCCAAATCTCTAAACAGCGTAAACACCCTCATCTATATCTTGGAGTTGTATGGATTAGCGCCAAATGATAATTAACACACCTATAGGATACAAAATCTTAATAATAATAGCGTAGTTACTTGAGAATTGATAAACACATGTTTGCTGGATTAAGAAGTAAATCCTGGATTCCCACTGCAATTATATTACTGATTGAGTGAGTAACAACAGGAAAATAGTCTGGCTGATATTGACTGCTTGAAGTAGTAAGAAGTAACACCGACCGCGTTAAGTGGAATGATACACATACTCAGAAATGAAAACTGAATAAATTATGGAAATCATTTCAACGTTTAGGGAAATATTCCCCGTCTAACTTAGCCAATGGAAGATACTAAGAGATAATGCAAAACAATATATATATACTGTAGGTATACCACCATACTGTTTATCAGAAAACATATTACAGCAGTTTCTCCCTCGGTCAACAAAAACAAATATCCAATAAAATGGATTATCACTTTTGGCGCTAAACATATTTGCATCAACTGACGGAAGGCCAATAGATCAAGGCAGAAAAATTGCTTAGTGAAATCCAGCCAAGTGCACTAAGAACCTGTATAAGGCACTGCCGAAGAAATTTGAATCTATGCGGACGCATACTTATTGTAGTGGTGCAGATGATTTTGTCGTCCATCTTTCACTCTGATTGGGTCTTACTGTTAGTATTTCACCTCTCCCATATCAACCTCTTAAAAAGACAACAATGTACACTTTTTTTGTTAACTCACATAGCCTTCAATGTTCATGCAGTTTGAGCACCAACTCCAATTTAATGCTTCACAACCTAAACATGGGTCATCAAGGTCAAGAAAGACTGGTGCAAAAAAAGATGACCAACTTATCCTAGGAACTAACAATGACCCATGATGCTTATATATATATACATTCAAACACAGAGATGTAAGCTGGTTTAATTTTAAACTATGTTTCTAGTTCAGAAAAAATTTCAGAGACGAACGATAAAAAAACAAATATAATCAAATGGGTACACAAAATCAGTCAAATATAAGGACACACTAAGAGGTCTTCAATACTTACAGGCCATATTAACTGGTATACATATTTGGTTGTATGTGAGAAAAACATTGGCTACAGAATTTAAGAACAATGCAGCAGAATACAATGCTGGAATTTCTAAAAAAAAATGCAGAGAGAGCATGATTTAGACTTTTATGAGCACGGTGCATTGCTGATAAAAATAAAACAGCGGAGACATATATAAACAATCTTACCATTAAAATTGCAGTTGCAATATCCTCATCCTTATCAAGTGGCACATCTTGCTCTTATCTCTCTATAGTATCCTCTTTTTCTGCAAAAGCAGCAAAATACAATGCTTTCAAAAAAATAATTAGACTCCTTGCAAAGATTTTATACTAAAATATCGACAACTAATGCTGCCCACAATTTAAAATCTACCCGAATGAATCAAAATTAGGCTATTGGTTGAACCAAATTTACAAAATTTGTATCCCAATGTCCATCAACTCTGCAACATTATGCATAACACAATACATGCATAGTATCTCAAAACCAAAATATAATTAGGAAAACATGGTTCACTGAAACAAAAAGCTAGTACTGGATTTCAAAAGTGAGAGAAACCATAGCTAGAAGCCAAACAGATTGAACAAACCATGATTATTTGCCTGGCAATTCAATAAAATTCCAAAAGACCAAAATTTGAAGAAGAAAAAAGATACCTCGGATGTATTTAGTCATACCTGTTTCGAATCAATAATCAATAGTCAGTTCAACATCTAAACAAAACCTTCTCGTCTTTTTCAGAGTGTATTACAAAAAAAAAAAAATATCAGTAGCAAATCCATATCAAGCATTGATGAGTGTATAAGAGTATGTAAAGGTGATTCAATGTTAAGTCTGAAGTACCCACATTATAGAGCCCATCGAAGGTATACACCTTCCTGCAGTAACTACCACGACAATTCTCTCCCGAATGACTGACAGCAATTTTCTGCTTTATATTATTTTGCAGTACAAACAGGAGAATTACAACAACATTTTTTACGATGTAAAACAGAAAAGAAACATGAAAAATAAGAGTTAGATCTTCGTTTTGTTAAAAGAGAAAATCACTGACCCTGAGAGCCAAATTGCCGCATTTCATTTCTTGATCAGCCTTTTGACATTTATTGCCTAGTATTTCATTACACCCTTGTCCATTATAAGTACATCATGACTATTTCCATCATCTTTATATTCTCCTGAGTTTTGACAACATAATTGAAACTGCATTGGGGTAGACGGTGTAGTTCTTATATTGTGCATGTGCCCAATAATTGATTAGCAAAGCTTTATAATTTGCTAGGATGTTCTAAAGCAAGGTTTAGTTACATATTATATCCACTACATCATGGATATGCAAAAAAGTGACTAGCCAAAATTTAAAATGCATTCTGAATTTTTCACCCATATAATCAAATTCATTTAACCAATGGCTGTGAAGGCCCACGACAATAATTCTGGCACGTGAAAAGAATTTGTGTCCCATTTCAACACCTTTAATATATATGGGAAATTTGAGATATCGTCCTAGCACATTTTCTATGCTCAGATTCACCTGTACCAGCAAAATTACTAAACCACTGTAATATACGTCTGGTAACGCTGGTTCTATAATCATGTAGTGCTTCCTGCCAAAGTTATTAAAGAGGAATTAATCATCATACATGAATTACTTCAACGACAAAGTCTCTTTTTCAGTTAATTAGTGTCCAACTACAAAGCATTAGAAATCAACTTTTATGCGATTGTTAATTAACCGTATGAATACATAACTAAGGAAACCTAGTTTCTTACCTGAAAGTTGGATGGACCCCGATCGAATCAGTGGAAATGCTAGATTTTTAGTTTAGGGTTTAATTATCCCTCAGCATATGCGCAAGTGTGTGCCTGAGGGATCTCAACTGCACATAAAATTGCTTGTTTCAGAAAAGAGAAAGCTTAAGACCCCTAGCAAGCTTATCTCTTTTCTTTCATAACAATTGCAGAATCTTCCACCATTAATGGCTGGTAGCGCTGGTTCAATAATCACGTAATGCTCCCTGCAAAAGTTATTGCAGAGGAATTAATCATCATACACAACCAAACTGTCCAGATACCATAAACTTGAGCACTTAAAACAACAACAGATTATGAAAATGAAAAGTTACTGCAGAGGAATCAATCATCATACATAACCAAATTGGTCAGCAGCATCAACTTGATTCACTTGAAATAACAACATATTATGAAAAGAAGAAAATCATTAATTTTGTTACTGGGTTAAAAATAAATTGCTATCTAATTATACAACTTGGGCTAAGACAACAAATAGTTGATATACCCTTTTGATTAGTAAGTAACTTGGGATTCTCAGAGTCTAAGGACTTAGCAATTCTGTCACTCTTAGCCATCAAAACATGTTAGATAAGTTGCTTACTTAATTGTAGTTTTTATTATCATGCCAACCAAATCATCAAGTCGTACAATTGAAAGCTTTTCTCCTCCATCAACATTCTCAATCTGTCATCAATGAAGAAAACATTCAAAGTTAGTTATTGATTGGAAAATTAATAATTATCAGTCTTTTACATTAATGTAACATGATTATACATAATTCTTATACCAACAATGATTGCAAGAATTGAGTAAATCCAAACATGCCCACAATGAATCAAGAAGAAAGGGTTAGACTTAACAATCGGTAAATAAATCCGAACTAAAGATTATTTTGTACCCTATATAGTGTGGGGTCAGGATGAATGCTTAACAATCTTTGGTTGACCTGTAGGATTTTACCAACTACGGAGCTGAACAACAAAAAGAACAACCATGCAAGAAGATGTGAATTTTTTTACGAAGAATACTTTTTGGATTGAATTGAATCAGATCAAAGAAAAATTATAGGGTTTTCATCGTATTTCTGATTTGACCTAGCCCCCCAAAATCTTTACCTGCTTTCAAGAATGAAAACATAATTCTTTAGACGGGATTTTAGGTTTAGGGTTCTTAAGAACCGAGAGCTAGGAGAAGAAATTGAATTTAGTAAAGGAAACAGACGATAAAAAAAAATGAATTTAGTCTAGGGTTTTTCTGCATTACCTTATTCTTCTTTAATTCATCTTCATCATCATCTTTCTGGTCTGCCTCTAAAGCACAAAATAAAAACCCTGAAAAAAACCAACAAACTGTGTCGCTATAATGCAATTATCATAACTCAGGGTGATACCACGGTCAATAAGACCCATTAGATCCAACTGAACAGCCCCAGATTTGTTGTTTCTCGGTGTATGAGATATGAAATATAGACTTGAAGAAATCCCCAATTACAGGTGCAATCAAAATGTATAATATTGACATCGGAAACATGCATAATATATGACTGTGCCATCTGTGGGAGTTGAACCCACAACTACACGGTTGAGAACCATGTACTCTGCCATTTGAGTTAAGATGGCAAGTACCATTTCCTAACATAAGTGTGATTTGATATTATCAATATAACAACACTTGAGTGCAAATTATTCATTGGCTTAGAGGGATAAGGGATAACAAATCGAGAACTTACCTTCTTATTATAACATGTAAGCAGTCATCTTCAAAAATAAAGTCATGGGCAACCTTCCCCTTCGACAAAGCTAGGGTGTAGAAACCCCATTAAGGGACCTTGCGGCCAAGCAAATGTCAACTATATGGAAATTTGGCTTAATCAAATAAGTAGCAACATCTTAGCAAATCATTTTTTTTATCATATAACAAACAAAATAAAAAGTAAAAAGATAAGATAAGAAACTAAACATAAATACCGCAATTACTGCAGCCAAATCCTTGGTAGCATACACAACTCTTTAATTACCTAATAATGAGTTAAACACATACAAAATACAATTGACATGAACACTACAAAGAAACCATGATTCCTTATTCTAACTGTAAGTACTAAAAACTACAATTAAGATAGAGCCTTACACTGGCCATATGGCAAGGTAAATAAATAAAACATGCATCTCAAGTGAGCAATGAGCATTAATTCATGGCCCATCTCTTCCAAACAGATGAAGATGCATCCAAGGATTCGATTGCACTTCTTTGCAGAATGTGACACAGATAAAAACAGATAAATAATGCAACACGTAGGGATAGGTGGGGACATACTTGGATCAGGTAACCTTACTTTCAAGGAGTGTTCATCAATACTGAATGTCCCCGTAATCGAACTATGCCCAGAATCTAAAGCAAAAAATGTTAAAGAACTAACTTACAGGCAGAGCTGCAAGTGTTGAACCCTGAATCATAGAAGTAAAAGAACACCATATTTTAAAGATTCACTTTGACAATTTAGTAACTCACACTTGATGTCAATACTCACAAAAGTAAGAACACAGGAAGGTGGTACAAAGCAGTCTACAGATTCAACACCACCTACCTCTCCACAATTATTATTTGAACCTCCTTCACAATTATTATTGGAACCAGGAGGCAGCGTAGAATAATATGTAATGATCCGGAGTGCTTGATAACCCTAAGAGAAACCAACCAAGTGCATGGCAAACCAACCAAGCACATGGCAAATACTGGACTGGTCACTGGTGCAGGAAATAGAGATTAACCAAATTTGACTTAAATTTGCAACGTGAAAAGCTATCTAAAGAATAACCAGTAAAAACTCAAAGGAGTACTCATTATAATAAGATGGAGGATCAGGCACGGATACATTACCGATTTTACTGCCGAAATAGTTGATCATTGTATATAGTTTAACCAACACTCCTGATCAATTACAACCTCTAAAATTGATTTCTCCTCTATTCATCACCATACTCAACAACAACTACTGCAAACCTTCTCAACTTTCTCGGCTTAAGAACTTTTCGCAAATCTCTAACAAATTTGTACCCAAATTTCTTACCGTAATTACTGAAATCAGTTCCTTCTTCATCATTCTCCATCCAACCCTTTAGTGCAATGTCCTGAATATCTAGATATTAGCTGCACAATGTCCTGCAAAAGAATATCGAGGGGAAAAGAGGCAGTAGACTATCAGGGTTGCGAGAAAACTGTATATTCAGCTTATACCATACAAACTGTCTATCATAATATAGATTGAAAGTTCCACGGATAATATAGATCGAAAGATCCACAGATTATGAGAAGATTACAACTACCTTTTTTCCCGCTTGTTCATACAAAAGCAACACCCTTTCCTCATTGAACTAATTATCAACATCTAAACCTTACAAAATTCAAACACAAAGGTGTGAGATGCCGCTTCAACTGATCTTAGATGGACACAACTCCAACTGATCTTAACAGGATAGCACTCAACTGATCTTAACAGGATTGCAGATGCTAACCGAAGCCCGTAATCGCACCTTATATCTGGAAAGAAGCTGTTGCTGAACCTGCTAGGTAAGAATTTGGTGAGGAACAACAAAACATAGCCCAAATCAGTAACCTATTATCAATCAATAAACGCAAATTAGGTTACAAACCCTAAAAGTAAATTGAAAACATAGAAAATCAGAGAACCCAACCTTCGAATTAACCCAAAAAAAAAAGTAAATCGACAACAAAATAAGGTCTGGGAACCATTCACTTTCCTCAATCAAAAGAAGACTTGATCATCGTCTTTCTGATTCTGGTTTGCCTCCTAAAGCGCACAGTAAAACCTTGAAGAAAAAAAATCAACAAACTGTAGGCAGGAATTACAACAGAGAAGAAAGGATCAAACGCAAACACTAAAAAGGAAGAAGAGGGGTTTCTTATGCGAATGCAAGCTAGGAAATCGTTAATGAATTAAACACCGAGTTGATGAAGATAAGAGGAGAAAATCTTCTTTTCAGGATGAAATCTAGTTCCCGGACAAACAATTATTAAAAGAAAAAAAAATCAATAATAAGAACAGTATAAAGAAAGAATCAAAATAGAAAACCTAAAAATCAAATGAGAAACCCTTAAAATCCTTTTGCATGATTCTGCAATTTAGATCAATCTTTATAAGGCTTAAAGTAAACCCTAATTCGGATTTAAACATACATAGTAACCTAAAAAAGAAAATTGAATCAAAAATTATAAGAAATAAGAAAACAGATAGACTTATTACCTGCAACAGATAAAAAACCCTAGTTGATCAAAATAACCAAATCCATCACAATTGGCAGTTGCAAACAGAGATAGATACGATACCTTAAGGTAAATCAACGAAGAAAAGAAGAGAGGTGAATATATTAGGATGATACAGATGTGTAGATGGTGGAGGCGGAGCTAGATCGAATAATGGAATGATGGAAGAGAGGTTTTGTTTTTGGTTTAGGCGAGTTTTTTTCTTCTTTTCTTTTTTGTTTTCGGGAAAGACTGATTTCTTACGAAAAATAATAAATTACTTTATTTTGTGAGGGAGGGTCTTGATTTTCTCTCCTTTCAAAAAAAGTGAAACGGAACGATTGTGTGAATGGGTGAAGATCACTGTCCAACGTGGAGCCTTCCGAGCTTAGGATTTTAAAGGAGTTAGATGAAGCTGAGTTATTCCCTTTATGTAGTAAGTTGTAGGATCCGAATTATTATTGGAAACAAAACATAATATAATTTCCATATATCCGAATTGTATATTATGGAAATAAATTATCGGAAAATGGGTCATATAACCACACCCATAAAGTGTGGGAGTAATGAACTTGTAAAATATAGGTCTAGGTGAAAAAGAAATAAAAAAAATTAGTCATGTATACCCTTAAATTTAAACTTTATTCTTTATCATATCCTTTTCTCTCTCTTATTTATTTCTCACTAATCGCGAGAAAAGTCTTAACTTCCCAAATATAAGTCGTATTTTAATAAAATTTACATTTTTGGGAAGGGCTCGAAAATCTCTACAAAACAAGATCCATTATTGAATGAAATTCGGAAAAAAAATTATTTTAACCCAGACCGAGTATACATTATGCACCCAGCTCCAGGTGCAACTGGCCAAAATTTATTTTTTATAAAAAAATGCATTATGCACCTAGGTGCAACTTAATCAAAATTTATTTTCTATAGGAATATGTATCATGCACCCAGGTACAATCTGGCCAAAATTTATTTCTTATAAGAATGTGCATTATGCACCCATGTGCAATCTGACCAAAACATTTTTCCTATAAAATATATGCATATGCATTATGCACCCAGGTGCAACCCGGTCAAAACTTATGTCTTGCCAGAATATACGTTATGCATTCAAGTGCATCTGTGTATTTCATGGATACACTTACCTACTAATTGCCCGCAATATATTATGTATAACCAAAATCACTAGTTCATGATCTTGAACAATAAATCTAACACCATTACCATTTATATTGACCATTAAAAATATCAACCAAAAAAAATATAACAGAAACAACAAAAAAGTTCAAAAAAAATATATATGTTATGCACTCAGGTGCTTCCGGAACAAAACCTATTTTTATGTCAAGATATACACTATGCACTTGGGTGCATCTTGTGCATCTAGGTTTATCCTACTAATCAGCTGCAGCATACATATATTCATCGTAGAATAATCTCATTAGACATGTTCAACTATAATCTCACTCGGTTTTTATTACCTGACATTGGGTTTCTCGCAAACCTTGTTAATCTTATTATTGTTAACTAGTAGCAACTATTGAGAGTCTTCCATGTTCATCGTCATTCATAGCTTCAACAATCCACAAATCCCCTTTTCTTGTGGCGTCGAGAACATCTCCTAGCCTCTTTCTTCCCTAGCCGCTTTCTCATCATTTTAATGGCAGCGAGCTTGCGTTTCTTCCCTGTACAGTAGAAGTTCATGGCATCATTAGCTTAACTGATTTTCCCGCACTTCAATTTCACCACCAACCGATGTACTTTACTACCTAAGTCGAGATATTTCAACTGAGCAAAAGCCACCAAAAAACTCACCACTGTAACCCCATCAAATCTCAAACCCAAGCACTCCATTTCCTTAAACAGAATCAGGCAGTCCTCGTAACCATTGAGAATCCCCACGACACAGTATCTCTTTCTTGTACTTGATCAAACAAGCTAACCTCAACTCTCTCGACTGTGCATAACAAGTAGTTAAACAATTAATTACAAACAAATCAGATTCATATCCATGTGCAAAACCAAAAATATGAACATCTTTAACTAGTTTTCCGTCGCGAAACAATTAATCAAATCCAATCGAATAAGGAAGAATTACAAGATCAAATTAAGATGGAAAAAAACCCAATTAGCAAATCAAAACAATTAAGAAGAATTACATGTCCAAATATAAATTAGAAATTATGAAACCCCTAATTAATTAATCCAACTGAAAACCCCGAACTTAAGAAAGAAAAACCATGGTACTGAGCAGATAAAGTTTTGATTTTTATATCTGAGATCCAATCACACCCACTACTGCAAATCAAAACAATTAACAAAAAGAAAAAAGATCAAAATCGTAACCTGTTTTGAGGCAAAGATTTAATCAAGGAAAACATAACCCCTCCTCTTTGTTCGAACGTTTTCGGGTTGATTTGATTTTCTCCGATCGACTGTATTTGGTTGGGAAGAACAAGAAGATACAAAGACTAGTGTACTTAGAAGAAAGAGATAGAGATGGATGACTTCACGTGAATTAGATGATGTGACTTTAATTTTTATTTCACAAGGGTATGTCGGTAACTTACAGCTCGTAAGAAGTTTTTACTTTGGGCAGAATGACCAAATGGGATATTAGGACCATGAAGTTTTAATTCTTGGTCAATTGAAAGGTGGTCATATTTTGTTTGTTTTTTAGATCCAAAAATTTAAATTCAAGGCCTAATTAACCAAATAAGTGAATAAATTATAAGTAAAACTGCCAAGTCTGACGATTTCCAATGTAGTTGTGAATACCAATTATTCCTTATGCACGTGTCACGATCTTAGTGGTCGTGTATAGAATAATAAAATAGCTCTGACGATACACAGATACCCGAAAAGCAGGAGATACCTTTTTAACCTGCTTTTTTACTTTATCTCAAGGAAGGGTGAATCGATGGAGAAGATGAAAAGTTAGGTCCTAGACTAGGGAGGTGACAGCGGTCGGATGGTCAGAGACAGCTGAGGCTCTACTCAGCATTAAATGCAATAAAGCTCTATCTTGGCGCGTATTCTCATGGCACGTGGATAAGAATGAGGTGACATAGTCTGACTGGCGAAGGTACGCGACCAACGAAGGTACAACTTGTATTAATAATTGGTAGTTCTCGAGGGCAAGTGGGTGAGCTGAGGTGGCATGGTCCAACTGGATAAGGCACGCGGTCAACGAAGGTACAACCCATACAGACGATACATCAGATCTCGATGGGTCCAAAGACAACAAAGATGTCCCTGATGGGGAATGTGCTATAAATACTGAGCTTCACTTCCAAAGAAGGGACACATAATAACTAAGATAGATCTATACTTAAGCTTATACCTCTTTAATATTTAGAACTTAAGTATTTACTCTTGCTTGAGTTCTCTTTTTTACTTTGGGAAACATTTAAGATCTTGTAACCACTTCAATCTAATACAAAATCATCACTTATTACCCTGTGGACATAGACGAAAGTCGAACCACGTAATCCCTTGTGTCTCTTGATAACTTAATAGCATTTACATTATTATTGTGCTTTTTATTTAAAAAAATCTTGAGTACCTTTATATTCTTAGCATTATCAGTTCAACTGAGATATCATTACTATTTAGTATTGAATTTTACGAGCTGTGAGTATTACGTAGACTCACCGGAAAAATATGAGTCACAGTTTGGCGATAGAAACAGGATCAGCAGCTTGAGTTTTTACTATTCCTTCATTTTATTTATTACAAATCTTCTTTAAAATATAGATCTAAGTGTAAGAAGGATGGATCTAACTTTCTAGTGATACGTTCATCTTTTCTTCGCGTAAGTTCTTTGTGTTCTCAATCTCAAAAAGACTTACAAACTCACAGATCTACAAGTATCCTTGAAACACATTTAAAAAGGCATAAAAATTTTTATTTTTTTTGTTAACTCAACACACTTTTTCTGAGAACATGTCCTCTGGATCTGAGCATCTCTGATTACTAAGGAATCTCAGTGAAAGTTTAAGGAGAACAAATCTTAAAAGCATATATGAATTCGTGATCTTTGAACTGACACGTTCTTTGCGGTTTCTGAAAACACGAGGGTACCAAAATACACCACCAACTTTTTCTTAGGAAATTTGTATGGATAAACTTAACACAATTCTGAGAGTTCATCTTAATGAATCTCAATCAAGGAATAGTATCTAGAGTTATATGTTTATATCTCACAATCATAAAGTTTACAGAAACTAGTCCGTGAACCTGATTTACGTGTGAGAGTACTTGGGTGATTCCAAAGATCAATTTCCCAAGTAATCAATCAAGTCGTATCCGACAAACAAGGTCGAATGTATCTACTATGATTGATTTCCCTACAACCTGTGATATTTCAATTATAAAGATAAAAAAATATAATGCGGAAAAGAAATAACACAGACACCATAAATTTTGTTAACGAGGAAAACGCAAATGCATAAAAACCCCGGGACCTAGTCCAGATTAAACACCAAATTGTATTAAGCCGCTACAGATACTAGCCTACTACCAATTGACGTCAGACTGGAATGTAGTTGAGACCGAATTAAACCCTCACAGCAATTCAGTTACAATCACGTTCCTTACGCCTCTTGAATCCCAGCAGGACTCTGCTTAATTGATTCCCTTAGTTGACGTCACACCAACTAAGAGTTGCTTCAACTCAATTGTAGACTTTAAATCAATTTGCCTCCCACAGATAAGCCTATATATGTGATCTCCTTTTTGATCGTATATCAAGGTAATGAAAATCGATAGCAATAGAAAAATTCTAGCTAACCTCAACATCTGGACTTATGCAACTCGAAGTGCAGCCTAGATTACTATTCGCCTCACAAGTATAAAACTTGTGGAATCAACAAAGTCTAAGACGAAGAGAACTTTGATGATTTTTATCTATCTTGATCAAGTGATCAGCTCAACATCAAGATCAGGATACTCGAGCTATCAATACATATGGATAAAAAATAAAGCATTGAAAACTCCTTGAATCCATCATGCTTGATTTCCTTGGTTCTTCAACTCCTTGAACTCTTCGTAATTTCAAGTTGCAACGTGTTTAACTCAACATCATTGTTGTTGAAGATCCGTAGCGATAACAATATTGAAAACAAATATTCTCAAATGTCGATATACAGAAACATAGTATTATTAATTTCTCCAAATTTCAATTGTATCCCAACTCTGAAGTAATACTACGGTGACATGTTTCTCCCCCTTAATCAATACTTACATCTTTTGCATAATAGGTGAAACCTATAGATTATTAATTCACTCCCTCTTACTTAATTATCCGTAAACCATATGTATGTAGTATGAAACTACTAAAAAATTCTCCCCCTTTTTGTCAATAAAATTAACAAAGGTACGAAAATCGTGGGATCGTAATGAATACAACCAAAAGATATGTCAAGTTTTAAGGAAGTTTTGAGATTCTACATTATAACATAGTTAAAATGCTACTCCTCATATAAACCTTTTTAGATGATATCACATAGTAA
Organism: Papaver somniferum; assembly: GCF_003573695.1. NCBI lineage: Eukaryota > Viridiplantae > Streptophyta > Magnoliopsida > Ranunculales > Papaveraceae > Papaver > Papaver somniferum. Next base: position 81,043,453 of record NC_039362.1, read on the forward strand.
GAATTACTTAGCGCTCATCTAGGATATTTAAGATACAAGTATCCGCTTTCAAATTCCACAACCACACTGCCCAAAAAGATACAACAATTAAGCACAAGTTCATTTAAGAACTCTCCCCCATTTGATGTCATTCCCAGAGAACAACATGAGTGACGAAGAAGGAAGTTGGACATTAACAAATCACATGTATTTGTATCCGAAAATCGACTTAAAATAATCTCTAAGCCAGTTACAGACAAAAGATAATTTTAATCGGTATGACTCAACATAAGAAAATCTTACGGAGTGTGTCAAGCAATAAAAACACAGAAGTGTGATCACGGGTAGATTAATACTGCGAGAAAATTCTCAAAGAGTTTGTTTTATTTTTCGTTTATAAAAAACGTAATGGATATAACTTCTGAGCATATATGAAATATTAGCTCGATTCACGAAAAACATAAAGGCACAAATATTTCATAAGACTTTTGCAATAATTTAACCAATAATGATTACATACTGCAAAATTATCTTCCAACAACTCCAGAATTTAAATAAATAAACCTAAAAACATGCAAGATGAAAATCGTTGGAAATAACTTGTGTAATCACAATTTTTTCCATACCAAACCCTAGTTATCCTTCTCAAAAATAAGAATGAATTCATATAAGAAGTTTTCTAGTATTTGAAATCTTTAAAAAAAATTTATCATCTCCAAACTCCTTATTAACGACTGGCATAGGAACATACAGTTCATGAATGAAAGAGTTAGTTCCTGCAAACCTGGTAGGTTGTTGATTGACAAGTGCTTCTTGTAGTTTGAGATATTTCTGTAGAATCTTCCTTAGTCCCTGCACCTCCTTCTTGGTTTTCTTAAGTTCTTCAAGAATATTTTCAAACCTTTTCTGATTGGAGTAATCCGCTCTAGGTTTCTTCTGATTCCTCATTTCCCTCTTAAGAGATGAGACAAAAGAAAAGGATATCTCTTCTTCCTATTTATTTGGATGAGTATCAACAACCATTGGAGCATAGGTTTCACGAGAAGATATTATGCATGGAGCCTCCATGATTCATAAGAATAAAATGGATTTGTGAAACACAAATATATAGCTCAACAGGCAAAACTTCTTGTGAAAAAAATTTGAGTCTTGAAGATATTTACCATGCAGGATTTCAGAACCATAAAAGTTCACATACTAGAATACACAAAACCTAAAATGGAATAAAAATGTCATTTTTATCCTTCTATAGGTTTCGTAGATCAAAATTTCCAATACCATTACTTGAGAGATAAATTAAGATGAACAGATAAGAGATGGAGATCCAAGCAATAATATTCAATTCTGATCCAAAGCCCTGATATGCACCGTTCTTATCTCTTTTAAGGACACATGAGATAAGATGCACATTTCAACACAATTAAATTATGTTGAGGTGAGCATTAGGTTGCTCACCACTAGATTCCTGCACGAAATTGATAATATCCTTCAATACAAACCGTTTAGCCCAGACTCTTCTCTTCGTTTGATATTTTACCTTATCCTTATAATCAATCAATCTTTTAGAAGAAGAAGAGTTAACTTGGTATACCTCAGGATTGGATTTTTGATCAAGGTTAAGCATATTTTCCAAATAACTAGCCCTCTGTTGCAGTTTTTTGACATACATTAGTTTATATTTGTACCTAAAACATTGTGTGAGTCCATGACCCTCACTAGAACAATAAGGACATGTCAGTTTGGAGATCGATTCAAGAACAACATTAGCACTAGATGCAGGGTACCTGAAACATTAACAGAATTTTATTTAGTATACGAAAAATCCGTTACATCCTCCAATGATTTTGATGAAGAGTCATCAATTAAATTATCAAGATTGATATGAGTATTACTACATTCATCAAAATTGACAACTTCTCCCAAGAGTGCTACACTTGAAACATCATCCTCTTTGGAAACATAATGATCAGATGTTTCATCAAGTGTTGCAGCAAGACTCTTGTTGCCAGTGTATTTCGTACGATTTGGACACTCAACAAAGTGACCGAATCCTTTACACTTGAAACATTGTGGCATATCCTCATCGTCAGCATTATTAGAATCTTTGTTTTTGACAGAAATATGATTATGTGGCTTAGCTGACGTTGGAGGTTTTTCTCTGGAGAATTGTTTATTTCTTTCCTAAGAAGTTCTCTAAACTGTATTGTGATCGATGATACCGAGTTATGAAGATCTTCATCTGAAAAATCAGGATCAACAAGATCATCTCCAAAGTTGTCAACACTTTCACTTTTAAAAGTTTTAGTGTTTTTCAGTGCCTTGAACGCAATATCCTTTCCGTTTTTGGATTGCAATTCATGATCAAAGATCTTTAACTTTTCAACAAGAGTATTTCTGGAAAGAGTTTCAAGGTTATTCCCTTCCATGATGGCATGTTTCTTAGACTCGTATTTGCTGGTAAAGATCGAAGAATTTTCATCATAATATCCTTTTGGGAATAGTCTTCCCTAACGAAAAACATACATTAACAATCCCAGACGCTTTTTGACTAGATTCATCAAACGAAACTTCATCGGCGATACGAATATTTTCCAAGTCAGAATTTAGGTTTTGAAGCCTAGCTTCTTTTTCTGAGGTATCTTCTTTAAATACGGTTTCTAAGATATCGCAAGCATCTTTAGACATAGTGTACAATGTCACATGGTGTTGAAGATCTGGGCTTATGGCGTGGATAATAACGTTTAAACCGTCAGAATTATGCTTTGCAACACTTATCTCGGTTTCACTATATTTTCCTAACGGCTTCGCAACAATATTTCCGTCTCTGATAACTGTTGGCGCATCGTATCTAATAACTACAAGTTTCCATGTCTCAAAGTCACGGGCTTTTAAAAAGGAACGCGTAGCACTTTTCCACCACAAGTAATTTGTGCCATAAAATAATGAAGGTACGTTTATTGAGATTGCACTCTTGTCCATATAGACAGACTGCTTCAAACACAGACTTGTTAGGTCTTAACGTGTTTGCATGCTCTGATACCAATTGAAAACGCGGGGGTACCAAAATACACCACCAAATTTTTCTTAGGAAATCTATATGGACAAAATCAATACAACTACGAAAGTTAAACTCAATCAAGGAATAGTATCTAAAGTTATATCTCTCTCTTTATCTCTCTCTCTCTCTCTTGCGATTAGAACGTTTACAGAATCGAATCCGTGAACCTAATCACAAATAGATTACTTGGACGGTACCAAAGACCAATGTCCAAGAATTAATCAAGTCGTATCCAACAAACTAGGTCGGATGTATCTACTATGATTGATCAATACAGAACCTATGATATTTCAATAATAAAGATAAATAACATAATGCGGAAAAAAAATAACACATGCACCAGGAGTTTTGTTAACGATAAAACCGCAAATGCAGAAAAACCACGGGACCTAGTCCAGATGAACATCAAACTATATTAAGCCGCTACAGACACTAACCCACTACCAATTAACTTCGGACTAGAATGTAGTGGAGCCCTAAAAGGTATCCCACCGATTAAGGTACAATTGCGCTCCTTACGCCTGTTGAATCCCAGCAGGACTCCGCGCAATTGATTCCCTTAGCTAACGTCACAACAACTAAGAGTTGCTTCAACTCAATTGAAGACTTTAAACCAAATCTGTTAGAGCATTGCTCGGTCGAACTCGCATGTGTTGCTATCTCAAGCATGTTTGTCAATGTTAGTGATCAAAACTATAAGTCTTGATTTCTAGTCTACTATAGCTAAGGTCTCGGACTAGGATAGAAAGTGTAGTTGAGCTCAAGAACTCCATGGCAATCATCATACAAGATGAAGGGCTACTCAAGGAACCGGTGGATCTTCATCGACTAAAAGGTATGTGGAGACTTGAACTTATCTATAACTCAAAAGTCTACTTATCTCCTATCTTGAGACAAAAGTCGTTTTGCTATATAGACTTAGATTATACACATTTGCTATTTTGAGACGAGTTTATCTCGTCTATCTATTTCTCGAAATATGTGTTGGTAAGCTTTCACTTTAACCAAATTCATCTTTACCTAGTGATGAAAGTCATGACAAGTTTCAATCACTTTGGAAATTACTTAGTTTGACGAAAAATAGTTTGTGAATAACAACTATAGAATATCAACGTCCTCTAGGAATGTTCCAATGATTGAAATGAGAGTTTAGATTATATAACCATTGGAGGATATAAGCATTTTTGTGGAAACACATATATATATATAAGTCCTTATTCCTTGAACCGAAGTTTGCGAACTTTGTTGATCAAGAGAACCGGCATGGTGGCGTGAGCCAAGTCCGTGAACTGGCGGAAGTTCTTGTCCCGAGAATTTCTGCTGGAGTTTGTGAACTCCGTCTGGGAACTTAAGTCCGCGAACCCAGTCCGCGAACTTGAGTAGGTTATATCTAAAAACGATGTTTGTGAGCTTATTCTTATATAAACTAAGGAATGCAAATTGCAAACCATGGCTATATAGTTCATGAACCGATTCGAGTAATCAAATCGTTTTTCTTCGATTGTGTCTTGTGTAGTTACATAAGATTTCCTTGCAATTGAACAACTCTCTAACTAGTTCATTTGAGTCACTTGAACTAGTTATGGTGAAGAAGAATATGGTTGATATGAAAGTGATCATGTGGCTAACCATTTAGTTGACTATTGTTGAACTAACAAATGTACAAGTTTGGGTACGGTTACACAAGCCTAGAAACGTGCATTTCATTTGTGTGTAACAAGCTAGTTTTCGATCTAACGGTTGAAAGATATTAGCTTGAATCTAAATCAGGTTTTCATCTAACGGTGAATATTGAATGCTTTGTTACCAAGCTAACATTGATTGCAAACCCTGATTTGAAAGACTATATAAGGGAGAACTCTAGCAACTAAAAAACCTAATCCCCACACCTTGTGTGTGATACTAGTTGTGCTAAGCTAGAGTCGATTCTCCTTTAACCTTTGGTTTCCTCTTCTAAACCAGGTTAACGACTTAAAGACTTCATTGGGATTGTGAAGCCAGACCGATACTACTTTCTCGTAGTTGTCTGATCTGATCTTGTTGTTTCTATCGTACGAGTGCAATTGTAATAGTTGGCTTGAGATTGATATCTCCGATAGACAAGATATAAAAGAAATCACAGACACTTCGTCTCATCGTTTGTGATTCTACAATATATTTTTACGCTGCGTCGATTAGGATTATTGTGAGGTGATTGATAATACTAGGTTGTTCTTCGGGAATATAAGTCCGGTTTATCAATTGGTTCTTGTTCACCTTGATTTATCAAAATACGGAACAAAACTCGTAGGTATATTCGTGGGAGACAGATTTATCTATTACCGTAGACTTTTCTGTGTGATACAAATTTGTTTATTAAAGTTTTTGACTTTGGGTCGTAGCAACTCTTAGTTGTGGGTGAGATCATCTAAGGGAATCAAGTACGTAGTATCCTGATGGAATCAGAGACGTAGGAGCATAACTGTACCTTGGATCAGTGTGAGATTGATTGGGGTTCAACTACAGTCCAGATCGAAGTTAATTTGGAGTATGCTAGTGTCTGTAGCGGCTTAATACAGTGTGTGTTCAATCTGGACTAGCTCCCGGGGTTTTTCAGCATTTGCGGTTTCCTCGTTAACAAAATTCTGGTGTCTGTGTTATTTTTTTTCCGCATTATATTTTGTTATATAATTGAAATATCACAGGTTGTGCATTGTTCAATCAATTAGAATATCCGACCTTTTGGTTGTTGATTTAAATTGATTGACACTTGGATATTGGTATTTGGTACCATCCAAGTTATCTCTCTAGTATTTGATAAAAACTCGCAGATTTCTATTTGCTTGAGTATATATCAAATCGAGAGATTGAGATATAAACTCTTTGATATACCTTTTGTCTAGATTGAGTCTGACTGTCTAGTTGATGTTAGAGCATAGCTCGGTCGACTTCGCATGCGTTGCTATATCAAGCATGTTTGTCAATGTTAGTGATCAAAACTATGAGTCTTGATTTCTAGTCTACATAGCTAAGTCTCGGACTAGGATAAAAAAGTGTAGTTGAGCTCAAGGACTTCATGGCGATTCATCATACAACGACGAAGATCTACTCAAGGAACCTGGAACTTCATCAACAAAAAGGTATGTGGAGACTTGAACTTATCTATCACTCAAAAGTCTATCTACTCTATCTCCTACTTCTTATGAGACAAAAGTCGTATACTATATAAACTGGATCGTACACATTTGATATTTCGAGCCGAGTATATCTCGCCTATCTATATCTCGAAATCACGTGTTGGTAAAGCGTTTCGCTTTGATCAGGTTTGTCTTCACCTAGTGACGAAAGTCATAATGTTTCAATCACTTTGAAAATCGCTTTGGCGAGAAATAGTGTAACAACTATATAACGTCCTCTAAGAATGTTTAAATGGTTGGAATGAGAGTTTAGGTCTATATAACCAATGATGGATATAATCATTGTGTGGTAACACATATGTGCATAAGTCATATTCCTTAATCCGAAGTTTGCGAACTTTGTTGATTGAGAGAAACCAGAGGAATTGGCTTTGCCAAGTCCGCGAACCAAGTTTGTGAACTCAGTCCGCGAACTGTCGGAAGTTATTGTACCGAGAATTTCTGCTGGGATTCCAAATTCGATCGTGATGTACAAGTCCGCGAACTGGCGGAAGTCTCTTTGCCGAGATTTTCTGTTGAGTTTGGAAACTCTGCCGGTTGCCTTAAGTCTGCGAACTTGTTTGCGAACTTGAGTGGGTTATGATCTAAAGATGTACTCTGAACATGAAACTTAAATTACTAAGGAATGTAGTATGCAAACCTTGGCTATAAATTTCATGAGCCGATTCAAATCGAATCGAATCATCTTTGTTTCAATTGTGTCTTGTGTAGTTACAAAAGATCTCATAGCAATTGAAAAACTCTCTAACTAGTTCATTTGAGTCAATTGAACTAGTTATGGTGAAGAAGAACAAGGTTAATATAAAATGCTCATATGGTTAACCTTTTGGGTTACTATGTTGAACCAACATACACGTACACATTTGGGCACGGTTTTCACAAACCCAGTAAACGTATATCTCAAGTGTGTGTGACAAGCTAAGTTTTCGATCTAATGGTTGAGAAATATTAGCTTGAATCTAAATCATATTTTCATCTAACGGTGAATAGTGATTGCTTTGTACCTAAGGCAAAACCCTGATTTGAAGACTATATAAAGAAGACATCTAGCATTGGGAAAAACTAATCCCCACACGTCTGTGTGCTACTAGTGTGCTCGCTAGAGTCGATTCTCCTCTAACCTTTCGTTTTGTTCTCTAAAACCATGGTAACGACTTAAACACTTCATTGGGATTGTGAAGCCAGACCGATACTACTTTTATCGTAGTTGTGTGATATGATCTTGCATCTTCTATCGTACGAGTACAATCTTATTGATTGGCTTGAGATCGTGAGAGTTCTCCGATAGGGAAGATAAAGAAGTCACAAACATCTTCGTCTAACTGTTTGTGATTCCTCGACGTCCTCTTGTTTATACAAGTAAGATTGTTGAGAGGTGATTGATTAATCTAGGATGTTCTTCGGGAATATAAGACCGGATTATCAATTGGTTCCTGTTCACCTTGATTTCATACCATAAGACGGAACAAAAACCTAGGGTTCTTCTGTGGGAGACAAATTTATCCTTTGATAGACTTTTCTGTGTGAGACGAATTTGTTTATTATCAAGTCTGTGATTTTAGGTTGCAACAACTTTTAGTTGTGGGTGAGATCATCTAAGGGAATCAAGTGTGCAGTGTCCTGCTGGGATCATAGGCATAGGGAGTACAACTGTACCTTGGATCAGCGGGAGACTGATTGGGGGTCAACTATAGTCCAGTCCGAAGTTAGCTTGGAGTAGGCTAGTGTCTGTAGCGGCTTAATACAATGTGTATTCAATCTGGACTAGGTCCCGGAGGTTTTCTGCATTTTTTGTTTCCTCGTTAACAATATTTCTGGTGTCTGTGTTATTTCATTTTCCGCATTATATTGTTTATCTTTATAATTGAAATAATACAGGTTGTGCGTTAAAGTTTAATCGATTAGAGATCCGACCTTGTGGTTGTTGATTTCATTGATTAACACTTGGACATTGGTATTTGGTACCGTCCAAGTTATTCCTTGTATTTGATAAAGACTCGCTATTGTTTTTAGCTTGAGTAAAAATCAAATCAAGAGAGAGATATTAACCCCTCGATATACTTTATTCTAGATTGAGTCTGACTGTCTAGTTGATTCTCTAGTAAAGTATATTGGAGTTAGCCAATACAGATTGCTAAGCGAAATATTGGGTGGTGTTATTAGACCCTCGCTTTTTCAATTGGTATCAGAGCAGGAAAACACGTTAAAGACCTTATAAGTCTGTGTTTGTAGCGATCTGATTATGGACGAGTCTATCTCTAATAACGTACCAGTTCAGAAATTACCAGATGATTCTAAAAGCTTGGATTCACCTGAGAGAACTGTTACATCTAAGTCAATACTTAAACATTCTCTTGATGTAAAAACTGTTGATTGGGAAACTCTCCTAGAAGAACAGTTGGATGAACTTTCTGATGAAGGTGATTCAGATATTGATAGAGATGTTGATGAGGAAGTCTCAGAGTATGTTAAGTTTTTGGATTCATGGAAAATGAAGAAGATTACAACTTCTCATGTCTCACCTCTTCTGATTCCTCTCTGTCGAGAAAACAAGCAATTGAGAAGATGTTATGCAGGTGTTTATCGTTCTTGCGAATCGATCCTCAAGGATTCTGAGGAAAACATACGTATGAAGTCACTTGAATGTGATAATCTTTATCAAAAGTACTTTTTGTTGGAAGAGAAACTTGAAGAATCTGAAGCAAGGTTTAACTCTCAAAAAATTAGTTTTGATGACAGAGAAAGTGCTTGTCTCGCTCGAGAAAAACGCATTGAGGCTGATTTAGCTGCTGCTCTTGATAAAATCAAGATGTTGGAAGATGACTTGAAAAAGTTCAACACTAGTTCAAGCAAATTAACCACTATGCTAGGAGCAAGTAAAAATCATCGTGATACACGAGGATTGGGATATGAGGGAATAGATGCTCCAAGTATTAGCAAAGAGGTAAAATTTGTCAAGGCTAATGATTCTTCTCAACAAAAGGTTTCCACTTATGGAAAAAGTGAACTACCTTCACCTGCAGTTAAGGTTCAAAAGAGCAAAGCTTATCAACCTCCAAAGACAGCACACATGGATCGAGGTAAGAACATTCCTTATGTTTGCACTATTGCGGAAGTAAAGGTCACCTGGAAATAAGATGTCATTTCCGTATAAAGAATGAGAAACTTCATGATGTTCTTGTTTGGGCATCACAAGAAGTTGTGAAACCAAGATCATACGTTGAGACTGATCCTCTTAACGTTACAGGTTGTAATTGTCCAACCTTTAGGCAAGGGAATCAATGCTATGATAAACCTAGATTTGCCTATAAACTTCGTACGAATCATTTTCACAATCGTAATGGTTATCAAAAGGATAAATTCATAAAGACGAAGAAAAGATCCGATGCTCCCAACTGGAGAAAGACTAACTTGCAAAAGAATAGTCAATCCAATTCTCTTCCGAGAATTCTAGAGGAGAGTAATGGGAAGAAGGTTCCAATTGTTCCTAAACGCACTCAGAAGTGGATACCAAAGAAAGTCGATGATATTTTGAGTGTGAAAAGGAATGATCTCCCAGAAAATTCCATGACTATGGATAATGCAATATCCATGATGTTGAAACTTAACAATTTTTTTGGGAAAATGGAATTGGATGTGAAAGGTTCTAAAAGCGATCTCTTTCATGATAATCCAAAGGTCACTTGTGGTGAGCAAGACTTTGTTCATCCCAACACAACTTGATTGTGTTGTAAGTGCATCCTCACCAAGGAATGCCATGTTATGTATACGGTGAGGGAAGCACGAGAATTGGGGCACACATATTATGTTCGGTAAGGCTTTAGAATTCGACTGGATTCATCTAAAAAGGTATGTCTATAAACTTGAGCAAGATTTGTGCTTTTATTTGCTTAGAGAACTTATAATGATTTATGTACCTTTCTTATCATTCTTTTCTACCTAACTTGTTATGTGTTTAAGGTTCTTAAATGTTTAGGATTGAAAATAATAGTTCGGGATGTTTGAACTTCTTGGTACACCTACCAGGTGTGCATAACATCATTTAAAATCAAAATCCAGGGGTTTAGGTTCGCAAACCCGTGTGCATACTTGACGTCGATATTTGGTAAACTTGTTTTGGCCGTAACTTATTCTTCGTCCGAACTTGGATTGACCTCATTCTTTTTTCACTCTCTTCCTCTTTGGATTCTCTTTAAAATGGAGATGAGAAACCTTGAAGTTGGATGAGTTAAGATTGGTATTTGTCCTGTCTCTTGTTTTTGAGTATTTTGCTCTGTTTCGTTGCACTTGTTCCACTTCTCTTGAACTTGGGCACTTGGATTCTTGGAGTACTAATCTTCTAAGCTAATTTGTAGCTTTTACAAGAATGTTTTTGGTGAATCACAAAGAAGTAAGTTCAAGAATGGAAAGTAGTATGCAGTGCTATGGAATTCTTGAATGATCACAATCATCCTTTGTGAACTATGGTGCATAGTCGTTATTGACTTTGCATGTTCTTCTTTGTTAAGAAAATCTTTTTATACGCCTTTGGTATCTATCATTGGTGTAAATCCATGCGAAAAAGATTTATTCTACCCTCTAAGGACAAATCATCTTGTATGTGCATTACGAGTTTGTCTTGTTGCCTAGGAAACTTCTTATGAGAATTTATTCTTATTTTTTGAGAAGGATTACTAGAGTTTGGAATAGCCATTATTGTGATTTCACATTGCTATGTCCAACGGTTTCATCTTCATGTTTTTAGATTTATTGGTTTAAATTCTAAAAATATTTGGAGGATGATGTTTTTGCAGTATTTAATCTTTATGATTTGGTATATTGCAACTTGTTATGAGATATTGGTGTTTACGTCCGTGAACTATGTTTGTCCCATACTTTGTCAAAAGTAAAGTCGTTTATGATCGATATTCATGTATTGGTTAAAGAATGTATGGACTTTTGACAATTACAAAAGTTAAGCCTATATTGTCAATCTTTGACGGAAGATAAGTTAAAATCTTTTGTTTGCAAGGATTATGTCTATTGAATGTCGTTATGCGAATAGTGATGGAAGATAGAATGAATCCTTGTGTATTCCATAGTATTGATATCTACTGATCCATATTTTATGTAATACTGTGAGGCTCCGTAATGTGTCTTATGTTGAGCACAATACAACTAAGCTGATTAATTTTTTGATTAGCTTGGTTGGTTGTTCCATAAGGTACTTTATGTTGAGCATTTAGAACTAATTAATCATCTTGGTTGGTTATTTAGTTATTTGCTCCGAAAGTCTTCTTTTGTCGAGCAAAACTTTTGACAATTAAATTGATTACTTTTGTGATTAGTTTGGTTGTGTATTCCAATTAGATTAATTATAGGTTCTCTTGTAATTAGTCTAATTGAGTATTCATATATTCCACAATTCCTTGTGTTGAGTATATGAACGGCTATACTAATCATGTTCTATTGGTTAATGTATTCGTAGCTCCGTAAGTTTACTTATGTTGAGCACAATCAATTAAATTGATCACTTTTGTGGTTTGATTTAGTTGTTTATTCCAATTAAATTAATCATGGGTTTACTTGTGATTAATTTGATTGAGTTTTGGATATAGAAAATCATTCCTATGGTTTTTGGTGTCCATTTAAAAATCCTTCTTTTCTTTCGAAATTAAGGTCGCTCTTGTTGTTCTTTCGTGAATGACATCAAACGGGGAGAGTTCTTTTGAACTTGTGCTTAATGGTAATATCTTGCGGGGTGTGCGGCTGTGGAATTTTATAGGGGTTATCTTGTATCTTAAAACTCCTTGATGAATGCATTTAGCTTCGACTTTATGATTGCATCTAAATTAAGTTGGTATGTATTTTTTTCTTTTAGTCTATGAAACGTCTCTTCTCGGAAATTTCATTAGGATCCCGTTCTTGTACCTTTGCCAGTTTTATTGACAAAAAGGGGGAGAATTAATGTGTAGTTCTACTACATATACATATGGTTTTCGGATCATTGTGTAAGGGGGAGTGGTTTCCATGTGAGATGGAGTATTGACTAAGGGGGAGTGATACATATCACCGTAGTATTATTGTTAAAGTCGTGATGCAATTGGACTTTGATGTTACATAATAATACTATGTCACTGTAAATTGATGATCGAGAATCTCGATTTCTCTCATTGTTATTATGTTATAGCTACGGATCTTCAACAACGGTGATGCTAAACTTACAACCTTTGGGACTAATGGATTACTTGGAAGGACGAAGATTTCAAGGAACGTTGAAAATTAGACTATGGAATAGGAGCAACTAAAGTTTATCTTTTTTGTATTCCATATGTATTAATAGTTTTGTCACTAAAATTGACAAAGGGGGAGATTGTTAGAGCATAGCTCGGTCGACCTCGCATGCATTGCCATATCAAGCATGTTTGTCAATGTTAGTGATCAAAACTATGAGTCTTCATTTCTAGTCTACATATCTAAGTCTCGGACTAGGATAGAAAAGTGTAGTTGAGCTCAAGGACTTCATGACGATCATCATACAACGACGAAGATCTACTCAAGGAACCGTGGAACTTCATCAACAAAAAGGTATGTGGAAACTTGAACTTATCTATCACTCAAAAGTCTGTCTACTCTATCTCCTACTTCTTATGAGGCAAAAGTCGTATGCTATATAGACTGGATCATACACATTTGATATTTCGAGCGGAGTATATCTCGCCTATCTATATCTCGAAATCATGTGTTGGTAAAGCGTTTCGCTTTGATCAGGTTTATCTTCACCTAGTGACGAAAGTCATAATGTTTCAATCACTTTGAAAATCGCTTTGGCGAGAAATAGTGTAACAACTATATAACGTCCTCTAAGAATGTTTCAATGTTTGGAATGAGAGTTTAGGTCTATATAACCAATGATGGATAGAAGCATTGTGTGGTAACACATATGTGCATAAGTCCTATTCCTTAATCCGAAGTTTGCGAACTTTGTTGATTGAGAGAAACCGGAGGAATTGGCTTTGCCAAGTCCGCGAACCCAGTTTGTGAACTCAGTCCGCGAACTGTCGGAAGTTATTGTACCGAGAATTTCTGTTGGGATTCCAAATTCGTTCGTGATGTACAAGTCCGCGAACTGGCGGAAGTCTCTTTACCGAGATTTTATGTTGAGTTTGGAAACTCTGCCGGTTGCCTTAAGTCCGCGAAATTGTTTGCGAACTTGAGTGGGTTATGATCTAAAGATGTGCTCTGAACATGAAACTTAAATTACTAAGGAATGCAGTATGCAAACCGTGGCTATAAAGTTCATGAGCCGATTCAAATCGAATCGAATCATATTTGTTTCAATTGTGTCTTCTGTAGTTACATAAGATCTCATAGCAATTGAATAACTCTCTAACTAGTTCATTTGAGTCAATTGAACTAGTTATGGTGAAGAAGAACAAGGTTAATATGAAATGCTCATATGGTTAACCTTTTGGGTTACTATGTTGAACCAACATACACGTACACGTTTGGGCACGGTTTTCACCAACCCAGTAAACGTATCTCTCAAGTGTGTGTGACAAGCTAAGTTTTCGGTCTAACGGTTGAGAAATATTAGCTTGAATCTAAATCAGGTTTTCATCTAACGGTGAATAGTGATTGCTTTATACCTAAGGAAAAACCCTGATTTGAAGACTATATAAAGGAGACATCTAGCATTGGGCAAAACTAATCCCCACACGTCTGTGTGCTACTAGTGTGCTCGCTAGAGTCGATTCTCCTCTAACCTTTGGTTTTCTTCTCTAAAACCAGGTTAACAACTTAAAGACTTCATTGGGATTGTGAAGCCAGACCGATACTACTTTTATCGTAGTTGTGTGATCTGATCTTGCATCTTCTATCGTACGAGTACAATCTTATTGATTGGCTTGAGATCGTGAGAGTTCTCCGATAGGAAAGATAAAGAAGTCACAAACATCTTCATCTTACTGTTTGTGATTCCTCGACGTCCTCTTGTTTATACAAGTAAGACTGTTGAGAGGTGATTGATTAATCTAGGCTGTTCTTCGGGAATATAAGACCGGATTATCAATTGGTTCCTGTTTACCTTGATTTCATATCATAAGACGGAACAAAAACCTAGGGTTCTTCTGTGGGAGACAAATTTATCCTTTGATAGACTTTTCAGTGTGAGACGAATTTTTTTATTATCAAGTCTGCGATTTTGGGTTGCAACAACTCTTAGTTGTGGGTGAGATCAGCTAAGAGAATCAAGTGCGCAGTGTCCTGCTGAATCAGAGGCATAGGGAGTACAACTGTAACTTGGATCAGTAGGAGACTGATTAGGGTTCAACTATAGTCCAGTCTGAAGTTAGCTTGGAGTAGGCTAGTGTCTGTAGCGGCTTAATACAGTGTGTGTATTCAATCTGGACTAGGTCCCGGGGTTTTTCTGCATTTGCGGTTTCCTCGTTAAGGAAATTTCTGGTGTCTTTGTTATTTCCTTTTCCGCATTATATTGTTTATCTTTATAATTGAAATAATACAGGTTGTGCGCTAAAGTTTAATCGATTAGAGATCCGACCTTGTGGTTGTTGATTTCATTGATTAACACTTGGACATTGGTCTTTGGTACCGTCCAAGTTATTCCTTGTATTTGATAAAGACTCGCTATTGTTTTTAGCTTGAGTAAAGATCAAATCAATAGAGAGATATTAACCCCTCGATATACTTTATTCTAGATTGAGTCTGACTGTCTAGTTGATTCTCTAGTAAAGTATATTGGAGTTAATCCATACAGATTGCTAAGCGAAATATTGGGTGGTGTTGTTAGACCCCCGCTTTTTCAGTTGATTCTCTAGAAAGTATATTGGAGTTTGTCCATACAAATTGCTAAGCGAAATATTGGGTGTGGTTGTTGTACCCCCACTTTTTCAATTGGTGTCAGAGCAGGAAAACACTCCAAACCTGATAAGTTTGTGTTTGTTCGTTCCTTAAAAATTGTCCCATGGGAAATTTCTTTGGAAAAATTGCTCTTGGCATCTGTAACGCACGCCGGAAGTCCTTAAAGATTGCTCAAGAATTATTATGGTTAAAACCTCCGGGTTCACATGATAATCTCATCTCATCTAAAAAGGAAAATTTAGATGATGAGAACCAATCAAAAGGAAAAAAAAATTTGAGGAAATTTTCTTCAGGCTCAAGGATATGGACCCTCAACAAGTTAACTCTTGATCTCTTTGAGGAATACTATTGTAATGGATCAATTGATAAAGATCTATTTAGAGCGTTCAAAAGGCGTTTTTAATCTCTTAGAAAAACTTAATTCTGTTAAGTCTAAGAATCCTTCCAAAAAAGGTTATGTACATGTTAAATCTTCGAATAATATTGTACATCCTGGGAATTGGAAGAATTTTCCTTCTAGCCAGATCAAACGAAGGATAGGAAGCTCTGACTGCCCTGATTATCATCATTACGTTTATTATATCACGGAGATTGTTCACACATATCAACCAGAAATGTTGCATGAGAATTCCTCTGCACATTATGCCTCTTGGTAACAAGCCTGGCACTACCCCATTTGTATGTATCTTGGAATGGGGCAAGAAATATTTGAGTTGTATACAGTTTTGTTATTCTCTCTTAGAATATCAAATAAAGCTTTCTACTGCATCCATCGTCTCTCACAAAAGTATGTTTTCACGGGATGCATAACCTTTGATGTGCAAACGGCTAAGAAAATCCCATCTTCCTTGTGTGGGTTGTGGTTCACAAACGGGTCCAAGCCCATATTTGGTCTTATAAAGAAGATGTTCGAGCACCCTCTTCTTCATCACCCGTCCGCGTATGTGAACCTCTAGGGTTTTGTGTGCTTCCTCCATTGAAGCCTTCTTGAAGAAATTGAAAGAAAGGGTGTTCAAGATTCACTCCAAGTAAGGAAATTCCTCTTGTTCCTTTCAATTTCTTAGATCTCATGATGAATTCTAAGGGCTCAAAAAGAAGCTCCAAAAACTCAAATACCTCTAGCATGGATTCTCCTTGTGACCAAAACTCTCTTAGGATTAGGTTTGTGGATGATTCTTGTGCTAGAATTTTTGAAAAGATTTCATCTAAAGGTTCCATCCTAGAAAAGAAATTGGATCTCTCTAGTGGTCATGAAGACGATTTAGCTTGCTTCACAAAATTCAAGCTTGGAAATATCTTTGATGGTCATGGTCAAGGATTTGATTCTCTCACAAGAATTTTCTATGCCAACATTCATGATGTTGATCTTAATAAGATGGAATTCAAATCCATGATAAATAGAAAAAGATTTCTTGTTGATAGAGAATTAATTTCAAAGGTTACCAATATTCCGTTGGGAAACGTGCGTCTTCCTAGACCAAGTGATGAACGACCATCATGTGATGAAATCTCTCTTGGGCTTTGTGGAAAGAAGGTAGCTTGGAATCAAGGAAAGTTTCCTACCAATGATCTTAGTATTGCGTTGATGGAATTTGGAAAACTTGGTATCTCAAATCTTTGTCCCTCCACAATTGAGAATTCTTGGTGGAGTCATGAGTTTCCGGAATTGGTCTATTTCCTTGAATCGGGTGTTCAAAGTATCGATATTTGTGGTTTTATCATCTTTCAAATGACTTCGATGACTTCACCTATCAAGATATTAGGTTACCCTTGCTTGATTGGTCAAATTTGCCATGATCTTTGTTTTGATCCAATTGACAACTCTCTCGGGGTTCCCAAACCGGTTCATCCATGTACCTTCAGACGCATAAGGGAGAATGTGTGCAAAAGACAAAGAGATGCTTCACTTAACGATTGTGACCCTACCACCTTGAGCCTTCTTCAAAAATTCCACAAGGGCGTGTGTAAGGTCGATTCAAGGGTGAAGTGTGTGTAAGAACAATTGTCATTAATTGCAACTAAGTTTCCCGAGCTCAAGGAAGAGTTGAAAACAATACAAGCATCTTAGAGTATTTCCGATGAGGAAGACAATGAGTAAAAGATGATCTTATTGCCTAGTAAATCTTATATTTTCTTGTTTTTGTTAGAAGAATAACTAGAGTTTGGAATAGCCATTATTGTGATTACACATAGCTATGTCCAACGTTTTCATCTTCATGTTTTTATAGATTTATTGGTTTAAACTCTAAATTTGTTTGGAAGATGATTTTTGCAGTATTAATCTTTATGGTTTTATATATTGCAATTTTTTTACGAGATATGTGTGTTTATGTCCGTGAACTATGATTGTCCCATACCTTGTCAAAAGTAAAGTCTTTCGTATGTCGATATGCATGTATTGACAAAAGAATGAATAGACTTTTGACAAATATAAAAGTTAAGCCTATTATGTCAATTATTGATGGAAGATAAGTTAAAATATTTTGTTTGCAAGGATTATGTCTATTGAATGTCGTTATGCGAATAGTAATGGAAAATAGAATGAATCCTTGTGTATTCCGCAGTATTGATCTTCTCTGATCCATATTTTATGTATTAGTGTGAGGCTCCGTAAAGTGTCTTATGTTCAGCATTGAACGACCAAGTTGATTATTTTTACGATTAGCTTTGTTGTTGTTCCGTGAGGTACTTTATGTCGAGCATATTCAACTAAATTAATCATCTTGTTTGGTTATTTAGTTGTTGCTCCGTAATTTTTCTTATGTCGAGCATGACCAATTAAATTGATTGTGTATTTCAATTAGATTAATTATGGGTTCTCTTGTGATTAATCTAATTGTATATTTTTGAGTCTCCATAAGTTCACTTATGTTTGAGCATTTTGGATTCAAATTCATACTTGTATGTGATTTGTTATGTCCAAAGAAATCCTTCTTTTCTTTCGAAATTAAGGTCGTTCTTGTTGTTCTTTCGAGAATGACATTTTATGGGGGAGAGTTCTTAATTGAACTTGTGCTTAATTGCCAAATCTTTGTGGAGAGTGCGACTGTGGAATATTATAGGGGTTATCTTGTATCTTTACAAATTCCTTGATGAATGCATTTAGCTTCGGCTTTATGATTGCATCTAAATAAGATGATATATTTTTGCTTTGTTTTGGTCATGAAATGTCTCTTTCGGAAATTTCATTAGGATCTCGTTCTTGTACCTTTACCAATTTTATTAACAAAAAGGGGGAGAATTAATATGTAGTTCACACTACAAATACATATGGTTTTCGGATCATTATGTAAGGGGGAGTGGTTTCCATGTGAGATGAAGTATTGACTAAGGGGGAGTGATACATATCACCATAGTATTGTTGTTGAAGTTGTGATACAATTGAACTTTGACGCTGTGTAATGATACTATGACACTGTATAACAATGATTGAGAACTCTTGTTTTCTCGTTGTTATAGCTATGGATTTTCAATAACGATGATGCTGAACTTACAACATTTGGGATCATTGGAGTACTTGGAAGTGACGAAGATTTCATGTAATATTGAAGATTAGACATATGGAATAGGAGCTACAATTAATTGTTTGCCTGATTAATAGTCATCACCTCCACACTTGCACTGCCGTACGTGCCAGTCCCCTATAATTTGGGTATATTTTAGGTCTTCCACTCTATAAACTATAATTATATTTGACCAAATGAATTACCGGTTGAACCACTGGTTAAACCAGTTGATCCTGACCCAATGATTTTACTAGGTCGTTGTCCGATCTGGGTCTTAAAACAATGGCTCTAACAGTTTTGGTTAACCATCCATGAACAATGTCTTTGTACACGGTTCGGTTACGGTTCATCCTAACCAGAGTGTATATCTTGTTATGTTAATCTCATTTCAAAGATTCATCTAACAGTGGATATTGTTTGCTTGGTTCCAAATCTATATTAACTTAAACCTAAAGCAACCTATAATTTGAAAGTCTATATAAGGGAGAACCTCAAGCAATTGGGATTTTTAAATCCCTGACACTTTTTTTTGTGTGTCCTAGTTGTAAACTAGAGTCGTCCTCTCCCTAAAACCCTTATAGGGTTTAGCAACTAAAAAGACTTCACCTAAGGATTCGTGAAGCTAGGTCCAACTATCTTTTATCTTGATAGTTTGTGTATCCTGATATTGTATGATTGTTGAGATGCTCACTCAAACAAGATAGATAGAAATCGCAAAGTTCTCTTCGTCTCAGACTTTGTGATTTCACAGGTTTAATACTTATGAGGTGAATAATAATCTATGCTTCTCTTCGGAAAGCATAAGTCCGGATTTTGATGTTAGCTAGACTTTATCTATTTCTATCGATTTCCAGTCTCACCTTGATCTATTGATCATAAAGGAAATTAGACATAGGCTTATCTATGGGAGGAAGATTGGTTTAAAGTATTCAATTGAGTTGGAGCAACTCTTATGTTGTAAAGGACGTCAGCTAAGGGAATCAATTGTGCGGAGTCCTGTTGGGACTCAAGAGGCGTAAGGAGCGCGTCTGTAACTGAATTGTTGTGAGGGTTTAATTCGCTCTTAACTATATTCCAGTCCGAAGTTAATTGGTAGTAGGCTAGTGTCTGTAGCGGTTTAATACAGTTTGGTGTTCAAGTGGGGACTAGGTCCCTGGGTTTTTTTTGCATTTGCGGTTTCCTCGTCAACATAATATTTGGTGTCTGTGAAAATTTTTTTTCCGAGTTATATTGTTTATCTTTATAATTGAAATATCACAGGTTGTACGTAAATCAATCAAAGTAGATACATCCATCATTGTTTATTGGATACGACTTGATTGATCCTTTGATATTGATTTTTGAGATCGTCCAAGTACTCTCGCACATAATCAGGTTCACAGATTCGGTTCTGTAAACTTTCTGATTGTGGGAGAAAGAGATATAAGCTTTTCGTATAATACCTTGATTGAGATTCATTAAGTTGAACTCTCGGAATTGTATTCGAGTTTAGTCCATATAGGTTTCCTAAGAAAAAGTTTGCGGTGTATTTTGGTACCCCCGCGTTTTCACTAAGTTATTATTAACATACCAGGAAAACTCAAAAGAGAAAAACCTGAAAATGCACGACTTAAAACAGTATTGGACGCGCATATGTTTCCTCATTAAAACCTTGACAAGGAAAACCAAGTGGGAGAAAACCTTGACGAAGGAAAAAGAGTACAACACGATAAGTCCATTGAATGCACCTTTGATGATGGCGCTCCCCCTGATAGATACTTCAGTCAATTCTTGGCTTGCAAATCTTTGAGTAGAGACTTTCCAGTTTTGAAGAGCGAATTTCTTGAATGCAGAAGATTACTGTGCTTTCGTGAGAATGTCAGATAGTTGGTGAAATCTTCTTTTGTGTTGCTCAAGCAGTATTGTCTTTGATTAATATATACTTTTGCAAAGTCTACGTTCTTCTTCAACATATTGAAGACTTGTGTCACGGATTGATGCTTCCCGAGATGATTTGAAAAAGTAGTTGATGTAGTTTCTTCAATAAACAACCAAGATATAGGTACATCACCTTAAGTGAACAAAAATATATTTGTGATCCACTGTATGTAGGGTTCATAAGGGACATCCAGTTTTCTTGGGAAATTTTTATGTTGATTTGGTTTAACAAAATGACCTAGTTAATAGTGGGAATCCACCAAATAACCAAAATTGATACAAATCCCCCTTGGATGACCACCATGTTGAATTAAATTGCCTTATTAAAACCTTTCCAATAAAACCCGATGGAAAAAATTTGGACGAAGGAAAAAGAGCGCAAATATCAACATTTTAAACGTCAACCAAATGTTACCTCATTAAAACAATGTCAGGAAATCATAGAGGACCAAACCTGAACGAAGGGAAAAGAGTACAACTTTTTATGTAAATATGGATGCTAACCCAACTATATGAGTTTTATATCAGACAAGCATCAAAATATCTAGTCTATCTCTTTAAGCTAGCATAATTCAAACTGCAGATTTAAGAAAGAAAAAAAAAATAGAATTTATGCTGCTAAAGCGTGGATTTTGGCGGTTTTTAAAGGGCTCCTCAAGAGACCTATAAAGTTGATATCATCAACTAATTAGTCCGGATTTTTTTTTTTGTACCAATTTTTTTTTTATAAAAAACATCAAGGATTGTTAAACCTGACATGGTTAGGTGGTTGTCTGAATATAATTTGAATCCTACAAGGATTACAAATTTAAATATATGGGATGATAACATGTTTGAATGTTTAGAAAATTTACTTGGTCCTAATACATTATCTCAAAAATTGAAATGCATAAGTGACAACTTGGAATGGTGTATTACTAATGTATATTCTCCTTGTACATATTGGGAAAGATGGGAATTTTTGGAAGAAGTTGAAGATCTTACAGGTTGGGCAACTGAAAACTGGGTATTAACAAGAAATTTTAATGCAATTAGAAGAACAAACGAAAGATATAAACCAGGTGGGTTAAAGAGGTATACAAGATTACGCAATGAATACATGGGAGCTCATAATTTGATAGATTTACCTCTCAATGGTGGTTTGTACACATGGAGCAATATGCAAGAAGATCCTTTGTTATGCAGAATAGAAATTTTTTTAGTGACACCACAATTTGCAGGAAAATTTCCCTTGTTTTCACAAACACTACTGTCAAGAACATTGTTAGATCACTCAGCTTTCTTGTTAACAACTTCAAATATCAATAGAAGTAAACCTCCATTCAGAGTGGAGAGTTATTGATTCTCTCATCCTGATTTCATCAAGAACTTTAAAGTATGGTGGGAAGTTATGCAGTTCTTTATGTCTCCAACTTACATATTATAAAAAAAAACTGGAAAATCTAAAATTCTTCCTCAAGAGATTGAGCAAAGAAACTTATGGTCAAGTAGAGAAAAAGAAGCAGAAGCTGATACGCAACATAGATGCATATAATGCATTAGACGAAAATGGTGCATTATTCCCTCAACAATTTATTGAAAGAGCAGACTGGAGATTTAAGCTCAAACAAATAAATTTGGATAATGCCAGGAAGTGTCTTGCAAAATCAAAATCACAGTACTTCAAGGAAGGTGATACAAGCACAAAATATTTTCATACACTGGCTAATGGTAGGAGAAGGAGGAACACAGTTCAAAAACTAGTGATCAGTAAGGATGATAACTTCTGTCAAGAAGACATAAAACAAGAAATCTCAAACTACTTCTTCAACTTATTCCAAGACAATCATCCTATAAGGCCACATATGAACCCAGCTTCACAAAGATTTCTGAAGAAGAAAGTACTGACATGGAAAGACAAATATCCATAAAAGAAGTTTGGACTGTAATCAAGCAGCTTAGAAATAATAAATCTCCAGGTCCTGATGGATATAATATGGAGTTCTATAAAGTTTCTTGGGAGGTAATTAAGAAAGATTTCACGGTAGTGATAGCAGAATTTGAAAATGAAATGAAGTTAGACTGGAGAACTAATTGCTCATTCATAAGTCTAATTCCAAAGAAGGAACCAATAGGTACACCTCAGGACTTTGGACCAATTAAAATTATTTTCAAAGTGCTGACTCAAAGATTCAAGCAGATGTCACCTAAACTGATCTCAGAGAACCAGGGAGTATTTATACAAGACAAGCAAATCTTGGATGGAATTCTAATTGCAGGTGAGCTTATAGATTCAAGATTCAAAGCAAAAAAGCCAGGTATTTTGTGCAAGCTAGATATCCAAAAGGCATTTGATAATGTGAGCTGACATACAAAAAGAAATGTTTTGCAGTCATCTGGTTTTGGAGAAAAATATATCAAATGGGTAGAATGGTGTGTCTCTACAGCTCAACATGCTCTACTGGTGAATGGATGATCAACTAAAAGATTCAAGCCACGGAAAGGATTGAGACAAGGAGACCCCTTGTCACATTTTATTTTCATTTTAGTTGCAAAAGTATTCTCAAAGCTCATAAAAAATGTTGTGCAACTAAATATGATCTCAGGTCTAAATATAAACTCCATTTAAATATCTCACTTGCAATATGCAGATGATACATTGGTTTTCTTAGATGCCACTGCAGAAGAAGCTGAAAATTTGGTCACAATTCTGCAAATTTTTGAAGCAATCACTGGATTGAAAATAAATTTCCCCAAAAGCTTAGTCATTAGCATTGGAGAAGATCATGTAATTCAATATTTAGCTGCTATCATAAGTTGCAAGATAGAAGCTTTACCTCGGGAGAATTTGAGCATGTCAGCTGGTGCCACCTCTAGATGCTCAAGCATTTGGGATTCAGTTATTGAAAAGTTTCAAAAAAAAATCTAGCAACTTAGAAAAGAAAGCTTTTACAAAAGCTGGTAGGATATTACTAATTCAAACTTTACCTTCCAGTCTTCCAATATACTACATGTCTATGTTCCATATGCGTGTTGAAGTGGAAAAGAAACTGAATCAAATAATGAGATTCTTTATGTGGGGGTCTTCAACTGAAAGAAAAAAAATATCAATTGATTAGCATGGGACAGAGCTTGTAAACCAAAGAAGATGGGTGGTTTGGGAATCAGAAATCTAAAGCTCTAATGGCTAAATGGTCATGGAGGTTTTAAAAGAAAAGAAGCAATTGTGGAGGAGAGTAATATAAAAAAAGATGCAAACCAACCAACAAGCTATGTAGGTCATAGTACTACAAAACCCCAAGGAAGAGGCATGTGAAACAACATTCAAAAACAAAAGAGGTGGTTCAAAATTTAACTACTCTTCAAATAAATGATGGAAAGTTTTTAATCTTTTGGAGGGACATCTGGGCAGGTACTCAAGCTTTGAAGACAAGATTTCCAAATATCTTCAAGTTAGCTACACAGAAAAATGCTTATGTGCATGATCTTATACTCTCTGCAACATGAAATCTGAAGCTAAGAAGATATTTGACTGATACTGAGATACCTGAAATGATTGATCTTTTTGTTGTAATTGGTACGCCAGCAGATGTACAAGATGGTTTTGAAGATGATCTTTAGTGTATAGCTTCAGTTGGGTTCAGTTTAAAGTTATGCTACAAATGGCTGGTTGAACAGTTACATACACAACTAACGAAGTACATTTCAGCTGCATATGGATTAAACAAGTGCCTCCGAAAGTTCAATTCTTCATGTGGACTGCAACTCAAAATTCAATTGAAACAACTGACAACCTACTGAGAAGAGTATGTCAGATCCAAAATGTTTTGTGCTTCTTTTGTAATCATGCTCCAAAAATTGTAGACCATATAATGCTGCAATGCTCTTTCCCTCCATCTTATTTGGAGCTATTTCATAAATGGATAAATATTAGGTGGGTCAATGCTGGTACTTTACTTCAGCAACTTCAGACTTGGAAGTTTAGAAGAGAAAGAAACAAGGGAAGAAAACTATGGCCATTGATACTCTTTGCGATTTGTTGGGCCATTTGGAATGAAAGAAACATAAGAGTCATGGCAAGGAAGAGAACACAAGGAGTTGATGAAGTGATTATTGAGGTTAAAAATTTGCTGCACATATGGGGGGAAAAGATAAATAATTTAGAACTACTTTCTTCGGTGAACTTGTAACTCACTAGAAAGCGGTTTTATACAGTAAATAAGCCTATATAGTGGTTAAATGAGGGCCTAATTTGTCCTTGTTACTTTTTTTCTTTTTAATACAATCTCAACCTTCTAAGTTAAAAAAAAAATTAAAAAAAAAAGTATCTTCAATATATATTTTTAGAATCCTATTATTGGGGCTTAAAAGGCTTGGCTTTTTGGGGGCTATATGGGGTCATGAAATAGTGAAAGTGAACACCCCCTATCCAAATATTTCTATAATGACTAATATGACCCCATATGATTTGAGATAATAAACTTGATTAAAATGACTAATCATGATTAGCTAATTAATCAACACTAATTCATTTCTTTAAGTTAAGTGTTGAAGATGAAAATCAAAACAAAAAAAATCATAGGGAAGAGAAGAAGAAGAAGAAGAAGA
Organism: Papaver somniferum; assembly: GCF_003573695.1. Lineage (NCBI taxonomy): Eukaryota > Viridiplantae > Streptophyta > Magnoliopsida > Ranunculales > Papaveraceae > Papaver > Papaver somniferum. The sequence goes on from NC_039362.1 coordinate 81,068,535, forward strand.
GAAAAAAAATTTTGGGTAACATATTCGAAATACGATAACATATTAATACCCATATTTTGATGTAGGTGAACCCTCATCTTCGAAATACGATAACATATTAATACCCATCAACAACGATCAGTTCTTTGCTGATTTTTCAGAAAATCATGAAATTTTTTCTCAAACTCAAAATAACCCTTATGAACCTTACTATGATTTCGAAGGACCAACCCAAGAAGAAGAAGAAATTGAAGAAACAATTGCTCAAGATTACCAGGTATACCTCTATCATATTTCAGTTTTTAAGCTCAGAGTTGCAAGAAGTTTCCATTTTTTCCTTCCGAAAACCCTAGGTTTCCAGCCGCCAGGTCCAATAACGGCTTGGAAACCATGAACTCCTAGCCGTTATTCAGTATTACGGCTCACTATTGATGAACTCCCAGCCGTTATCAAAATGTTACGGATGAAACGATGAATACTCCTGGACGTAACTGAAAAATTACGGCCAGGTTTTTTCTACGTGCATGGGAAGCATTTAATACTGTCGGTGGCGGTTAGGTTTCCTGGCCAAAAATATTAAATGCTATTTAATGTTGTCGGCACCGGTTGGGTTACCCAGCCGTAACTCGTTTTACGACTCGTTTTCTAGGCCGTAAGCTGACTCATCCAGTTACAAGACAACTTACGACCCAAAATTCTTGGACGTAAACAAGTTAAGACCCGGAATATCATTTTTCGACCCAGCTGTATACGATCTGACGGCTGGAATATCCCTGGTAAACCCAGCCGTGTAGCTTATTACGGCTGAATATTTACTTTTCGACCCAACCGTTTCTGTGTTTTTAAAAAATATTTTTTGACATATGTCATTCTATTATAGACTATACAGTACATTCTGGTGGAAGACCAAGAGGTGGTTATGGAAGATCAAGGGGTAGTTATTGAAGAGAAAGAGGAGGTTATGGAAGATCAACCCCAACCTGTGAAAGTTTCCGAGGACACAAGTGTTCATTATGTAAACAACTATGAGTGTAAAGATAAGGAAGATGCAAAGAAGTGAGCTCGATCACAAGGGTTGAAAAAGATGTGCATCATAGTCCTGAATTAACAAATTACATCCACCACCTTTCAAATGTTTTGCGAGTGTAGTGGAAAGTATGAGAGCCATTGGGAATATGGTAGTGAGTATAAACCAAAAACATAAAGGAAGAAGGGACGTTATAATACGAAGAAATATGGATGCCCTTTTATGCTTCAATTTAAATATAACGATGATAAGAAAGTGTGGTTTATGGTGAAAGTCGTCTCAGGTTATCATAATCATCATATTCCGGAGAGTTTGATCAACCATCCTTGTGCGGCAAGGCTCAACCCCTTAGAAAGGGAGTTAGTACACGTGTTGAGTAAAAGACACACAAGACCTATTGATATTCTTAGTGGCGTAAAGGTGTTAAACCCCCAAAACTCATCCTCATTGGCAAATATCTATAACGAAAGAGAAAATTTTAGAAAAGATTCATGGGAAGAGAGAGTGCTTATGCAACAATTATTGTTTTTATTTGAGGAGGAAAGTATTCTACTGCCTATGAAACGAATGAAGAAAGGGAAGTGGAATATCTTTTCATCGCCAATCCGGAATGTGTACAATTGGCAAGATGCTTTCATCAAATTCTCTTTATGGATTGCACGTATAAAACTAACAAGTACAACATGTCAATATTGAACTTTGTTGGGCAAACATCTATCAAGTCGACATTTACCGTTGCGTTTTGTTTCTTGAAAGACGAGACGAAGGAAAGTTATATGTGGGCATTGCAAAAGGTGAAGTTATTGTATCAATAAGGTTATACTCCACAGGTGTTGATTACGGATAAGGAGCAAGCATTGATTTGGGCCATACCACGTGTTTTCCCCTACGCACGTCATCATCTTTGCACGTTTCATCTATTGAACAATGTGCAAACTAATTGCAAGAGGGTTATATGGCCAGCAAAGAAGACTGAGATGGAGAGGATTAAAAATCTACCGTTGGAGAAACAACAAGAAGAGAAAGATAAGTTTGATATCAATGACAAAATAGCCGAGGTGTTTTGGGAGAATTTTCAAGTTGATTGGGAACAACTAATATGGTCGCTCACAGAACCATTATATTTCCTAAGGGAGCGTTTTGTAATGGAAAAATGGTCAACCTACCAGGATGTTATAACATATTTGAAGAACGAGTTATTGGATCCCCACAAAGAAAAGTTTGTTAGTGCATGGGTAAACCGTTATAGACATTATGACAATCAAGCCACAAGCACGGTAGAGTCGTCTCACTATCGGGTCAAGAGTAAGTTAAATGGTTGTGATGGTGGATTAGTTGTTGTTTTTGAAGCTATGGTCGAGTATTTCAAGCGTGATCTCGATAGAATTAAAGGGGATTTTGAAAAGAGCCGATCTAGAACGGTTGTCGACTATCGGGATAGCCCTTGGCTCCGGGGAATAAGTTTATATGTTTCTCAATGGGCAATCCTAAAAATTATAACGGAAGTGGAGGCTTGGGATGAACACAATTTTCCACCGGGAATGAGATGTAATTGTCCCATTAAGTCGGCTTTGGGGCTCCCATGTAGGCATCAGGTAGAAAATTATCCCACAAGGATGATTCCGATCGAAGATATAAATCCATTTTGGAAACAACACAAGGAACTTTTTGAGAAGTATGCTTCTTTACTACCGGCGCAAAGACAACTTTGGTTGTATGAATTGCGGAAATTCAACCGTCCATTCACTAAAGAAGATATTTTAGAACCTAATAAGGGGCAGGGCAAGGGTAGGCCTTCGACCAAAATAACAAAGAAACAGGAAAGGGCAGAAGCTAGGAGAAAGGTTCAAGAGGGTCCACAATTGACTCCTTCAATGCGAAGAGATCTTTCGGGTTTTGAGAAGTTGAACGACTTGTACAAACTTAAACAAAAGGAAATGGAAAAAGGCGGACCAAGCCGAGCTAGTGAAAGGAAGGTAAAAGGACGCAAGAAGAATGTGGTTGTTGCATCCCAAGAAAGTTCAAAAAGAAAAGTTAATAGTGGAGTAAAAATTAAAGACCCGGTTGTTCCATCCCAACAAGGTTCAACAACAAAGGAAGCTAGTAATTTCCAAAGAAAAGTTGGTGGTGCGGTTGGTATTAAGCAATTAGCGAGAAGCCGAGGTAATGATGTCAAAGGAAAAGCATTGATGGTCGAACCATCGCAAATCACCCCACAAAGAGTTGTTAGTAACCTTGATGGTGAGAAAGAGACGTTTTTTTTGGATGTAGGTCCGATGAAATCACCCCCTATAGATGAAAAAGGTAATTATATCCAACCTACTTACACGATATACAAAAATTACATGCACTTTTTACCACATTTTATTCATGAGTACGTCAAGTCCACCGACGATGTTGAGGGCGACGGAAATTGTGGTTACCATGTGTTCGTAGATCAACTTGGACCTTTTGAGGAGGCAAAAGAATGGGGTGACGACCAAATTACTCATGTATGGCAAAATTGTTTGCTTGAACTACAAGGTTTCCCCGATTTTTACAAGGCAATGATGAGATTCGAAAGAAATGACACGGAGGCGGTGCTAAATGAGGAGTTCAAAGAATTTGAACAACGTTTAATGGGAAACAGTACATTGACAAGTGAATATTGGATGAGAATGCCAATATGTGGCTATCTACTCGCCAACTTATTGCATTGCGTTATTCATTCCATCTCCTATTCACATAGTGTTACATATGCACCAGCAAGACGTATTTTTTCCTAAGAATAATCACCAAAGATAGTGATCATGGGGTTTGTGAACATAAACCATTTTATCGGCCTCCAATTGAAAGATGGATGCCCATTACCTCCATTAAGGAAGGGAGACGGTGGTGACGGCGAAATACCATTGGGTTGGTGTCATAGGTTCAAGGAAAGATTTCAATTGTGTGATGCATTACAGATTTCGAGGGATGACCCTTGTCTACTAATGAGTTTTGATGATGAGTAAATGTGGTGTGAACCTATGTATTTTGAAGGTTAGTGATAATATGATAACAATGTTTTTTGTAGGGTGATGATTAAAATGATAATATGATAACAATGTGGTGTGAACCTATGTATTTTGATTCACTCATTATAAATGAACAATCTAATTTTACTCTTATTATGTCTTTACAATGATAATATGATAAAAATGTGGTTATTTATAGGTGCTTACAGACAGGTTATACGCTAACACGACCTAGCCGTAATGACCCGAGTGAGCTTTTCGCAGAATTACGGCTGAAACACCAAGTCGTGAACAAGTTTACGGCTAGGAATCCTAGCCGTTTTTCTGGGTACTGACAGAATTACGGCTGGTAATTCTAGCCGCACATCCAACTTACGGCTGGTAATCCTGGCTGTAATTCTCCCTGGAATGTCAGTATCAGATTTTACTCTGTTACGGCTGAAACACCTAACCGTTAATCCCATTTCGGCTATAAATCTTAGCCGTAGCTCTCCCTGGATTGTGAATATCAAATTTCACTTCGTTATACTTAAACAAGAATCTGATAAATTAATAATCAAAACACTAGTATCCATTCATTCAAGGTAAATTAATATCTCATTACTTAAAACAAACGAAATCACCCAAATCCATAACCTAAAACATGTTAAAAGTAAGTATGCATAATGAAAAGCTGGAATGACTTAAACAAGTACATAAAGCAATCATCCACTACGACCAACAATCTTGGGAACATCCTCAGAAGATGATGAAGAACTGTGGGGAGTTTGGGAACCACTCATACAATCATCCTCGTTGTTAGTATATAGATCATCCTTCGCTGGATTATGTAACTCCTGAAGCCTGAGAAGTCGTATTTTTTGTTGGTCGCAATCCAAATATAAAACCTCCTCAATGTTACGGACCAGTCCCCTGGCAATCCACTTAACTTGCTTGACCTATTTCCACATCATTCAATTAATAGTGGTACATAATTTGAGAAACGTATACAAAAAAAAAGAATCATATACTTAGCCTACGTACCATCATCGTAGAAATATCACACATTGGTAATTCCTGGGGTTCTTTCTCCTTTTCAGGGTTCCTAAAAATGATGAAAAACATATCAGAAGATAAGACCAATTCACACAGAGTGATTCAATTATGGTTAGGAAATAACAGAGGACCCATCCGTTTTACAAAATATCGGCCGGGAAAAGTGAGACTTCCTAACCGTAAACATAGTCTCGGCTAAGAAACATGCAGACGACCCATCCGTTTGACACAATTACGTCCGGGAAGTGTGACACAACCTAACCGTAAACATAGTATCGGCTGGAAAATATAAATAACGGTCAGGAAAATTTAATTACGGTGAGGAAACTCCCAGCCGAAACACTCATCACCCAATTTTATTCTGCAAATACTGGACGACTTACGACGGGGAAAGTCCTATCCATAAAGGTATTTCACGGTTGGGATCTCAAATTTTCCTAACCGTATGAGACAATAACGGCTGGGAGTTCTTGATGTCCCAACCGTTAGGTACATTACGGCCAGGACGATATGATATCCCAGCCGTAAACGCTTCAGAAAATAATTTCTGAAAACCCTAAAATTATCAATCGAACCTATTTTTCAATCTAATGGTAAAATAACTGGTGGGTTTTTTGATTCTTACCTAGTAAGAGTCATTTGTGGAGGATTCACAGGTGTTTGAACAGATTGGTTCATCACATCAATAACTTGCGCAGTTTCAGAATCAGGGTTCAATCGGCCGGATCTTGTCACTCTTGATCTTGTTGTCATCTTGAGAATCAACTTTAGAATAGATTCACGTTGAGCTGCTTCAGAAATCAGTGGAGAAGAGGGGGAGATATTGTTAGGTTTTGGAGAATGTTTTTTGAGCAGAAGAGGAGAGAAAATGAAAATGAAAGGGTTTTGATTTTTGGGGCTTGAATTAGGAATAGGTTTTGATTATATAAAAGACAGAACTAGTCATAAAAAACCGATTTGTTTTTAAAATTGATTTATTAGGAAAGGATAAATCTAACTTTTGAATCACTTGAGATCTCCCCCTATCCGTTTTTTAACTACACAGAGCATTTTTGCCCCCAAAAACTCACCCACTACGGCCCCAATAATAGGATTCTATTTTTACCAAGGAAAAATGAGAGGTGTTCATGCTCCCAAGTCCCAACAAAGTATGATATCTTTGTCCATTCAGAAGTGATACAAAAATATCTATGTCCAAAGCAAGAAGAAGGTCCTCTTCACCCAAATTTGACTGACACTAAAGATAGGTGAATTACAACGAAAATCTCATTGAAAACTTATCTAAACCCGTAATAACGGCAACTTCAACTCCTCACCCTTCTACGGTATTATCTATTACAGAGTCCGATTTTAGTGTTAGCGCCACCAAAATGTCTTCTTCTCTATCTTCATCCTTCATCTTTACATCATCCCCAATTCAATGGAACCATAAAAATAACTCTAAACCAAACCCCAATTTCTTTGTTCAATTTAGCAAAACACTTCGCCCAAATTCAATTAAAATGTCTGCAGAATCTAATACAACAACAAAGTTAGTCACATTTCTTGGTAAAGGAGGTTCCGGGAAAACTACTTCATCCATTCTTGCAGCTCAGGTAATTATCAACATATTCTAATGTTATTTATTCTTAGACTCAAGAGTTACATTTTTTGAGATTTTTTTTTTCCTGTTTTTGGAAGGTCAGTATTATGCTAAACAAGGGCTTAATACATGCTTGGTAATACAATCTCAAGATCCTACTGCTGAATATCTTATGGGTTGTAAAATTGGAACTTCTCCTACTCAATGCAACAACAATCTTTCTGTTGTTAGGTTCGACACCACTAAAGTATGTGTTTTTTACCCTTTTCTTCTGCATTTTTAGTACACTTGAAATTGCTATTTAAGGTTCTGTTGAAGCGGTAAATTTTTGTCTACTTTGCTCGGATTTAGGCTTAAAGCGCTGTATAATACTATGCGAGGGTAAGGACTAAAGTGTGAGCAAGCTAGCTAGGTCTGACATGGGAATTTGTTTTTAGTAGGGTAGGTGTTTCTTTACCTACATTTTTGAGTTTATCTACAGGAATAGGAGGGATGTTAGTTTAAGAGCAAGCACAATTCAGGAAGACATAGGCAAGGAAACAATTCCCTTGGACGACCACTATGGTTATTGAAGGAAGATGCCCTATCTAATGTCGGTTCTGTTGTCACTTTAGTTGCATTAGTAGCAGTCAGGTGGCTTGCTCAGGTCTAGCGTCTTCAGTATCTGGATACTTTTTTAGATGAAAGAAAACTTGCCTTTTAGCTAAATTTTCAATATTAGGATCATTATTCCATGAATAGGGAGTTTATCCATGCAACAAAAGTGCTTGCTTTTGTTGGTTGTATTTTTTCTTCCTTTTTGATCGATATCAGTGCTTGCTCTAAGAAAGCTATTAGACCTTGGAAAACCACACTTTTAAGGCATTTAGAATATGCAATATATAGTAGAGATGGTATTATTTGGCACCATGTTTTCCGCCACTTCTCTCGTCGGTTTCAAACTGCCCAACCCTAACTAGATAACTGTCACCAATGTACTTTAATGATGGCTTGTTAACTGCAGATGCTTCTTGAACCACTAAATCAGCTGAAGAAAGCAGATGCTCGTCTTAATTTTACTCAAGGAGTTATTGAAGGGGTGGGTATGTAATAATCTTATCTAGTTACAGGATACAACAACAACTTTACAAAGAAAGGTACATTTTCATATGCATCTTAGTTTCTAATGTAGTAGGTGGTGGGTGAAGAACTTGGTGTGCTACCTGGGATGGGATCAATTTTTGCAGCTCTGGCACTTCAGAAACTGGTAGGAGTCACAGAGAGGACTTCGGCAGCAAAAAAACAGACGCAAGAAAAGTTTGACATAGTGATATATGATGGTGTTAGCAATGAGGAGACTTTGCGGATGATTAGTGCAACTGAGACAGCAAGGTTAACAAAATTTCTTTCTTTAAAGCTTTGTCCCCAACCCATTCACCCTTCTTTATGTTGGCGTCTATGGCGAATGACATATAAATGTGGACAGATCGTACTTGAAATATTTACGGAACCTGGCTGAGAAGACGGATATTGGGAGACTGACTGCTCCCTCACTTTTGAGATTGGCAGAAGAATCCGTCGAGTTAAATGATGGCAGATCTCGGTTTGATGGAAAAATGAGTTCAGATATATGGAATGACATTGAGCGGATGCTGGAGGTGTGTTTCCTTTCTCTTGTTCCTCTCTTTCTTCTTATTGGCCTTACAATTCTTAATATAGAGTGTCGATATATATGTGCTCCACAGAGAGTATCTACTGGTTTCGCTAAACCATCAAAGTTAAGCTGTTACCTCGTGATGGACCCAAATAATCCGACATCCATCAATGCTGCAATGCGCTATTGGGGATGTGCAATTCAGTCTGGTGCACATATTTCTGGTGCATTTGGCTATGCTCCTCCACAATCTACAGAATCTGCAGACGTGATCAAGACAAAATTTTCACCTTTGCCTTCTGCAATTATGCCATATCTCTCAATTGGTTCCCCCATAGATTGGGATGCAGTAGTGCTCAAATCTGTAGGAGAAGATGTGCGTTTGGTTTTTGCGGCAGAAAGAAATGACAGTTTTCCATCACCGGTTACATTCAACGCAGCCAATAAGTCGGTGACGCTTTTCATGCCAGGATTTGATAAGTCAGAGATCAAGCTATTCCAGGTAGGTCCTTTACCTATGCACTAATCTGGATTTTTTCTAATCTGGTTAATCTTCGAGGTGGAAACCTTTTTAGGCTTTTAGTTAAGGTCAAATTATGTTACTGGTCAACCACATGAGTACCTAAATCCAAAAGTGAAGGCTCTTAGTTTGCACACAGTAAATTCTTGCTCAGGAGAGTTCAAAACAGAAGTACGAGTCTAGGAAGTCTAAACATCTTTCAAATGGTGTTTATTGATATTGTTTGTTACTGCCTTGCAGTATAGAGGAGGATCAGAGTTGTTGGTGGAAGCTGGGGATCAAAGACGTGTTATCCGTTTGCCTAATTCTATCCAAGGAAAAGTGGGAGGTGCCAAATTCGTGGGCAGAAGTGTTGTGGTCACAATGCGATAAGGTTTTCTTTTACATGTGCAGAAATTGACATACCATTTTTCTCACTAAATCTCCAAAAAATTATAATAACTGTCCAAAACATGGTCATGATTTGTTCTTCTGATATATGCAGCTAGAAGTACAATTGTAAAAGCACATTGTATGTAAAACAAAATGTGAACAAGTTTCCCTTCTTTGAGATTCATTCAAGAATGATTCTGTTTCCCTTTCTAGTTTCTGTAACTTTTTCTTCTCCTTGTTTGTTTTCGTTACGCTTGAATTTCATGGTTGGCTGTCAAATTGGTATCCGGATCCTGAATCTGGATAGGAACATTGTTGCGAGGACACATACCTTTACGAGTTAAAACTCTCAGCTTAAAGATAGAAGTCAAATTCTCCTCATTGTTCAAATATCTTATAAAGCCGGAATAGAGGAGAAATGAATTTCAACAGCAGCTGAAGCTGAATTGTATAGCTCGTTTCTCTGCGGTGAATTTCAGAAACTGTGTGGAAATTATTACATCTAGAAGGAATTTAAAGGGTTTGGTACAAATGGATTTGCAGGTGTGCATTCTACTCGTTACTTTTTAAAAGAATACTGCCACTCTGTAATATTGGCTATTTCGCTAAGATCTCAGACTTGGTATTGTTATTTTTCCATTACAAGATGAACAAGATTTTGACATATACAATAGATAAACAGAAGGAATAAATAAATAGAGAGAGAGAGAGAGAGAGGAGTCCTCATGATTCGGATGTATTTTGCTCCTCAGTTTTTTGTGCATGGACACGGCCTCGCAGTTCCTCAAATGCCCTCATGCTTTCTGCATCAAAACCTCCAGCAAACTGGAAATAATCTCAGAGTTAGAACGTTCATTTATAAGAATAATCCAAGAAGATGTGCTGAACAAAGTACTGCTACTAAATATTTAGCTTCTCATAATACATTTAATTCTAACAAGCATAGTTTTGACTGCAGAGTTGGCGTGTTTTCTTTTCTTTTGCATGCTAATCATACGAAGATCCGGGATTACCTGATGAACACGGAACGCAAATCGTACACCTTGCAGAAGCAAAAATTCTCTATTTGGTTCTTTCTCGGGAACATTTGAAGCATCAAGCTCTGATGCTACTCGTTTCATGTACTTCCTTGCCAACTGTACAGATGCAAGCTTGATCTGCAGTGAGAAAGCAATCTTAGTATCCCATTAAACATATTGGCCTGCAGAATCTCTAGCTTTCGATTTCAAGTGTAGACGGTTCTTTAAGCTGCATCACCAATGCTAAGGAAAAAAAGGAACATTTAAAACCCATAGCCTACTACAGTTTTGGTGTGTACCTTTCCAACAACACCTGAGTCAAGCAACCAATCAACGGGGATTCCAAACTCCTTGTAACGAGAAACAGCCATGTCTCTTGTCCGTAATAGTGCGTAGACACTTGATTCCACTCTGAAAAATAAAAGAAGATTAGTTCCTGTAAAGAGATGGAATAATCTCAACAAAGATCAGTTGGAAAAGCTAAAATAACTTTGACTGTACATCAAAGACAAGATAAACTCACTTTTCAAGTAATGAGTACATCTTCTTCAGAGCAGCATCACATGAAAGTTTGGGATCATCAACAAAGGTAGAGACCCGTTTCTCAAGTTTCATCAGATCCTGGTATTCAAAAGCTGCTTCTCTCAATGCATCCGCTTTCCCCTCAGGCCAATCAAAGTGCTTAAGAACTGCACGCTCATCAACCTATGTTTTTATTTTAACATCAGGACATTGCGATCAATGATTTAAATAGAAACTGCAAATGCTAATCAAGGCGTTTATTATATAATAATGCAGAAATAAAACCATTGAATGCTACTTAAGCCTGAGGATTATAAACAGAATGCAGAAATGGAATCATTTCTACCACATGTGGGTAAGAAAGTCTACACAGCATTTTTACATAAATCTTGCATAATGCTTAGGGCTTAATGCCCATACCGAAGAAGAGAAAGTATTTATTTATCTGTGTTAATAGAATCCAATTCATCACCAGTTTAAAAACCATCCCCAAACCTAATGAGTTTGAATATGAATATCATACTTCAGCTCTGAAGTGTAGAGGGGACATACCAAGAAGGAGAGTTCCTCATCTAGCCAGTTCACAAATGTCAGTAGATCTTCTATATTGGTAAAAGAACATGCACGCACTTCAGTTGCCAATGATTGAACAAAGTCACCTTGTGTCTCCACATCGGCTTTCACCTGGATTCAGATAATGCAATTTACTTTCTTAGCAAAATGAAAACTCACATCAAGTTATTCTGAAGAAGCCGAAACAAGAATGGAAATGAAGTAGGTAAAACATAAACTTACAGCTAATAGGAACGTTGATCTGTTCTCGATCTCCCCGATCATATTGCTCCGAGCACTGGCTGTATTTGATGTTGAAGAAGTAACTAATGTGGTATCCTTCTTCGCCTCACGTTTCATTAAACTCTGATAGAATTCCACTAGCTCGGGAGCTCGGTGAACTTTATCACCAGTCCCTGGCCCTTTTGACAAACTTCCAGGTGGAGGTGGCGGCCTAGGTGGCCCACCGCCAGGTGGTGGTGGTGGTGGTGGAGGGCCTCCTGGTGGCCTTGGCGGAGGAGGTATTCCACCTGGAGAATTAGCATTTGCAGCAGCAGCACCAGGACCACCACCTGATGATTTAGGAGGCGGCCTAGGCACCCTTGGAGGCCTTTTTTCAATATCGGCATACTTTATCTTGCTCACCACTTGGGATGCAACTTCGGTAGCATCATTATTTGTTTGCTCACCTGAACCACCAGTTACAACGACTTTCTCCTTTATTTTGGCAAGTTTCGGCGGCAAGATTGCAGGCTTCCTATCACCCACCTTTCCTTGTGAATCTGAGCTTGAATAAACACCAGTGAATCTTTCTGTTCTTGCTTGCTCGGCTTTCTCCTTGATTGCCTTCTCCCTCTCTAACGCCAACTTGTGTCGATCCTTATAAGCAGGGTACTTTTCATCTATAACCCCATCAACTGATTTAGACATCAATTGGAATGATTCAGCTACATTGACAAGTGAATCACTGGATGGAACCCGTGATCTAATTCTTTGAAGGTTAGGTGTTTCTGGAGAATCGGCAGATTCCCACTCCTTTCCAAATGTAGTGATGGCAACACTATCACTAGCATTTCTTATCATCAAAGATTCCAATGGACCTCTCGACATGGAGGGTCGATAACTCCTGCTAGGTGATCCTATCGATCTTGAAGGTGATGAAAGCATACTTGAATCATCTTTGCCTTTTCCCCACTTCTTAAGCTTTTGGATTAGACTAGTTTTTTTACTAAAACTACTATTCCTACTGAATGAACTGTCCATAGAAGCATTCTCAAAATCTTCACTCCCGGGGGATGAAGGGGAGGCAATACTTTCAAGATCCGTATCTCCTTGTCCACGTTCAGATCCTGCATACTCCAACATAAGCTGTTTCGCTCTCTCTTGAGATTTAGGACTCAAGTTTGTGCTGAGATCACGAGCAGATGGTTTTCCAGCTGCTGTTTGATTGTTTCGAAGTTCAAATCTCAAGCAAGCATTGACCCATCGCAAGTAAACCAACTCTTCAACTTCGCTGAACCTGTTCAATTGAAGCCCTTCCACTTGCTTCTGGAGATCTTCATTTGCATGTCTTAAGTTACTTACATCCTCCCTTGCCTGCGCAACCAATTCAGTCTGCAACAGCACAATGCAAATATTCACGTGCATGAGTAAAATGGTCGAAATCATCTAAAATTGGAGTTCAGGTCTGTCCTACATAACGAAACATGACCTCCCTATGTTTTTTACTTAAGTGAGACGACAATTGTCTCTCCTACGCTTTGTATAATGCACTTTGTGTAAACAACGATAACAACCTGAAAGCATGGTTTGTCTCAGTGGAATGCAAAACCAACTCTAGTTATCTTGCTTGTGAGGAACTACACTGGCTACAGGATGAGTTTTGAGAAAATGAGATAAATCAGAGCATATAAGTTATACTACTTAAATTGATGCACTAAGACTAAGATTTTTTCTTTTTTTCACAAGTTTGAATTTGTTCATTAATCATTTCCGGATCAAACATGCAGAGGCTTAAACTTTCATATGCATGATATAAAAAGAATCTCACCTCTGTCATATTGGACAGGTTTCTTATTTTGGTCTCAGCAGCATCCAGTTTAACCATCAAATCCCTCTTCTCAAACTGAAGTTCTTTGTTCTTTCTCTTAAGCTCTACAACTGTCATTTCTAATTCCGACACGGCTTTGAGCTTTTTCTCTACTTCAGAATCATTCTTGAATGTGGCTTCTTCCTTTGACTGGAGACCAGTAACTTGTTGTTTGAGCATCAATAATTGTCCCCTGGTTTGGTTGGCGTCAAGTTGAATTTGCCTCTGCAACTCTTTAATCTTGTTCCTAGCAATCTCAAGCTCCTTTCTTGCCACGACTCCCTGTGATATTTCATCTTGGAGTTTCTTTCTTTCAGCTTGCAATGAATTAATGGTGACATTCAGCATATCGATTTCGACTGACTTTATCTTTACTTGCCTCTGTAACTCCGTGACATCTGATTCCTGCTCCTTCAGACCATAATACTCAAGTAATTCTCCTTCCAGTTTCACTTCTCTCTCTTCCAGTTCCTTAACTAAGTTCCTTAGCCGTTCAAGTTCATTTGCATTATTAGCCATCTCAAGCTCATACATTCTGTCTTTCTCGTTATCCTGTCTTAAATCGTACTTGTCATTTGGTAATGGATAGTCAATTTGTCCGGAAAGAAAATCTTCAAATTCTGGTAAAATCTCATCTTCTTCAAGAAAACAAGGATTGCTCAAAGATGGGTTTATGACACTGCTAATTCTTTTAACTTCTTCATTGTCTTCCCCTTCTATTTCTTCTTCTTCCCCTTTTATTTCTTCTGTTTTTTCTTCGTCATTTTTTTCTTCATCTACTTCTGTTTCTGTTTCTTTTTCTTGTTCATGTATTTCTTCTTCTTCCTTTTCCTGCAAAACATAAAACATTTTTGAATCATCAATCACCACCAATATGCATAAAGTACATTAGTTCAAACTAACTATATCTTTGCTTCTTCATTGATTCACAAAACAAATATTACACATTAGACCAAAACAGACAATGGTATCTGTGACTTACTTTCTCTTCAGGGCTAATAGTAAAATCGACAACCTCTTCTCTTTCAACCACCTCTGGTTCAATAGTTGCTTCGCCATTTTCTAAATTCACAAGTCATCAAAAAGAAATAAAACGTAAACCTGAGTTAGAACAGTCCAAGAATCAACCAACCTTGAAAGGCACATTCAAATTTTACATGCCAAAACAATGCTACACCATGATTTAGTAATCAATCAATGTACTTGAATAAACACGCACAAAAACTAGAACCAATTACTAAGCCAAAGATAACAAGTACCTGGAGGTTTGATTACAACAGAAGCCGGAGGCGGGCTCGGCTTCTTTCCAGTTATCTGCTTAACTGCATAGGTTGCAACTGAAGCAGCAAGCAGAAAACCTACCCTGGCTATCATGTATATGTTTTAACAACAACTACTTATCCTTTTATCCATCTTCAGACTTCACTAATTCTCACTATAACTTGTAAACTCCCTCCATAACTCAAACTTCAATACAATCGTGAACCATATACACTACTGTTCAAACATGAGAATTACAACTAACCCATGTTACAGAACTGTACTACAACTGTATGAACAAACAAGAACAATATCCAACTTTAACGTCCAGTTGAAGAATTATATTAATAGTCCTATCTCCATCAAAACCTTATCAAAACCATTCCTTCATTCAGAACTTTTGACAAATAAGAATCAAACACTTATAAAAAATCATCATGCTAAGAAGAGCTACAGCAACCATTCAATAAACAAGTGGACAAACTCTCTCCAAAGAGATTGAACTACATTTTTCTTTTTACTAGTAGTGGAATTTTTTATATCAACCATAATAACTGTAAATTCAAACACCAAAAAAACAGCTTTTCAGCTTGTCTTTTCTTTATTTTACAGGAACAGATTTTATGCAACCATTTCTAACTGTTAGGGCCCACTGACAGTGTGGGCCCGCTCAGTATCTACTAACTTAAGATCATGACACGTATTAATTTGAACGGTTGGTAGTGGATAATACAGATGGGGTTGAAGGCTAAGCTTGAGTGTTGAGTTTTTGTGTTTAGAGGTTAATAAGACAAGAATTTAATTGAAAGAAAAAAACGAAATCTAATAAAGTTGAAAATCGTGTGAAGAATGTGATGTGGATGAGAAGATGGGACTTTTGGTTGAGGGATTGACTAATAAGGATGAGAACGGAAATGTTTGTTTTATGGTCATTCATTTTCTTTCATGGAGTCCATTGGTTCATAAGATGCCAAAGTTTTATCCCAACCGAAATGTGTGCACATATTTCATCATCAAACACGTGTATATAGGAACATACGTGGAGAGTATGCGGACAAAATCATCAAAGCATGATGACATGTGCCCACAGCTAAGATTCCCATCCCGCCGACGTTGGATCTTTGCCCGAACAAATCTAAGGGCAGAAGTTAAAAAGACGTACCGGTAACACGATGTACTGCGGAGCACCAGATAACTCCCGAAGAGTTACTTTATCTCATCCCCAAAAGAAGCCAAGATCAACGGTGGAGAGAAAATGAACTGACATGGATGTGACGGGGGCAGAAGACACTTGCCTGACACGAGCAGGCACCTCAACTACCCGCATTAAACACTCTGAGCAGCATACGTGTCGATCAACCCGTGGAACGAACGAGGACGACTCTGCGTGATGAAGTAATAAACGAAGACCCCCGCGTGATGGACACAAAACACAAGAAGATAAGGTTCCAACGGTCCTCAGAGATGGGTCCCACACTCTAACCCTATAAATACCCCCTCTCCACCAAGAGTAAGGGGATCGGAAAATTGAGGAAGGGAAGGAGAGAGAGATTGTGAGTGTAAGTTAGTCCTTTACCATATACAGATCTATGTAAACCCCAAAGTCACTCGACTATCTTTGTAACCATCAAGTATATAGTGAAACAACAACCCCGTGGATGTAGGCCTTAGTGCTGAACCACGTAAATCCCAGTCTTATTTACATTTCAACACTTTATATTTGCCTAACGCTCCATGAGTTTTACTTTTATGCTTCGTTTTCTTTATCTTCTCCTACGTAAACGCCCCTCTCGATGTTATTGGATGAGGCTATGATAAACCCGAAGGTTTGGAGCCAAGGAATCAATGCCATTGTATTATCAGTGCGAGTCCGTACCTAGAGTGCGAATATTGTTTGTGAACATATAGATGCCTTCGTGATTTATGTGTTCACACCAAACAAATAAAGCACTAGTGGTTCTCAAATGCCGATGGGTCCAAAGACGAAAACATAATCTGTTTTTGTTTATTTATTTTACTATAATTGTTATTTTAGTGCAAGGTAAGTTTGGATAATTTCCTTCAACAGGTTTAGTCCATGATCCAAATTTTATACACCCCCTGTTTCTGGAAAAGAGATATTTTTATTTTTTCAATTTGGCCTATACTATTACTCAGTAATAAACTTTTTGGATAACTTAAAGTTTACATACTCTCTCTATTTCTGGAAAAGAGATACGTTCAGTTTTTCATTTTAGCCTATTTTTAGACTAAAATGAAAAACTGAACGTATCTCTTTTCCAAAAACAGAGGGAGTATGTAAACTTTAAGTTATCCAAAGAGTTTATTACTGAGTCATGTTATTTCGGGAGAAAGAATGGATGTGAGGAGGGAAAAAAAGCTAGTTAGATTGTAGTCGATGTCTAGACCAAGTCAAACAAAATGATAAAAGTGATGTTTTTTTTGAAAATACCAATCCTATCCTAATTAACCTAGCCATACTTCTGTCGAATTAATAAAATAATTGATCCATGATATTTATTTACCGTTAAACTTCTTGCCCTCGAACAGCCGAAACTTAGATACAAGAAGAACTGATACAACGGTAGTACAATAATTACATAATTGATTTCATTAATGAAATTATAATCTCAAGCAGCTAAATGCACATCAATAATTCCCATTAATATTTGATCTTCCTAATCCAAACAAAAAACCCTGCAATCAGTAATCAAACCAATATGCCATCGATCTGATGACACATGTGAAAATCATTTCAATCTTCGAAGAACAATTGAGTGAAGATAAAAGCTTAACACGTCTGTTTATTTATTTTTAACATTGACGATAGATGGTTCATCTCCATCACAGGGGATTGATTCTAGGTTAGCATTATAATCGTTAAACTTAAATTTGAGATGATGATGAATTTTATGAAAACGCAATGGTTTTTTATGATAGTTTCTATGATGAGGTTTCATTGTTCAACAGACTGTAACTTTCAAATTTTGGGGACGAAGATGTATTATTGATTTCTAACCTTTTGTGGGAGATCTTGACCGTTGAACTTAAGTTCAAGGACATGTTAGACATTTTCTCCCGCTTTTAGGAAGTCAATCTCTCCCATATTGTTTTATTTCCTCCTTGTAATCTTTCCCTCCACAAATCCATTTTTCCCTCCTATTAACATGTCTCGTTCTTTTTAATGTACTTATCAATTATTGTTTCTACAAAATTAGTGGATGTTGTTGCCATCCCACCTTATATGAATCTTGAGTTCATCAAATGTGTACCAACAAACCTTCATCATAAATTTAAAGAAAACATGCTTCAAAATAACTCAATTTGAAGAACAACATGATTATTTATTAGAAAACCTCAAATTTCTGAATCCTATAAACTAAACTCGGAAACCTTAATCGATTAATTTGCATAATTGGAAATGATAATCATAGAATAAAACGAAATATAAAAACCCTATATTTTCAAATCGTTTAAATTGAAGATTCGACAGAGAATGTTGGAAAAAAACCAGATCATCATAATTTGCATAATTGGAATTGATAATCATAGAATAAAACGAAATACAAAAACCCTATATTTTCAAATCATTTCAATCAGGTTCACTTCCACCTTCAAAACAAACTATGCAGCCTTAATTTTATTTTAATCTATACAATTAAATTGTCATTGTATAAATTTTTTGGTCGGAAGAAACTTTAACTAGAAGAAGTTGAAGACCGCCGAGAGTACAAAAAGAACCAAACTGGAGCGAGATAAATGTACACATCACTGCCACCACATCGGCTGCGCGAAGAGTAGGGCATCGATCAGGACGCCAAGTAGCATTACAACTAAAAGGGAAAAAAATTTGGTTGCGTACTTGTTTGACTTGACGATTTGCTGATGATATTGATCAATATGGATCAAAAAGAGAGAAAAATGTCGGAACAAAATTTGCTTGGCCCAGTAGCATATAACTATAACTCCCAGCTCCATCCCCAAAATAACCGTCATGAAACTTCTGATAGATACCTTTGAATCTTGAGTTCATCAAGTGCGTACAATTGGAGTTGATAATCAACAAACCTTCATCGTAAATTTGAAGAAGACATGCTTCAAAATAACTCAATTTGAAGAACAACATGATTATTTATTAGAAAACCTCAAAATTTTGAATCCTATAAACTAAACTCGGAAACCTTAATCGATTAATTTACATAATTTGAATTGATAATCATAAAAATAAAACGAAATACAAAAAACCTAGATTTTCAAATCGCTTGAATTTAAAATTTGACAAAAAAATTTGGAGAAAAACCCAGATCATCAGAACATAATCCTCTAAATAAATTCAATCAGGTTCACTTCCACCTTCAAAACAAACTATGCAACCTTAATTTTATTTTAATATATACAATTAAATTGTGATTGTATTAATTCTTTGGTCGGAAGAAACTTTAACTAGAAGAAGTTGAAGACCGTTGAGAGTACAAAAGAACCAAACTGGAGAAAGAGAGATAAATGTACACATCACTGCCACCACATCGGTTGCGCGAAGAGTAGAGCGTCGATCAGGACGCGGAGTAGCATTGTCACAAAACTAAAAGGGAAAAAAAATTGGTTACGTACTTGTGTGACTTGACGATTTGCTGATGATATTGATCAAAGATCACTTGAGTTTGATGCTAAAATATGGATCAAAAAAAGAGAGAAAAAAATGTCCGAACAAAATTTGCTTATCCCAGTAGCATATAAGTATAAGTCCCGGCTCAGTCCCCAAAATAACCGTCATGAAACTTCTGATAGAACCCTTTGAGATCCTGTACTTAAATCCATCTTACACGGGCATCGATATACTCTTGACTCCTTTTGGAAAACACAACAAAAGTCTCATCAAGATTCTTGAAGGCACAAACATTAGCAGCAGATCGACACGAAAAATCCTCCACCTTCAGGGCCAGTCCTGATATTTTTGTGTCCCCAAGCCAAGTAAATTTTTTTTTTGTGGTATCAAAAGAAGAAAGTCCTCGTATTGCTAGCCATAAAACTCCAACCAAGCAGTCCTAGGACTTATTTATGGGGTTCACAACTTCAACGCATGGCGCCCATTTAGGTGAAAATAATTTAGATGGACACATTGCACCCACCAGCACCAGGTAGAGATTCGTTTTGAAGGTCAGTGAAAAACGACACCATCACAACTGGGAGATGTTAAATTGCCAACCTCGGCATTATTTTGAGGGTTTTACACCCACGACTAAGATTATACGGCATTGCCTGCCAAGTGACTGCAGAAAATAATGGTATAGAACTAGTAGAACTTACATTCTTGTTCATTTCCAACTAGTAGAACTTACAGCCAACACCAACAATTTCCCCTTGTTCATTTCAAGAGTTGAGGGGTTTGTAACTTGTATAACCCTTTCATTTTGGTAAAACATGGTAAAAGATGAGTAGACAGGTCCCATATTGGCATAGTCCATTCTTCATCTGTTGGTCGGGATGGGCAAAAAGAACCAAAGTATTTTGAGTGCTCGATCGTTTTTGTTTTCAAGAAAATTATAGTTAGAAGAAAAAAATACAATTGCTTAAGAGGGGTAACCTTGGACTCTCAAAACAGACACTATAACAAAATTGGTCATTGACAATAGATCACATTCACAATGCTTTGCAAAACGATGTTGAAACGTGAGCTTTTTACAACACTTGGTCTAAAAAACCATTGTTGACAATAGACAGCACAGTTCAACACTATATGTAGGGATGGTCATGGGGCGGGTATGGGGTGGGTAGTGTCAATCCCAGTCACTGCCCCGTTCGTAAAAAAAATACCCATCCCCGCCCCGTTACTCATATGAATTGGGGTGGGGCAGGTATGGGGAATATTCATATGGGGCGTGTTTCCCATGAGTTATCCGTAACACTGAGTTAATACATAAATTTGATTATAATCAAAACTTAAATATGATTCAAACAAAAATAATAACGTAAGAACGACGCATTCTGAAATCTTAAATTCAGTAATTTATCTTAAAGTGAACAAAAGAATATGTTAATGACTTATTAGTTTTTCTGTTTTTTCCTGTCACGTTCTATCTTCGTCCACGTTAACCATTTCATTATCTGCTTCGTTTTTTCTATTTAACTTTTAGAGAATGTGTTTGATCACAAAAAAAAAGAACGAAAGTGATGAATGTACAAGAATGATCGAGAATATGATAAATGAAAGAAAGCTCGACTAAGTGGTGGAAGTATAAAAATTATATACATTGTTGCATAAAAGTCTAAGCCCCTAACTTGTGAAAGATACGGGGCGGGTATGGGGCGTGGACCTTGAATCCCATCCCCACCCCATCCCCGTAGGGTATTATCCATACCCGATCCCATCTCCATTTGTGCGGGTAAAACCCTACCCGAACGGGGCGGGTACCCACGGGGATGGGTTTGGGTGGGGCAAATGGCCATTCCTAACTATATGCTAATGTAAGAAAAATATTTTGTGACCGTTTTATTTGTGTGGCCCCAAGCAAGGCTTTCCTTGCTTATATGGAAGGGCCGGCCCTGTCCACCTTATAATCTTCAGAATACTCTTAACCCACGACCAACCAACGCTCGCGAGCAAGATTTTACTGGCGATAGGAAGCCTCAGACGCGAATTCCAAGTTTTCTATTTTCTTATCAGTTCGACACCAATAATCGCGAAGATTAACACTTCAAAACATATTACAATAGGTGCTCGTCGCATAGATTTCGTCGAGAGCTTTCAAATATATTAAAAAAAAAGTTCTAACTTATAATTTGAGAGATATTTAATTTTTATTTTATTTTTAATTTTAAAAAGAGAGAGAAAAGTAATAAGAAGAGAGACAAAATAAAGAAAAAGAAAAAGAAAGTGACTAAAATAAGTGAGAGAGAATTAATAGTTTTGCATCGTACATAAAATGACCAAATAAAGATCCCTTGAACGTAGGTGGACCAAACTGATTAGGGACCCCTTAAATTAGGACCAAATCATAATTTCTGCAAAATTAATAAAGGATGAAAGGTAGCAAGGGGAAAAAAAAAAAAAGGAAAACTAAGACCATCTCCAGTGAGGGAAGAAGGAATTCCCCTAAAATCCGAGGTGGCAACGAATCTTTTTGACGTGTAAAGAAATAAGGGAAGACCATGTCCTAAGGGTTGTTAAATAATAGGATCATCGATCGGTAAACTATATACCGATCCAAAACAGTTTCACGACCATAAAACAATTTCCCGACCAGTACATTTGGTGTGGTTTTTAAAATGAATACTAATCGTTAAAATGAATACCTATAGGTCAAATGAATACCGATCGATGTCTTGATAAAAAAAACTAATCGGTGAAATGTTTACCGATTGTTATTTTATTCCCCTATCGACCTATTGTTTACCTATCGGTGAACATTTTGTGTCATCCATTATTCACCTATTCCCTAATCAAATTCCCTATATATGGGTAGGGAAACAGGGTTTAAGGAAATTCCCAAGCCCTTAGAGCGTCCACAGTGGTGCGAGTATAACTAAAGACCAAAGACTAAAAAAAAGACCAAATTTGGGTTTAGTCCATCCTGTGGCGTAGCGGGTGACGAGTAAATTTGGTCGCGCGTTGATATAAAGTCCGCTTCATCGTCCAGCGTAGATAAAGATTACGCCTGGCATGGGGCGTTGATAAAGATAACGCCTGGTATGGGGCGTTGATAAAGATAACGCCTGGTATGGGGCGTGAACTATAGCAACGCCTGGTGTGTGGGACGGAGATTATACGTTCGCCCGGGTTCAAAAAAAAAAAAATATGGGGCGTTGATAAAGACAACGCCCCAAGCAAATTTCCTAAAGTTTTAAAACTATAGGCGTTGACTATATAAACGCCTCTCTTTAGGCGTTAAGAATATAAACGCCTGTTGCCCGCGTTAACTTTACGTACACCCGACGGGGCGTACATTTAACGGGGCGTACATTTTACCAACGCATGTTCGTTGGGCGTTAACTATACGAGTGCCTGATGAGTGGCGTAGACTATATCAGCGTCCGTGGTGTAGGCGGAGATTATATAAACGCCTGACTATATTTTGGTTTGGTCTTGGTCGCCGACCAAATTTGATCTGGTTTTTACTCTTTGATCAAATTTTGATCGATAGTCCATCCCACTGCGCCAGTCCACTGGACCAAATATTTGGGTTTACTCGTCCACTGCAGTTGCTCTTAGAAGATGGTATTTCCCCTCTATATGGGTATAAATCCCTCATTGGAGATGGTCTAAAGATAGAGAACGACATAACGAAATACTATTTTGTCCCTCAAGGATGAAAAATGACTTCGGCTCAGTAGAAAATCATTAGACTCAAAAAGCAAGGAAAAAAATATGATGGAAGATGAAGAAATACGAAAGGGTAAAAGAAAAACCGGAAAGCGAAAACAAATACATCAGGAGGATCTTACTTCACTCTCTTTCTTTCTTCAAATGAATTAAAAATGGGCATAATGTATCCATACATCTCCTAAAGGCTTATTTAAGGGGGTAACAACCATTATCCATAAAAACCACCACCACCTCCTTCTCTCACGAACACCAGAATCAATTGAACAAACCCCAAACTTCAAGTCTTAAGAATCACATTAAATGAATATCATTCTACTATTCATCTCTTAAAATTCTTAGCATGCACGTTAGTGATTAGTATCGTCATGGCCAACATTATAAGCAGTGGACACATAATATGCTTGGAAAAAAGTAGGGGCCAACTTTTTTCTTTAAAGCGAAGACAAAAAAACAAGTTACTAATTGTTGATCGATGTCGCATGCGTCAAAAATAAATTCATTTTCTTAAGTATGTGGTAAGAAAGAATTCGTTTCACAGGAGATTATTATTGTTATAAAATTTCTTAGTAACCAAGGGGGGATTGTATCAATGCAATAAAAGTAAATCAAAAGCAAATAAACAATTGGAGGTAATCAATAAGATGGAGATATTGGTCAAGGGATTGTATCATTCACAAACATGTATTTTTGTGAATAACTAGAATTGAAAATTTAATCTCTCATTTATCAAAAGTCCTAAAATATCTTGATCGCAAGAATATTCCGTTAATTTCTTAATTTCATCACAAACACATTAAAAGATGCACATGTGAATTCTACCTAGAAAGTAACCTAAAGTGTAAAAGCACAATTAAATTTAACTCCCTAAAAGCACTAAGTTCTATGGAATAAGAGTAATCAATGCAATCGAACGTTTAAAAGCACTAACCGATTTAACAAAGGTTATGATTCATATGTGATTATAGAGATGTATCACTGCAAGTAATAACCACACGATACTACTTATAATCAGGAATTGACAACTTTTACGTATTGAAAACCCTAATATAACTTAAGATAGCTTAAGAGATGAAGACTAATCTAATTGATTCCGGACTCAACCAAACTAGCATTCAAATTAGGGCTGTCAATGGGTACCCATTATCCGGATCCGGAACCGGACCCGGTATATTAGGGTCTGGTTCCGGGTCCTAAAGTTGGACCCATTAGCTACTTAGGACCCGGAGGGTAATTACCCGATTGGACCCAAATTTAAACGGGTAATACCCATTGGGTACCCGCGGGTATCGGGTACCCGTTTATTCATTCTTTTATTCATGTTTTTAGCAAAATTATAAGTATTTTTTCTAGTTTTAGCTTTGATATTTTACTCATTTAAATTTTTTCTCTTACATTTGATCTTTATTTAGTACATTCATAAGAAATAATAATAATTTTTTATAAAAATTACTTAAATCCGAGCTAAAAAGAGAAATATATTAAGTTTTTGAGATTTTTTAAATAGTTTTCTTTAGACCCAATGGGTACCCGGAACCGACGGGTACCCGGGTATTTAAACGGGTCCGGTTCTGGGTCCACAAGTTTAGGAACCAGACCCGGAAATGTTAGGAACCGGACCCGACCTTTATAAGTAGGGTCCGGGTCTGGGTCTAGTGATACCCGGGAAGACTCGGACCCGTTGACATCCCTAATTCAAATCATATGGAAATATAAACAATGAATCATAAACAATAAAGTTGAGACAAAACTAATTCATTGATGCAAATAACATGTTAAGAAATCAACTTTAAACCCTTAACCGATAATATGTGAATAAAAGAAAATGAAAAATAAAAAAAACAAACACTAGGAATATATACGGCTCTCTCCAAAAGGGCAAGTAGAAAATACATCATTTTTAAAAGTTGAAGAAGTTCTCTCTTTTATAGCTCTTCTTATCCTTCAAAACTGGGTCAAATCTTTAAAAGCCCATATACAATGACTGGGTCAAATCTTCGTGTAGAAACTCTGCCCAAAAATTATTGCCTGAAGTCCAAAAGTGACCGGAAGTGCCACCAGTACCGGCGAAAGTAACGGTCAACCGTCAAACTTGACGGTTGACTAATGGTCTTGGGAGTCAAGGTCAAACCAGCCACTAGGTCTGAGTCATGACCGAGTCAGTTATCTGACTCGGCTAGCCTTTTTGCACAGGCCAAATACGAAGTCACGCCATGGTGGCGCTTTAGCAGCAGTGATGCACCATATGGTGCATAATCCTTCAACCTAACCTTCAGCTTCATACACCATTCTCACATTGCTCAGCTGCAATTGCTCACACAAGCACTCATCTTCTGGCACTAACTCATCCCAGAACATCACACATAATGTAAACCCTTATAATCACCACCTGCAATACCCAGCTCAGGCCAATTCCATCTCTCGTCACAACCATCCCCTGCAACTCCATTCATAACATTTAACACCTGCAATAACAGCACCTCCATTACTTCTCTGCTAAATCAATCTCTCCTAGCCATCAGCTGCACAACCTGACCACAAAGGAACATAACTGTAATCCCATCCAACATCTGCAACAGCAACAAATCTGTAGCTTCCACCTTCTCAAATCCACAGCACAAACACTACCTGCAGTTGCAACTCATACTTCCTGTAGCAGCATCAGCTTCATCTTTGTCTTCACCATTGAACAACATCAAACAACAACATCTTGATTTACTGCACCACTCAGCTCAACAAACCTACACAGCCACAAACCCATTCTTGTTCTCAACTGATGGCAACAGTGAACACCACCAGAACCACAGCCGTACACTGCAACATAACCAGCACAATCTCCTTCATCTTAACTTAAAATACAGCTACTGAGTACCTGAACTACACAATAGAGTCCATCCTCCTGCCTGACATAACTAAACCTTCTCCCCAAAGAATATGTTTTAGCCTTCGAGGAACATCAGCTGGTTTAATCACACGTCCAACCTCACCTGATCCATCTTCATCGGTGGCAAACCCATCTACAAGTATCTTCTTTTTTTCCAATTTTGCCAGATAATGTTCAGCTAGACCCGATCTAGTATAAAAATCTTCTGGTTTCTTGCTCCTTAGTTTCACGACTAGAGGCTTCACCAAATGCATATCGCAATCCGTGGTTTGACCCATGATAAAATTGTCACAACTTTTGCAAACTCTGGCCTCATCATCCGTGGCTTTGCATTCCTCACAAGAGCAGAAATGTAAATGACTATAGAAAGTTGGAAGTGTAAGCGAATTACTCCGGACACGGAGATGAGAACGAGAACAGACATTTTCCTCAGCAAGTGCGACACCAGCTAAAATTCCCTTGAATACTTGATAATAAAATGAAATTCCAGCTTTTGAGAACTTAAGCTGAAGCAATGATTGGTTCTCTTAGCGCATTGCGTACAACAACTCCATATCCTCCATAGAGTTTTTTCTCATTGAAGTAAGCATACACATGAATCCAAGTCGATGCTTCAAGTCCTCCAGCATCTGACACTTTACATGAACTGATGAATCGTTCAAGTCTTTGGTCTGACATGTCCCACCAATCAAACCATTCAGACACCTCAAGACTGAGGCCAGAGGGAGCCTCATCCTGCAAACATCTTTATTGTCATTACATCATCTAGATATATACTGGAAAGATAGATAAAGTTTGGGGCTGCAAAGGTTTTTATACATCTTTATTTGTAATTGCATCAAAAGAAATTTGAAAAATAAATAAAATGAATTGTTATTATTATTATTATTACTCACTTTGTTCTCTTCTGTTGGTGTTAGATCTTCTTCATCATCTGCCTCACCTTCTTTTAAATATTCTTCTTCTGGGTAGGAATAGTCTATAGTACTCGTCGTAGAGAGGGCATCTTCTTCTGTTTGTTGTTTATAAGATTCTCGACTCATCATAGAGAGGGAATATTCTTCTGTTTGTTGTTGTTTATAAGATTCAACTGGTGAGAACTTGTCGGCGTTGCTGGCATTGACGTTGACAACGGTGGGAACAGCAACATCACAGGAATCACAAGATGAAAGAGGACCAAGTTTATTCCAATCAAGAGAACCAAATTGCAGGTCCTTTACATCCCCTTCTACACTACTGCCGGAGATTAAGATTAAGAGAAAAGATAAGACACTCTGTGTAAATTTGTTGCACAGACACCACAAACGAGCAATTCAAATTTTGTTATCTGAATATAATCATGAAGACAAACACACTAATATGACTGTCATCTTAGTTTTGATAGTTGATAGTTATACAGGTCTCAGACTCTCAGCCACACAAATTGTCCAAGATACATTCTTAAATCTGTGATATTAAAAAAAAAATCTAAAAAAAAAACATAACTACATGAGCCTACTGATTTAACTCAGAGAAGTCAAACAAAAGCATAAAGAAATATTTATTTAGCTTTGATCCTTGTTTATGAACATAACTAGATATAATTTAGAAAACATCCCTTGCGATAGAATCATAAACAGATCACGAGAATAATACCTTCTTGTCATCGTTACGCGAAACAAAGAAGCGGCAGGTATTTCACCTCCATAGATCTCCTTCCGCAAAACCATAAGGAAAAACCAATTAACAGGGGGTTAGTCGTGGGAGAGTTTGAGAGATTTTAATGGAGTTAGCAAATTCCCGGTTAGTCGTGAGAGAGTTTGTCAAAATCTTTTAAAATCTCTGTTAGTGGTGAGAGATTTATAGGGAGTTTCTAAAACTACCTCAAAATCCCTTAAACTCTCTGTTAGTGGTGAGAGATTTGATTAAAATCTTTTAAACTCCCTAGTCGTAAAACACTAGAGTCATAGGGAGTTTATAATTTGGGGGAGTTTGAGGGAGTTTCATGATGTTTTTGTGCTTGGACAAAATCTCTCAAAAAACAAGAGATTTCCCGGGAGTTTGGGTTAAACCCCCCAAATTGCCTAGACTCTCTCACACTCCCTCTAAATCCCTAGAGACTTAAATACATTAAAATCTCTCAAACTCTCCCACGACTAACCCCCTGTAAAAAAACCAACCGAGATCGATACAGACTTCCCGCCAGTTAAACGACCAACGAAGATTCCCAACCCTTTTTTTTTTAATACGTCCTGCTTCTGCAGCTGGCTCTTCGATTTATACTCAGTGAAAACAAACAGAACGGGAACGGGTTGAGAAAACCGGTCCAAACCCGTCTAGCCTGTTACTGAAATGCCGATGGATCGCTCAAAGATAAAGTAAAATCTGTTGTAGGGCTTACAACCCATAGGTGTGCAGCCCAAAACAGATGTCTTTTGGTTTTCCCATCTCCATGTATATACGTATATTATATCTAGGGCTGCACATGGTTCGGTTTTTATCGGTTTTTGGCAAAACCTAAACCGAAACCAAAGTACTCGGTTTTCCAATAATGAAAACCAATGAAACCATATAGCATATTCGGTTTCATTGGTTTCGGTTTCTACTCGGTTTTGTTAAAAACCATACGATTTTTGGTTAACCGAATGATTTATAAACAATAATGTGCCAGTGCTTTATAGTTTACACAAACAGTACACCCAATACTACAAGCGGCAGAAAAGTTTACTGGCAACATATCAGAGGCATAAATGACGAGCAACTAAAATGACAGCAAAAGGCTTTAACTCGAATAATCCTCCTAAGAGTCCTAACCATTCATTAACTACAATTCATCAGTGTGAAAAGATTCATTCTGATATGGTCACTATTAATCGGTTAACCAATTGGTTTTTGGTTCGGTTTTGAGATAAAACCTAAACCAAAACCAATACTTTTGGTTATCTGAAACTGACAACCATTAATAAACCATAACAATATGGTTTCGGTTCGGTTCGGTTTAAAATCTTCGGTTTCGGTTTCGGTTTTCGGTTCTGGTTCGGTTTTGTACAGACCTAATTATATCCATGTAACCTAATAACCCTGATTAATATAGAATTCTTCTCTTCCTCTTTTCTTATCTTTTATACTACAAAACCTTATCACGCACGAGCTCTAACCCTGCGGCAATGAATTTTGATTTTTTTTTTGGTTGCTATCAAATACATACGTTGGAATCAATGGAATCGTCATCGTAAAATTTAGCTAAGTTGGATTTTTTTTCCATATATATATTTTCTTCTCTTCAAATACAGATTCATATTCATCCGTGATGCCTTGATTTGATCTGATTTTGGCATAGGCGTCAAATATATTCATGAATGTGTATGTACGAAGGAGGAATTACTTTCATTAGTCTAATCGTTTGTAATTTTGAGATTTGCTTGCAGATCTAGAGTTAGATCGGATTTAGATTTTCCCTGTTTTTGATTTCTTTTTCCCATGTGTTTTTAATTTTGTATGATTCAATGGTGCACTAGTTTTAATTTAATTCGATGGTGCACTAATTTGTCTAGTATAAACTATATCCATGCAAATACGATAAACAATTGTATGATTACATTTTATAATACTAATACGTTTGTCCGTTTGTGGCGTGATTGATTATCTTACAGGGAAAATGGGAGAACGGAAATTTGTTCGAGAGGAGGAAGAAAATCATTATTCGGTGATCCTGTTTGTTCGCGAGGAGAAAGGAAAGTCCCCAATTCGGTCCAGTCCAACCCTGCCGATTCAACACGGCCGATCCATCCCAGTCGATCCAACTCGACCGATCCATCCCTGTCGATCCAGCCCGACAGATCCAACATGGTCTGATCTTCTGTTACAACTGAGTCATGTTCTGGTTATGGGACTCACGCGACTAAGGCTTTTATAGTTTTGTGTATACATCGGGAACCAAAGTCTGCGGTATGTAACTATAATTTTGGCTTTTACATTGAGTACTCGCTAGGCTTATTTATTTGTTTTAGAACATGCCTAGTTTTGTTTATTTTGTCTTAAGATAAGTCCACATTATATAAATGGTCAATTTAAATTATGATTGCTAATCTCGATCATTAAGAATTTTGGTCTTAATGTTATTTATTCTCTTGAATATGATATTGGCTATAGTTGAATGGTGTCTTTTGTTCAATTGGTTGTAACAACTCCAATGTATTATTTGGGGTTTAGAAGTACTTGGACCATTATAGCGTACTTGATATTGTCTCCCCAAATTCGAATGTTTCGTGGAATGTAATCCACGTGCTAGACTATTACAGAGTTGCAAATAAAATCACATGTATTCCAATTTTTGTGGAAGAACACATAAAAGATGATATGAGTCAGAAAATTTCCATTTCTTTACTTTATCCATGATATGAAACAATATATGTTTAAGTATGACAACAAGAGAACTATCTTTAGTAATATACTCAACCTAAAGTACATGGTTGACATGTGTAGTGATATTCTCTTGGCCTGTCGAGATAAAGAAATTTCTCAAATTAAGCTTAATGTAGCAAAATTCAAAATGGAAAAAACCCCGAAGTAAACTGACTCATATAAAGCATGTGAAAAGGGACATATATATCATGAGGTAGAGGTATCAATTGAACATGGGATGAA
Organism: Papaver somniferum; assembly: GCF_003573695.1. Taxonomy (NCBI): domain Eukaryota; kingdom Viridiplantae; phylum Streptophyta; class Magnoliopsida; order Ranunculales; family Papaveraceae; genus Papaver; species Papaver somniferum. The sequence goes on from NC_039362.1 coordinate 81,098,951, forward strand.
GCTAAGATGTAATTCTAGCTCTCACCAAAGAGTTGGGAATGAATTTTCTTACCGGTATTGGTACAAGCAATGTAATGCGGGTATGTTCATAATTTAGACATCAACTTTAATGATAAGAAGAACTTTGCATGGCCAATTGACTATTTAATTGAACTAGATCCAATATCTACGCTTATGGAATGAAAAGTACATCATTCCCTAGAGACATAAATTCTCTAAAGCACTTGAGATATATCTGGATGAAACGTAACATACATTCACTTTAAAATAATTGAGTTAAATCTCACTTTTGTTACTAATAAGGCTGCACCACTTATTTAATATTTCAAGACTCAATGTTTAACAGATAGTGGTTTCCCTCCCACCAGCTTAAGAAATTTAAACTAGTTGTTGAACTAGCTATTTCCTTATAATGTGACTACGGGGATTGGATCATCGAGATCAACACTACTCAAAATTTGTTTTCAAGATAGAACAAAGACGTCAGAAAATCTGTACATGTACCGAGAGATAATCACACCTTGTTAAATGGATATCACTTGGAACCTCACACTGATATGAGAATGTAATTGATTGCATCTTTTATAGTCTCTAATATATTTGGAAGGAAATATTTTAGAGAAACTAATGAGTCAATCTAGTGAAATGTAAATCACTATAGTATTTGGATTATTGAATCCATATTGACTCCGACGATGAAATGTTGGGAACTGACTCATACAGGCTTTGGGAATAACCATAAAACAACTTTGGTTGTGACACGATGATCGTTTTGAAAGGACTCATGCGAACATCACTTTATTTGAGTGAACAAAAACGAGAAAAAGATTGAAAGAATGCGAAGTAACGACATATATCTCAATAAGTGTTTTCTAAAGTACTAGATGCACAACCCCTCCTCCCTCCTAATATGCTTTTAAGTAAGAGAGCATATCACTCATTTTACAAAGTCTTCAGTAAAACAGGATCGAGACCATCCTAAGATGCAAATGGTAAACAATCCATATTACAAAGATAACAAGGTGAAATTTAGAAAAATATTCATGCAAAATGCGAACCATTAAAGTGACTTATGGCGCTGGTGAATGTTTTGACATTTTGGACTAGTTATAGTTCCAAGAAATTTGCGTTTAAAAACTCCTAGCACATATTACACAATACAAAGTGCAAATGCTCACCACCCTTATTAATGCTAGAGAATTTACATCAAAATGACTTGATGAATATTGCATGCTTAATAGGATCTATATAGAGCATCTTATACCCAATAGTCTCGCAGAGGCTACCATCAAAGGTTACAGATAGTGCCTAAGAAATAGGTTATGCGTACCAACCTATCTTTTATTGCTTTGGAGATATGCAATATTACACGCATCTTACTTAATTCGTTTTTAGAACCCAATATTAGTCAATCTTTTTTGCGTACCAGATGGTAACTGGATTTAAGCCCGACATTCGTGTTCTTACGCATTTCTGGTTGTACTATATATCTTCCATTATGACTCCACATCGTACTATGATGGGTCCTCAAAACTGTTAAGTAGTTATGTTGGAAATGAGTTCCCAACAATTATCCGTATTTTAAAACTTTTGGCAGGAGATCTCTTACCGCTAGATTTGCGGGTTATCACTTTAATGAGACAGTCTTCCCGTCGTTAGGGGGAGATAAGAAAAAGTATTTTCTAAGGGAACGACAGGAATTGTCGTGGTGTGTTCCCACTGTGTCTCATATTGATTCTTGTACTCCACAAATGTAAATGTGAAGTGATAAAGAATATTCGATTTTCAAAACGTACACTGATGTTGCTAAAGTGATGAGATCACACATACCAGCTGCAAACCTACCTGCAAAGTCACAAATCCTCAATACATGTACACCATAGACTAAGGTGTTGCAACTACACTCAGTGGAAGTGTGGTTGAGGCCGTGGATCCATAAAGGAAGTTGGAGAGACCACTTGGTTGGATCAATCCTCACCTAGAAAGGAAGTAGGTGAGTAAGACACAACTTATTTATATCATCAGAAATTATCTCATAAGGTTGTCTCTGAATATGTCCATGAATCAAACTGGAGGACGCTCCGAAGTTTAATGGTTCCATAGAACAATGACATCCCAAGTGGATTATGAGAATGCGCACGAGTCAATGGAAAGATCATGCGAGCATATTGATGATTAATTTCTTATACACTTGCTTAAGGAAATAAAGAAAGATGATATCGAACGAAGCTCTTTGTTGCTTAATTTCAACGAAGAGCATATTTGGCCTATACAATCCATGTAGAACTTGGTTCTTTGACAAATATACAGGTATTTGGTGTGGAGTGCTATCCAACCAAGTGTAAAATCTATTTGACATACATAATTAATTTGTCACAAAGCATAATGAGAAGAAAGAAGTCTTAAACTAAAAGGACTCGCCTTGTGGCGCGAGGTTTCTCAGAAAGCCCTGGAATTGTTCTCTTGTAATGAACGTTATAGAGTTCCGCTACTTAGTTAGCTTGGTAATTTTAAAAGGACTTGAAATGCAGCATATGTATGTGGTTGTTACGTATCTCTGAAAGAATCAAGAGATAGAAGATATTTACAAAAGTACTTGATAGACTTTTGTTGCCCAAATCAATTGACTCTAAACCACAGAGTGCGTTTACAGTTGGATAGAACGCTCACTTAGAGATTCAAGCAATCAGGCGGATGTGGTATACCCGTATAAGTGGCTAATTGATTTGGAGGGGATAGACAAGTAAGTTATTTTTCCTTGTGTATTCATAAGAAAGTTCCTGATTTGGAATTGTAGTTATTTGTGTTGATGGTACATACATGATGTGTCCTCTTGATGTAATAAGAGACCTTAAAAGCTATTTAAAATCCGAACTTGAGATGAAAAATCTAGGGAAAGCTCGATCGAATACTGAGCTTGTGGTATATTATTCCACCAGTATGCATATGTCTAAAGTTTTCAGGCAATTTAACAAAGACATGCATCCTGATAGCACTCCCATGATTAGTCGAGGTTCAAATGTAAGTAAGTAACCATTTCGTCCAAAGGAATATGACGAAGATGTGTTGGGTGATGAAATTCCCATATCTAAGTACAATAGACGCATTTTTGTACTTAGTATAATAATGTACTCGATTAAATTTTACATCCTCAGGGAACTTGTTAGCTAGATATAGCTCCGCGCCAACGCAACGTCATTGGAATGGTATAGTGAATGTAATCATGTACTTAAAAGTAACCATTGACATAAGTTTGTTTTATCCCTACAAAGACATTAAAAGTAATGCTAATGAAAGTGCAATCCAAAATTTGTTGATTATGAAGGAACAATAATCTCTTCTCCAACGAAAGTAATCAGAGGGAGATATGGTAGATTGTTTTCTAAGTCATTACCAATATTCAGTTTCGAAAAATACATGACTAAAGGAAATGTCTGGAACAACTCTGAAAATAATCAGGGGGAGATACCGACATCAGGGGAGGATCCAAGGATATGATGTCGACATATTTTACTTCGAAATTGAAGCTGTGTTGTACTATTTTTTCCCTTCGACCGAGAATAGTTTTTCCCAAAGGGTTTTGTTACTCGACAAGGTTTTTAGCGAGACAACACTAAAAAACATCAAGTATGTTGAACGTTGAAGACATAAAGATTGCCGTTGATATTACTAAAAATATCTGGATCAAAGAAATGAAACGCGATATTCTGTTAAGAAACGTAACTTCCATAATCAACAACATGGTCTTATAAACATTCATGTCACCAAAGTAAAGTGTGATAAACTCCTTTTGACTGCATTAGACTAATGAGAATTGTATGACATCAGGGGGAGCATCTAATGGCGTGTTGAAATATTTTCCTTCACCGAGGTTACTTTGTCCCAAAGGGTTTTGTTGCTCGGCAAGGTTTTTAATTAGACAACAACAAACACCTGGAATTAACTTCCCAAGTAAGGCTATTGTCTTTTCCAAAAGGATTTTCTGCCTAAGAAGTTGTGAAGCAACTAATCAACTTCAACGAAGCAAAGTGATCGTCTACAACGGATCACCTTTACTTGCATCTGTCACGTTGTACTCTTTCCCCTTCGTCAAGGTTTTGTCCCACTGGGTTTCCTTGTCAAGGTTTTAATGAGGCAACATATTTGAGTCCAACTATGTTCTAAGTTTGCTTAATATTGTACTCTTTTTTCTTTAGTTCAGGTTTTGTCCCTCTGGGTTTTCTTGACGAAGTTTTAACAGGGCAATTAACTTAGACTCATCGGTCTTTGAAGATCGTATTGCATGTGATGAACTACATGTAAAGTACGAGATAACATGTGAAGTACTACATGTGAAGAGTTTTACCAAGGTTTTATCCCACTGGGTTTTTCCTTGTCAAAGTCTTAGTGAGGCGATTGATTTCGGCACAAGTCATCAAGGAGAGGAAAACATTTGAAGAACTATATTCGAAGAACTTTATATGAAGCACTGCATACAGAGTTCTATTGGACCGCACAAGGGGGAGTGTTGTAGGACTTACAACCCATAGGTGTGCGGCCCAAAACAGATGTCTTTTGGTTTTTCCATCTCCATGTATATACATGTATTATATCCATGTAACCTAAGAACCCTGATTAATATAGAATTCTTCTCTTCCTCTTTTCTTATCTTTTATACTACAAAAAAATCTTTATTATTATCTAACTCCTTTAAAATCATAAGCTCATAAGGCCCCACGTGAAACGGTGATCCTCACCCACCCATAGAATTGCTTGGTTCCTCTTTTCCTCAAAAAAAGAGAAAAACAAAGCGTTTTTTCACAAAATAAAGAAATTTGTTTATTTATCCCGAAACAAAACAAAAAAAAAAGAATACAGAGAAAAACCTAAGAACAGACCCTAGGAACAAACCTGCAAAACACCGAAAACCCAGAAAAATCTCTACAAAAAACACTCTATTGGGAAACTCTAATCACTGAGTTTGACATTTTCTTTGCTTAAAACCCATCTTCTTCTTCCTCTATTTGACAATATATCCATCATCATCAACAACATCGGTTAATGTTCCACTGAGCCCTAAGTATTTTTTTTTTGCTCGGCAAGCCCTAAGTATATTTAATCTCGTTGGTTTCATTGATCTGTACCGTCTCTATCGTCAAGATCATATAAGGTTATGTTTTTTTTTGATAATTTCAATGTTTTGTGGGGTTGGTTGTTTGTTATGATTTTGATTTTTTTTTTAATGCTAAACATTAGGATGGTTCAACCACTGGTGAACTGACAAGAAAAAAAAATAAGTGTCAAGCAGCTGATGTGCTAAACGTCCTCATCGCAAGTGCTTGAGATTTTTTTTTTTTAATTGTTCAGGTTTAATCGAATTGATCCAATGAAGAAGCTAGGTATTAGTATTTGTGGGTTTACGAAGGAGGCAATGTACGGTAGTTCAAAGTTAGAGATTACAATTATAAAAAAGGAGCATCCAACAAGTTACTACACAAAACCACTGTATACAAGCAAAACTATGAGAATTCACAGTTCATAGATGATACTATCAACCAGAACGTAGCTTCTTTGAAGACAATAGATGGTTAGGAGACTTGAAGTCAAATAAGATTTTATATTTTGCCGGCATATTGTCGTAACCCTAACGTGTAATAGAATCAATAAACCATAACCCATGTTTTATTTTGCAGGTACGATCTTTGCTCTTAATAAATAACAAAATGTTGTCTGTTGGACTGGATTTCAAAGCTCAAGGTACTCTTTTTGATAAGCTTTGGTGCAAGATATTGTGCAGCTGATATCTACGTAGAAGACATTCAATAGAATGTTGTATTAATGTTGAAGACGTATTTAAAGGATTCCCACCAGAACCTGGTATATTTCGATGCATGTGTACGTTTTTTTTTGTTTCGACATCACTATAGTATCTTTAGTGATTAATGATATTATTCCTGGAGTTAGAGATATGCATGTCTTCTTGGGTACATATTTCAATTTTACATATTTTAGTTTCACTGTAAGCATATATTGGTGTTGAGTCGGCAATGGCAATGGAGTTTAGCCCTCAAAAAGAACACATTAGTAAACAGGTGTGTGTAAAATTTTGAGCCTTTGCACAACATTAATTTTTTGGACATGTTTTGTCATTAATGTTTGGATGTTTGGTTAAATTATAATACAATTACTTTTTGGTTAACAAGAACTGTCAAGTTTTTCTCTAACCTGAAGAAAAATTTGGGTCCTGGAGTTGATGGTTGGGCTGTTTCCTTGAAAGGAATGATGACCATTGTTGTCTGCACGGGGCTTTCAATCTGTGGTATCTATCGGTGGGTTAACATTTTTGAGCCTCTTCCCGTAACAGCAAGAAGAAGGTCTTTTTCAGCCAGTTATTTTTATCCTATACAGTTTTTAATGAGTAATGGAAAAGTAGTAGTAGTTTTGGGTCCTTGGATAAGTTTGTTATACATAATACACTATGGTATGTACTATAATAGCCAACTCTTTTCTTTTATGCAGGTGCGTACGAGAAGGTTCTTCTACCTACAGACTGGAGGTACAAGATTTACTGGAAACAAGCAGATGTTTGAATAAGTTGGTAAGTAAATTGACGTTCATCTGACTGATTTGCTACCTCTTTTCTCTTCTTCGCTCTTTCTGCTGCTCACTGTTTGTCTCCATTCTCTTGATTTTCAGTGTAACCGTCGTTTTTGAATCTAAGTTTTGAATGCTGAAATTGGTTTTTTGTTTTACATTGATTTCTACTTTGTTGGTTGGTATCTCAATTTTATATCTACTTAATTATCATCATCACCACCGTTTATACTTTAGGAACCCATCTCGCATGGTTTTTTTTTTTTTTTTTGCACAGATTGTGAAATTGTAGTCTTAAGTGCTGTGCTACTGAGCGAAGCGATGCTACCTCCAAGGGAATGAGTACTTTAAAGAGATGAATTCATCAGTTGGCACTTCAGATTCTGTAATACGACCTGTTCAAGGTATGTTCAATAATTTTTGTTAACAGGATTATGGGGGCACTTCTCGGTATCTACTGTTGAAAATAGATGCAGCTAAGACATCTGCATCCGAGATATATTTTCAACATGTCAAGAGAGATAATTTGGACTGTAAGCATTTTTGGAATCTGATATGCAAAGTTGCCACATCGATGGTAAGAGAAATTATAAACTGAGATGCTAGAAGAGTAAACAAAAGACTAGGATGGCCACCAAACCAGAGACCAAAGCAAGGCTAGACAAAACAGAAAGTATCAATGGTACTTCGTCCTTAACTAAAATGGAACTTTCATGCTGGAGCAAGAACTAGCATAAAAGTCGATTTATTATGACCAGCGCGGTTATTTGTTATTTCATTTTCTACTATCGAATACCCAGGAGACATTAACTTGATAATATACGTGTTGTCTTTACCTGTAACCAGTTATCCGACCCTTCCATTTATACAACTACTGAGTTTGAAAGCCACTATTGAGTAGAGATTGGCTCAAGTAAGTACTCATGGCAAACTATTATTCCCTCGGTGGAAATTCAGGCCAAATGCTTCAAAGCAAAAGAACAGTCCCTGACTAGAAAACTTATATGAAAGTAAGGTATGAATAATCCTTTTGTATCAGACATCTATTAGGTTTGAACATACTTTTCTAGATGTATTGATAATAGGCTTGCAAGCTCATTGTAAATACAGGGCAAGTGCAGCCTCCAATTGATGTAAAGGCTATATTAGCTGTTTGAGGGACTTAGAGTAAGTGTAGATGTTACATTGTGCTCTGCAGGGCTATGTAAGTGTTGGGAATCTTGGGATGTGTTTGTTTCATGTCCATTGGTAATTTTTGTTGCCAATGCCTAGGTGAATCAGATCAGAGGGATTTAAATTCAATATCTTCAACGGCACTGCGGTTTTGCTGTCTAAGATAGTTATTCGTGGTTTTGCACCTGTTTCAAATTCAATATTTTCGCATGCAGGGTTGTTAAAGTACCGGTATATTCTGAAAACTGAAGTGTGGTATGTGGTTAGCGGTGCATTAGAGTCTCAAGTATTACAGCACGTATTTCAACCAGGTTTGCCCATCTGGGTCTATGTATAATACGTTCTGTTTAATTTATTTTTGTTTATATAATTTCCTAGTGGAGTGTTTGTGACACCCACTTGCAATCTTATTTTATTTATTTCTTTGTGTGGCAGGGAAGACAAACTATCTATTACAGGTACATTTCACATAATGTATGAACTGTTGGTTAAGGCAGATGCTGATTTTGAAGTTCTTTGGTTGTTTTGCAGTTTTTGCTCGGGTCAGAAAGAAGTTTTGGTGATGTTTTGACTTTCTTGGATCGATCTTACATGCCCAGACTCCACATGAAAATTTTATCACTATGTTTCGAGTTTTTAACATCGCTATCCAGTTTGAGCTATTTGTCAGTATCTTATAAGAACAGTCTTCTCCGTAGGTAGAAAGGTTTTTATAGATAAGGAGAAGAAGGTTCTTATTAGTTACTAGCCAATTGCATCAAACGAGAACCATGAGAACTGCTTCTGGAATGAATTGAGAGAAACATGTGAAGATGGCATTGATCACAGCTGGATCTTACAAGAATCAGTGCAGCTACGATGTGGTCGGGCCACATACTTGAAGTATGTGGCCCCTCTTTAAATCATGACACGTCGCATAAAGTAAGAAAAATTTGGAAAACAGTTTTATTACCTAACTGTTTTTCTTTTTTCTTTCTATTAATTCCTACTTTTTCTCAAAAAGTGAAACAGTTAAGGGGATTTGGAGGGGGCAGGTTTTTTTGTTAAATAGGTGTCAGAAAATGAAGAGGGGCCACATATAAAATTGATGTGGCCCGACCACATCGTAGCCGGGGCGTACAAGAATTGTCTTCCCCTAGGGGTAACTGTAAGGCCAACTACTTTGGAGCGTGAAGATCCGTTCACGACTTTCGCCTTGGAAGATTTCTTTCTCTTTTCATCTGTACTTTCCTTAGAAGCAACAGCCTTCACCTTCCTCTCAAGAGAAGCAGCCTCTTTCTCCATCTGCCAATCAAGAAAGATCACAGGTTCTTTCATGTTACCATCCAATTGCATCAAACGAGTCCACTAGAACTGCTTCTGGAATATATTGAGAGAACAATATCAAGATGGCATGGAAAGCTGGATTTTTTACAATCTGTGCTTTTTCTTCATTGAGCAACTTCTGTGAACTTATTCGTGTTTGTTGCTATTTTCATGAAGTTTGGACTAAGCCTTACATTATGCAAAATCAAGTGATATGATGATTTGCTTGAGATGGCAAAGGAGTTAATCTCAAACACTGCCCTCGGTCAAATCTATGACAGCAATGCTCTAAATATCTGGGACCTGTAATATTAATATTCCTTGGTGGCAGTTTACAGATTTGTACTTTTATCTGTTATGTTTTGGAAGCTATTGGTCATATCTTAACATTTTTATTGTCGTTCTATGTGAAATCAGCTAGAGAGAGAACACTATGAATACATAACTGTTGAAGGCAAAATCGTGCACAAAAAAAGTAATCAAGTTCTCGATACAACTAAAGGATCTAACAAATCAAAATGGGTTTTCGTAATAAGAAACTCTACGCTGGCAAGGTAAGAGCAGAGGTAAACCTAAAACTTTTGATTTTTAGTTTACCTTGATTTCCTCTTCTGGCTTCGACTGATGCTTCTTCGACGTGGGGGGTCATATGACTGAATATGAAGATTTGTGAATGTCGAATGGCTTCTGAATATTGGTGTGTGTTTAGTTTGTGTTGGGCAGGGATTTGGAGAGGGATAGAAGGTGATTCTTGATGCAACATCAACAACACTGCATTGTGCTCAGCAACTGTTTGCTGAATTTCCTTAACTAAGTTAAAGACTGCGTGTAATTTGTGCTCAATTGATCTTTATATAGCAGACTTATTTTAAACGGTATGGCTGTGGTCTAGAGAATCTAAAGTTACATTTTATTTTGGGTTATCAGGGACTGGCGTATTCTATGTTTTCTTCAAGTTGGAACTTTGCAATTTCATAATTCTGAACATTAGGGAACAACAATTAGATAGACTCTGACATGAAGGGAGTAGAACCAGAAGTTTAAGTTGATGTGAATATGTTTTAATGAACCTTGCCTATCAGTTTAAAAATCATGGTTATAGACTAGCTGCATGATTGTATATTAGGCCCAAAATTTTGTAATTTTGTTGGTTAGCTATCGTATGCCATGCTCTTGGATTGAAAAGAACATTCAAAGGTGTAGAAAATTTGTGATGTCTGTTAACACTACTTATTACCAATTAAAGTGGCACACATCTACAAAACAACACTTTTCGTTTTATCTCCATGTTCTAACAATATCATTTTCTAATGACGTCTCTGACAGGTTGTTCGGAACTACGTCGGAGGAGCACCAGCCAGAAGTTAGTACGCTGAGTGATAACATGAGCATTTGAATGCGGCCAGTGGGTGATACTTTTTTTCTGAAGTCAATATGACTGAATTATCCATAAAAAATTGTTTTCGTATTCTACTCCCTTAAACCTTTGCATGGTTAATTGTACAAACAACACAATAACCTTACTTGACTGAATTTTCTAGATGTTAACATCTAACTGTAGAGTACTGGATGAGTTTACTTAGAGCAACTGCAGTGGACGACTAAACCCAAATTTGGTGTCGAGTGGGCTGGCGTAATGGGACGGACCATCGATCAAAATTTGATCAAAGAGTAAAACTCGGACCAAATTTGGTCGGCGATTAAGACCAAATCCAAATATAGTCGGGCGTTTATATAATGTCCGCCTACCCGACGGGCGTTGGTATAATGTCCGCCTGTAGCCGCGCGTTGGTAAAGTTAACGCCTGATGCAGGGCGTTGGTATAATGTCCGCCTGGATGGGGCGTTGGTATAATCAACGCCTGGCATGGGGCGTTGGTATAATGTCCGCCTGGATGGGGCGTTGGTATAATCAACGCCGGACACCAAATTTGAATGGGGCGTTGATATAGTCATGAACCCAAATTTGAAAAGTTTACAAAACTTTGGTTGGGGCGTTGTCTTTATCAACGCCCCATTTTTTTTTTTTTTTGAACCCGGCCGAACGTATAATCTCCGTCCCACACACCAGGCGTTGCTATAGTTCACGCCCCATACAGGCGTTGTCTTTATCAACTCCCCATACCAGGCGTTATCTTTATCAACGCCCCATGCCAGGCGTAATCTTTATCTACGCTGGACGATGAAGCGGACTTTATATCAACGCGCGACCAAATTTTCTCGTCACCCGCTACGTCACAGGACGGACTAAACCCAAATTTGATCTTTTTTTTTAGTCTTTGGTCTTTAGTTATGCTCGCACCACTGTGGACGCTCTTAGACTCCGCAATACATAGAGCATTACTTCCAATTCTGTTATCCGATTCCTTACAAGAATTACTTTGCCAAAACTAGGGGTTACATGCCAGTTTTAATAAAATGTTTAATGCATTCGCCACACCAAATCAAAAATTCATCGCGATTTGCTCCGCCACACCAAATCCAAAATACATTGCGACGTCCCACCGTAACAAATCAAAAATGCATCGCGATAAGGTGGTTCACCACACCATACCAAATAAAAAAATCCTTAGGGGCGGGGCATGGCCACAACAAATCAAAAATACGGTTTAAAGAAAAGTATGCCCGATGGTAGTACGGTCTGTATCGAGACAGGGCGAGGTGAAGCCGAGACACACACCAAATCAAAAATCCTGACATGCATCGGGATGAGACGGGGAGAGGCGAAACTGAGCCACACCAAATCAAAAATACATCGCGACATGGTGAAACCCCACGACACCAAAACAAAAATGCACGATGGGGCGAAGCCACATCACACCAAACCAAAAATAAGGTTAAAAGAAAAAAAATGATGATGGATGGTTTTCAGGTCTGCCCGGTGCGTAGCACGGGTACCAAATCTAGTGAAATCTGATATTCTCTTGAAAAAATTATGAAATTATTTATTATTATTATTTTATTTATTTTTTTGAAGCATGAGGTAAAATCTGTTTTTGTTTATTTATTTATATACTATTTGATGTTATTTTATTATTATTGTAGGCTGTAAGAGATAGGATATTTTTCTAGAGCAAGTTTAGTCCATAATTCTAATTTTAATGTGAACTTGAGGTTCGTAGGAGAAGTGTTTTGAAAGTCGGACCAATCGGCCGAAAAAAACCCAGTGAATTAATTAAAATACTAGGTTGGTTCGGTATAGACTAATAAGTTTACAATAAGAAGATTTTGATCTCAGGATAGGTAGAATCGACCGATTAAATCAGTGAATCTGTCTGGTTTGATCAAACCTAAAAATCCCATTATTGAGAATTTGGATTAGGAAAAAACATATGTGAAATATCCAAGGAATTCATTCTTCTCTTTTTCATAAACCCATTATGAAGATGGTATATATTTGTAACCAAAAGGTAAGATCTACACTTAAAAACATTAGTTTTAGATTGGATTTAAATTTTTATATTTTCAGCAGGATTAAATTGACCTTTATTTATTAAAAAGTTTTTAAAATAAAATTTCTTTCTAAGTAAATATGAAAGACCAAGAGATAGGAGAAACATAGATTTTTATTGATAGGGTTTGCATAGTAGTACATTGTATCTTTTATATACTAGGAAAATGAAAAATTAAAAGACTATCGTTTTGAACCGTACATACATGAGCATGGGCCCTTTAACACTCCCCTTTGTGCCAACAATGGAACTCTAGATTTATTGCCTCATTAAAATCTTGACAAGAAAAAACCCAGTGGGAGAAAACATTGACGAAGGGAAAAAAGTACAACGTGTTGAACCCTAGTAAAGTTGTTCCATGAGAGTTGACCACTTCTCTTGTTGCTTAAAAACTCCTAAAAATAAAAACCTCGTGGGAAAAAGATAATCTCAAGCGGGGAGTCACAACCCTGGTGTTGCTGATGTCTCATTAAAAACCTTACCGAGTAACAAAATCCATTGGGACAAAATAAAATCGGTGAAGGGAAAAAAAGTTCAACAGACACTCCCCCTGATGTCGACATCATATCATTAGGTATTCCCCCTGATGTCGCCATCTCCTCTTGATTGCATTCAAGGGAGTTCAGATAATTTTCTTAGTCTGATACTTTTGACATGTTTTTCAAAATTTTATTTAGGCAATGACTTAGTAAATAGGTTTGTCGCATTCTTATCAAATTTTACTTGACTGATTTGAATTTTCAGAAAAGACTGTTGTTGTTGATTGTAAAAGAACTTTGGTGATATATGCTTCGTATCATCACCCTTAATGTACCATTGATTCATATTTTCGATGCAAGTTGCATTATCCTCATAGATGCAAGTTGGATCATCAGTGGTAGAACTCATACTAGATGTCTCTCGAATGTGTGTAATGATAGACCTTCACCAGATGCACTCACGAACCGCCTCGTGCAAGGCAGTGATCTCAGAGTGGTTCGTGGAGGTAGCCACAAGAGTCTGCTTGGTCGATCTCCAAGATAACGTTGTGTTTTCAATAGTGAACACATAACCAGTTTGTGATCGACCTTTATGTGGGTCGGAGAGGTACCCAGCATCAGCAAAATCAACCAAAACATTATTTGGGGTTTCAGTGTAGGGAGTTGAATTTCCATTAGCGGTCCTTCTTACTTCTTCATAGGGATAAAATAAACCCGTGTCAATGGTTCCTTTTAGGTATCTGAAAACATTCTTTATATCATTCTAATGACGTTGCGTAGGCACTAAGTTGTATCTAGCTAACAAGTTCACTGAGAATGATATGTCGGGTCAAGTACATTGCACTAAGTACAATAACACGTATGCACTCTCATAATCCATAAATATTTCTTTGTTCTCTGGAATCATCTCAAACATCGGAGAGTCCTCCATTAATGATTCATGGACATACAATAATCAGAGAGAATCTCATGAGATAGATTATCTGCATCGATGATACATGAATATTTTGTGTCTTACTCATTTTTTTCTTCCTTGGTTGAGTATCAACCGAACCAAGTGGTCTTCCCCTCTTCCTTTGTGGGGACACGGCCTCAGCTATACTTCCACTAAGTGTAGGTTTAACACCTTTATATAGGGTTCCTTTTCCCATATTAGGGATGTCTAACCTTGCAGGCACGTTTGCAAATGGTATGTGTGATCACGTCACTTTACCAATATCAGTAAATGCACCAGGCATTGAATTTGCCACATTTTGAAGATAAATAACTCTTCACTCCACTTTCACCTTGTGAGGTGCGGGGATCAAGATGAGACAAAGTGGGAACACACCACGACAATTCATGTTGTTCCCTTAGGAAATCCTTTTGAATGCTGATAAGTGCATAATTCATATGATTTTAGTGTCCATTCCATACTTTTAATTTTTTTCCCTAATAATAATTAATCCAAAAAAGAAAGAGGATCAAACTTACAAGGAATGGCGGGCAGCCTAGCAACAAGCTGAGCGCCAATACCCTTTTGAATAACAATCCCTAGCCTATGAAAAAGAGAATTGCCTAGATTGAAATTAGCTTCATGCCTATCCATGCAATTTCTCAACCTCTTAAGGAAAGAAATTGTATCTGCACCGAGCTCACCCAAAGTGGAAAAAGCCAAAACACCAAACCTATAACCATGCAAAGAGCATTTTTCCAAATACTTGTTGTTTTTACGAGTGATAGTAGCCGAGATAGCATGCCCTGGGGTAAAATTGGTCATCGCGCTTGTGAAGGGAGAGACACCGGTAACATCTCGAGTGATAGCAGCTGAGATAACTTCCATACTTGTTTTAGCTATTACTCTTGCATATTTTCGTATTATTACTCTTGTTTTCTCTTGTTTGCATCTATTATGTGAATCATCCAAAAAGGAGCTACAAAGTTCTGAAAAGAGCTAAGAAGATAAGTATTCCAAGTATCCAAGTGCCAAAGTCCAAGAGAAGTGGAAGAAAAGCAACGAAAAGGAGCAAAACACACATAATCAAGAGAAGGGCCAAAGACCAATCTTAACTCATTCAAATTAAGGATTTCTCATCACCATCTTGAATAGAATTTAAATATAAAAAGAATGCAAAAAGAATGAGGTCATTCCGAGTTCGGATGAAGAAGTTGTGGCCAAAACAGTTTTATTGAAAACCGAAGATAGTGCAGTCCGCGAACTGGGTTTGCGGACGTGGTTCGCAGACTTATTTCCGAAAATTTCTACTGGATTTGGAAGTTTGCGGACTAGGTTCGCGCACTTAGCAAAGGGGAAACGTGTATTTACTCCTTGGAAGGCCTAAGGGCACGTTTGGGAACGTTAATTCGTTATTTTGGGTCGGGTTCTTGAACCGAACCCAATACGTGAACGCCAAGCAATGTAAAACATATAAAAAGGTATTAGGTTATGTGAAATCATATCATATCATTAGGTCACGAAATTTTTAGGGTTTGGAGAGAAGAAACATCACACGGAGCGATTATCAATCGTAACATTATCTCTTACTTTTCTCATATATCATGGATGTTTCTTTTTAGTTTTTAATTTTTATTTTTATTTTGTTATTTATTTTTAGTTTTTAATTTTTGTTTCAGGTACTATATCTTTGGTGAATGCTTAAAGAGGGAAGACCGAGTCCAATACGTCTTCGATCCGGCACTCAACTAAAAGACTTCATTCGAGCGGTTAATACTCCGCTTCCTCCTTCTTCATCAAGTGAGTTCGCAGATTCGGACATAGACGAAGAAGCAATGGGTGATCGTACACTCAAGGACCTAGCTTCTCACAAGCTCGACAAGCGACAATGGTGTATCCAAACTAACTCAACCTTCGAGATCAAAACGGGGTTGGTTAGAGAGTTACCAAAGTTTCATGGCATGGTGAACGAGGATCCAAACAAACATCTTATGGACTTCTATACCATAGTCATGGCCATGCTTCCACCGGAGACTAATGATAATGAAGCAATGTTGAAAGCTTTTACGTTCTCTTTGGAAGGCAATGGTAAGAAATGGTTATATTATTCGCCTTCCGGAAGTGTCACAACATGGAATGGGTTGAAGAAACTTTTCCTCGAGAGATATTTTCCTGCATCAAAGGCTACTCAACTTCGCAAGGAAATTTGTGGGATAAAGCAAAATGTGGGAGAGTCATTGTATGAATTTTGGGACCGATACAAGAGATTGGTGGAAAGCTGTCCACACCATCAATTCAGTGATGTTATGATACTCCAATACTTCTACGAAGGTCTTCAACCAAGTGATAGATCTCTTCTTGACGCCGCGGGTGGTGGTGCACTAGTGAACAAGACGGTAGCTCAAGCTACCGAGTTGATTGAAAGTATGGCATCAAACTCGCAACAGTTCTACACAAGATATGAACCAATAGTTAGGCGAGTGCATGAAGTTAGTGATTCATCATCATACCTTGAGCAAAGGATGTGGAGCATGGAAAGGACAATTCAACAGATAGCTTCTGCAGTTATTCCTACTTATGAAGATGATGCTGAGGAAAATGCTATATTTCCCAATCAAAGGCCAAGGTATGATCCATACTCAAATACTTATAATCCTGGTTGGAAAGATCATCCTAATTTCAGTTACACTAACAAACAAGCTGCAGCCCCTAACCCATATGAAAGACAAGGTGGTTTTCAACAACATTTACAGCAACCACAACAACATAAAGAGTAGGATTCCTCTATTGATGATAAACTGAGTGATACGATGCGAGGTATTACCTCTTTGTTCCAACAAAGTCAGCAGAAAACTGATCAGTTCATACAGAAAGTCGATCAAAATCAGTTAAAAACTGATAACGCTATTAGAGATATGCAAACTCAAATGGGGAAAATGGCGACATATATGAATCTAATGAAAGCGCAAGATTCAACAAAGTTGCCATCACAACCTTTTGTGAACCCAAGAGAGCACGTTAATGCAGTAACTCTAAGAAGTGGGAGAAAAACTGAAGAGCCACATCAACAAAAAGAGGTTAGTAACGACATTAAAAAGGAAGTAGAGGAGGAAACCGTCCCAAAGGAAAAGCCAACCTCAGACGGCCAACCTAAGGACACGGTTCCCACATTTACCATACCACCTCCTTTTCCTAGTCGTTTTGCCAAATCCAAGAAAGAAGCTCAAGACAAGGAGATCATGGATATTTTCAGCAAGATACACATCAACACTCCATTTATTGAGGGAATCAAAACCGTACCTAGGTATGCCAAGGTTTTGAAGGATTTGTGTACAAGGAAGGATAGGTTGATTGCTAATGAGATCACTCGAGTGGGAGAAAGTGCTACAGCTATGTTACTTAAGAAGATGCCTACAAAGTGTGAAGATCCTGGTGGTTTTACAGTTCTCGTTACCATTGGTAAGAGACGATTTGAGCGTGCTTTGCTTGATTTGGGAGCATCCATAAGTGTTATGTCAGCCGATGTTTATGATTCTTTGAATCTCGGACCTTTAAAAGAGGCAAAGATCATTATTCAATTAGCTAACAAGTCCAATATATATCCTAAGGGAGTCGTGCAGGACGTGTTAGTTCAAGTGAATCAGTTAATCTTTCCGGTTGATTTCTACATTGTGGATATGCACAATGGAGATAATTTTTCATCTACTTCGTTACTTCTTGGGAGACCGTTTATGAAAATTGCAAAGACGAAGATTGATGTTGATAGTGGTGCACTCACTATGGAATTTGATAAGGAGATCATACGGTTCAATATCTTTGAAACCATGCGCTACCCTAGTGATGTTCACTCAGCTTTTTCCATTGATGTTATTGGTTCGTTAGTGCAACAAATGTTTGAATTGAATGTTGAAGATGAACTTGGAGTTGTGATACGGAATAACATTGATTTAGACGTTCATGGACAACTGAACATGGACATTGAGATGTCCAAAGAGCTAGTGGAGATGTGTGGTGCCTTAACAGCACTACCAGAAGCAAAAACGGGTAATATTTCTTATATTTCGTTACCCATAACTAATGAGGTTCCTTTACCTTCTATTGTGCAGGCACCGAAACTAGAATTGAAGCCACTTCCAGACCACTTAAAGTACGCATACTTGGGTGATAAAGAAGAACTTCCGGTGATTATTGCAAAGAACCTCACACCAATACAAAAAGAACGCCTCCTTAGGGTTCTGAAAGAGCATAAAACGGCTATTGGTTGGACAATTGTTGATATTAAAGGCATTAGTCCATCCATGTGCATGCATAGAATCCTAATGGAAGATGATTTTAAGCCAGTATGTGATGCTCAACGTAGGCTTAATCCCCCAATGATGGAGGTCGTGAATAAAGAGATCCTCAAATTACTAAGTGTGGGGGTGATTTAGCTAATTTCTGACAGCAAATGGGTTAGCCCGGTTCAAGTGGTACCTAAGAAATCAGGTGTCACTGTTGTTAGAAATCAAGATGATGAACTTGTTCCTACAAGAGTTCAAACAGGATGGAGAGTATGCATAGACTACAGAAAGCTTAATACAACAACCCTAAAGGATCACTTTCCTTTGCCTTTCATTGATCAGATGTTAGAAAGGTTAGCCGGACACTCACATTATTGCTTTTAGACGGTTATTAGGGCTACAATCAGATTGTTATTGCGCCGGAGGATCAGGGGAAAACTACTTTTACTTGTCCTTTTGGTACGTTTGCCTATAGACGAATGCCGGTTGGTCTTTTCAATGCACCTGTAACTTTTCAGAGGTGTATGGTCAGTATATTTTCTGACTATGTGGAGCGCATTATTGAGGTATTTATGGATGATTTTAGTGTTTATGGTGATTCTTTTGATTTTTGTTTACAAAATCTTCAACTTGTGCTTAAAAAATGCATAGACACTAATCTTGTTCTTAATTGGGAGAAATGTCACTTTATGGTAAACCATGGCATAGTGCTTGGTCACATCGTGTTCTCTCGAGGGATTGAAGTTGACAAAGCAAAGATAGACTTAATAAGAAACTTACAATATCCCACTTAGGTGAGGGAAATTCGTTATTTTCTTGGTCATGCAGGTTTTTACAGGCGGTTTATCAAGGATTTCTCCAAAATCTCAATGCCGATGTGCAGATTATTGCAAAAAGAGGTTATTTTTGACTTCAACAAGGAGTGCAAGGATGCCTTTGATAAATTGAAAGAATTGTTGACAACTGCACCAATTATCAAGTCACCAGATTGGATTTTACCATTTGAATTAATGTGTGATGCAAGTGACTATGCAGTTGGAGCCGTTTTGGGTCAAAGAGTAGACAAGCTGTCTCATGTGATTTATTATGCATCTAGGACCCTAAACGATGCACAAATCAACTATTCTACCACCGAGAAAGAATTTTTGTCTATAGTGTTTGCACTAGAAAAATTTAGATCCTATTTGGTGGGTTCAAAAGTGGTTGTATATTCTGATCATGCAACACTTAGGTACTTACTAAAGAAGAAAGAAGCTAAGCCAAGACTTATACGGTGGATACTACTGTTGCAATAATTTGATTATGAAATCAAGGATAAAAGAGGTGTCGTAAATACTGTTGCTGATCACCTTAGCAGACTTGTTGTTTCCGAAGAAGAACTTCCTTTACAAGATCGTTTTCCAGACGAACAACTTTTCTTAATTGAAGATTCAACACCTTGGTACGCGGATATAGTGAACTACTTGGTTACAAGACAAGTACCTAGTACAATGTCTAATTTTCAAAAGCTTAAGCTTAAGAAAATAGCCAAGCAATATGTGTGGGATGAACCCTACTTGTGGAAATACGGTTCTGATCAAATCATCCGCAGGTGCGTACCTAATTCTGAAGTTCAATCTATTCTTACTTTTTGTCATACTTATGCATGTGGTGGTCACTTTGGTTTTAAACGTACCGCTTTCAAAGTACTTGAAAGTGGATTTTATTGGCCTACCTTATTTGAGGATGCATATATTTTTTGCAAATCTTGTGATAGATGTCAAAGAACGGGCAATCTAGGTGCTCGAAATCAAATGCCACTCACACCAATTCTTGTTGTTGAAGTATTCGATGTGTGGGGAATTGATTTTATGGGTCCTTTTGTCAATTCTAACAGAAAATTTTATATACTTCTTGATGTGGATTATGTTTCGAAATGGGTGGAAGCTAAAGCCACCCCTACTAATGATTCTCAAGTTGTTTGTGAGTTTGTGAAGGAATATATTTTCTCTAGACATGGTACACCAAGAGTGGTTATCAGTGACGGAGGTTCGCATTTTCAGAAATCCTTCCATGCTCTACTCAAGAAGTACAACATAACACACAAGGTTGGTACGCCATACCACCCACAAATTAGTGGGCAGCCGAAATCTCAAATTGTGAGATTAAATCCATTCTTAAGAAAATCCTAAACACTACACGGAAAGATTGGAGTTATAGGCTTAATGATGCATTATGGGCATATAGAACGGCGTACAAAACACCGATTGGTATGTCTCCATATCGGTTTGTTTATGGAAAAACTTGTCATCTTCCGGTTGAACTTGAACATAAGGCATATTGGGCGATAAAGATGTGCAACATGGATTATGACAATGCGGGGAAACAAAGGAAGTTACAACTTAATGATCTAGAGGAGATACACAATGATGCGTACGAGAGTTCTCGTATATACAAGGAAAAGACGAAACTTTTCCATGACAAGATGATTTCTCGAAAGAATTTTGTTGTGGGGCAAAAAGTTCTTTTATTTTATTCTCGTCTTAAACTATTTCCTAGTAAGCTAAGGTCCAAATGGATTGGACCGTATGTTGTTACTAATGTTTATTCTCATGGCGCAGTTGAAATTTCTAGTCTTAGAGATGGAACAAACTTAAAGGTGAACGGACATAGATTGAAGCCATATTATGAAAGCATTGCTTATGTGGATATGGATGTGCAAGAATTTCATGATTATCTCCCTCTGGAGGAGTAATTAAAAGAATGACCAAGTCGGGCCGAGGACATTAAACTAAGCGCTAAATGGGAGGCAACCCATCGGTTTTGTATCTTTATCCTTTTGTTTTTAATTTTCTTAGTTTTTCATATCATATCTTGCATTCCCATCTTATATTTTACAAGTCCTATATCTATAATGAAAGTTTTGACGAATTCTCGTCAGAAAATTCTGACTGCGCAGTTTTCAGGAAAATAGATCTCGAGACTTCATACGGAGTCCGATTTGAGTGGTTGACCCCAAATTTTAAAAAGAACGGACTCACCTTTCTTTTCCAAAAATAAAATCTGAATTCGGAGTCTGTTAAGTTGGACCGATTGGCCTGGACATTTGAGTTTCGGTATTTTTCCAGAACTTTTTTTCAGATTGCATGTCAGTCAGTCCGGAGGCCATAAAAGTCAGACCGTTTATTGAAACACTGTGCCCTTTTGATACGTTATATAAAAGACGTAGGCGAACAACTTTCGTGTAGGATGTTTTTCCTAGTTCCCTACCCATTTGTACAGTTTTTGAGTTTTTCAGAGCTATTATGTCATAAATCAGAATTTTCGGTTTTGAACATTGAGGACAATGTTGAGTTTAAGTGTGGGGGAGCATTTAGTATCTACTATTTGCATATAAACATAATAATAATACTCTTTGATTTCTTGCATTCTTGAGACTTCATCTTTTGGAGTTAATTATGAGCTATTTAGGATGACACTCTAAACCTTTTTAAGGTTGAAATAGTTCTTACGGCTATAGATTGAGTTCCACTTTATCAATTCTACAATCCTTAAATATATACATTCATAATTGAATGCGAAACTAAGCTATGATAGTCGTTTGAAATAGTCATCCTCGTAATTAATCATTACTGAATCACTTTCTTTTTATTTTTGCAGTTTATGTTTCTCTAAAGTGATTTGGTGGGATCCTAATACTTCCATGGACGTTGTAGCAAGGTAATCATTGGTTGAGTATATAAAAGTCCCATAAGAAAATTGTCTTACACTCTTAAAGAGTAAAGAGTGAGCCGGAAAAAAAAAAGGAAAGTTATAAGGCTCCTCTTCATTTATCTACACTAATAAATGGTAGGTCCGGAATCGCGGATAATCATAGTCGATGAAAACAAAAACCATATCATCATTATATAGCAAGTAAAAAAAAAAATACTATTGATGAGGTTCTTGACACTTGGATAGCATTATGTGTGAAACGTTGTCCCTGTCTCCGTCGCCTAAGCAAGCGTGGAGTGCAGGATCCAAGGCAACTATCACATACTTGTGTAGATGGTGGATTTTCGACAAGGGCTAAAATCGTAAACTCATAATTATACGAAGCTCTGATCCAGCAATCAGACGTGAGTATTGAGACACGGGTCTCTCATCGAATTCTCAACGGAGAGTACTTTCTCTCAGAGTACATGTAGATATGTAGTCTCACGACTGGACAACGGCATATCTCATGAATACTGAACACTTTCAGTGATTATTTCTATATAGTATCACGAGATGGACGGCTCCTAGACAGCTTGCTTTGCTAGTATAGAGCGATAACGTCTTCAGGAACAAACAACGAGTTTACCCTGACTATATAAAGGATATGACTTACCGACAAGCTCATATCGGGATAATTAATGCTCCTAGACAGCTTGCTCTGCTATTATAGAGCCACAAAGTTAATTATTCCTAATTAAGATTAATTCTGCCATGACATTCACTACTGAATTCCCATAATAATCTATTATTGCTCCTATTCCATGGTTGAATCCACGACTGGTCCCATGGAATGGCAATAAAAATTGCTCCAATTCCATGGTCGAATCCACGACTGGTCCCATGGAATGGAAATAAACAATTGTTCTGATTTTATGATCGAATCCACGACTTGATCTCATAGAATGTCAATAACAATTGTATTATCGCATTACTCCGATTTCATGATCGAATCCACAACTGGTCTCATAAATGGTAATAGATAAATCTTAATTACTCCGATTCTATGGTCGAATCTACTATCCCATGGAATGGTAATGCTCACTTTATTATTCTGAATTCGTAGTCGAATCCTCAGCTGGTCCTATGAATTAATAATAAACATCTTATTACTCAGTTTTGTGAATTATTCTCCACTGAATTCCACAATTAGTAATAAATAACCAACAACCGGGCATCTGAGCTACCTCTAAGTAAGCCCCGATTCAAATGGTGAAAGTGTATTCAATGATGATACACTAAAAGTCACTGCACGAACGAGTATTTAAAAATACAACGAAACGATGAACCTATGTAAAATAGGAAAGAAAATAATAAATAATTAAAAATATTGACCAGGGTGCTGGGAGCACGGACACACGACTGACCGACCGTGTCGTGGTCATTTCCACGCCAATTTTTATATTTTTAATACATTTTTATTATTTTCCATGATTTGATGAAAATTCTCTCGTTTGATCAAATCTCCTTCGTCTCGAGGAAACTCCTCGGTTTCATGGTATTTTCATAAATCCGTAAAAAAATAATATAAAATTAAGGAAAGGAGTGTGGGGCGTGACCATTGGCCAACCGGCCCCACACCTCACGGTTTCTTATTATTTTATTATTATTATTTCTCTAATTTCATGAAAAACTCCTTGATTTCATGGTATTTTTGCACAAATTATCAAATAATAAAATAAAATAAAATTATGAAAACTTGTGGGACCGGGCCCCTAGCCGACCGGTCATGCCCTAGCCGGTCCCACACGCCCCTTTGTTTTATTATTTTATTATTAGTTTTCCTTGAATTCATCAAATTCCTTGATTTCATGATATTTCTCTCAAATTAGGAAAAATTCCCTCAATTCATCAAAAATACATGAAAAATACACAAAAATTAGGGAAACTCGTGGGACCGGGCCCAAGCCGGCCGGCCATGCCTTCCACGGTCCCACATGCCCTTATTTTTATTATTTTAATATTCTTTGCTTCCTTCAACTCATGAAAATTCCTTCATTTCATGGAAACTCCCTAAATTCATCAAATTTCTCAAAAATTCATGAATTTTCATAAAATCATCAAAATATTATAAAATTAAGGAAAAGACACCACGTGACCGTGCTCACGACCGTCCGACCATGCCCTGACCACGGCGGTCACACGCCTCCTCATTCCTTATTTTATAATTATTTTCTATCATCTCATGAAGTTTCCCTCGTTTCAGCAAAACCCTAATTTTGGCATATTTTCTCGAATAGACGCTCAATTGCACGCCAGAAAATATCAAAATTCTCAGGACTGAGACGCGGATGCCTTGGGGATGCGAGCACGTTATCTTGAACGACCAAGATTAGCTCTTTGGCTCACGGAATCCGGTCCTATCAATTTTCATAGTTTTGACCTAATTTGCACAATTGCACGTATTGGGTCCAAAACTCTTCCAAACACTTTGGATTTTCATGAAGTGATCATCAAGCGGTCACGTGACTACCCAGGGCCGGTTTCATGACCCCATGGTCGGTCCCTCACTCCGTCATAATTAATTAGGTTTTCTCACCTAAGGCTCAGACGAGCATTTTCGAATAAATGATTAAACAAACATTTAATCATTCTTTCACCAACAAATCGTCAACTCTTCAGGAGTCCTTTGTATTTTCTCACGTGAGCATATGGACACTACATGGTTGATCCACGGTCCCATGTAGTCGCTCCCTCTTTCGCCCCATGGTTAAACTTCTGACGAACCATGAATTGATCATCAATTGATCAAATTAGGGTTTATGAATCCAAGGATCATCATTCCAGATTCCAACCTTAATAATTTTACTACGACCTCATGGTCATTAATTTTATTAATTATGCTCGGTTCAACGACCAGTATTTAAATTAATATTTTTAGTACACTGCCAATAATCCATCAGATAAGCAACACATGCTCAGACGATCAAATATTCAAAAATTCATCACATAAGCAACACTTGCTCAGATGATAAATATTTGCTCAAACCAAGGAATATTGGTTCGACAATCAATATTCAATGATCTATCGAATGAGCAATACTTGCTCACTTCATCGTAAGAATTATACCTCTGTCCCATGACATGTTCAATTCATGAGTTTCATAACATCATGTTCAACTCAGAAACTACATGGACTCATCGTCCCATCAAACCAAGAAGTCATCGATTGACTAACAAACCACGAGACGTCAATCGTGTCACTTTGGGAGGATATCACTTAGGGTTTTGGTCTGGCGGTCTACGACACGTGTGTTCAAACACACGATGGAATGTGAGCAAGTCGTGCAATCAAGTTGAAGTAATTCACGAGGTAGTGGGTGGAGAATCGACCAAGTCTTCACACGTTGAGCAACTGGTTTCAAACACGATCTCCACTTACCCACTCCTTGATTCCATCAACTGTCACACTTCATGAGATCATGGTGTCTACAATTCCAGCAATATAAATAAGTCTCTGAATCATGATTGAAGGACATACGAATAGAACATCATCAATCTCATGTCTCATCGACAACACGAGATCATCAACTCATCAATTGAGCAACTACTCTCAATTGAGCAATTTCAATCATTCAGAGCTTATCATATTCAGAATTCACACACCCACAATCTTTGATTACCATTGATTCCACACATTTCTCAGCTTCCCTCCTATAGATCAGCCCATCCTCTCTTGTGACCGAATTTATTCTGGAACGATCATTGTCTTGATTTAGGCCGGAGTACTACAGATTGATTTCTCGAATCTAAAGCACCCCCTTTGCAGCGGTGCATCTGTGTGAGGTTTAACATTTTGCTCGGTTCGAGGAGTCTCCTCCGTACGGTCGTCTCCTCAATTCCTTAAGAACCAGCAAATCGTTTTTTCCCATCTACAACTTGCTGAAAAGGAACATGCGCTTAGAATATCTAATCATGAGGTCGAGTTAAATGGGTGCTTCTCTCAACTAGTGCGCTATAAATATATATTCTTTGACGACATTCATACAAGTATTGTGGGTAACATCTTTCACTTAAGTCAACATTTGCATACTTCACTTTTCTATTTTCATTTTCTTATCTATCCATGTGATTTCAGTATGCGAGTGTTGTGATAAACGTTGCAACAAGTACGATGACTATCTTAGTAGAGTTTTGCAAACAGGTTGAATGTCACACGCAAGTAATTGCTTATGTGTGATGATTGGAATGTATGTGGGATGTTTGTAACTAAAGAACGTATGCAAGCTAAGTATTTGACTTTTTGCTTTGTGTCTATCCTTAGTGGTTCTTCCAAGGCGAGAAATTGGAGTAGGTTTTGTGGGTATACCTCTTTTAAGCCCTCACGAGACTATAACTCGTCCACTAGGGACACCTAGGGGTTTAAAGACCTGTTATTCATGCTAAGAGTAACCGTATCCTCACAACATGGAGTTGTTGTATTTAGGATTAGTTTTATTTAGTTTGATCGAGGACTAGAAAAAGCTAAGTGTGGGGGAATTTGATAAGTGCATAATTCATATGATTTTAATGTCCATTCCATACTTGTTTTAGCTATCATTCTTGCATATTTTCTTATTATTACTCTTGTTTTCTCTTGTTTGCCTCTATTAGTGAATCATCCAAAAAGGAGCTAAAAAATACTGAAAATAGCTAAGAAGACAAGTATTCCAAGTATCCAAGTGCCAAAGTCCAAGAGAAGTGGAAGAAAAGCAACGAAAAGGAGCAAAACAACCATAATCAAGAGAAGGGACAAATACCGATCTTAACTCATTAAAATTAAGGATTTTTCATCGCCATCTTAAAGAGAATTGAAATATAAAAAGAATTCAAAAATAATGAGGTCATTCCGAGTTCGGATGAAGAAGTTGTGGCCAAAACAGTTTTATTGAAAACCGAAGATAGTGCAGTCCGCGAACTGGATGAAGATAGTTGCGGACGGGGTCCGCGGACGGGGTTCGCAGACTTATTTTCCGAAAATTTCTGCTGGATTTTGAAGTTTGCGTACTAGGTTCGCGCACTTAGCAAAGGGGAAACATGTATTTACTCCTTGGAAGGCCTAAAGGCACGTTTGGGAACGTTAATTCGTTATTTTGGGTCGGGTTCTTGAACCGAACCCAATACGTGAAAGCCAAGCAATGTAAAACATATAAAAAGGTATTAGGTTATGTGAAATCATATCATATCATTAGGTCACGAAATTGTTAGGGTTTGGAGAGAAGAAACATCACACGGAGCGATTATCAATCGTAACGTTATCTCTTACTTTTCTCATATGTATATCATGGATGTTTCTACATCCATGAGTAGCTAAACACCTATTGATTGAGGATGCATTCTAAGTTGTAAACAAGATTTGAGTTATTATATTAATCTACTTTGAAGTTCTTCATATGATTATCGTTTGTTTATACTATTTGAATATTTATGATTAATTAATAAATAGTTTAGGTGGCCAATTGGATTGATTTGCTGATTCAATCTATTGATAGTATTGAGT
This sequence comes from Papaver somniferum, assembly GCF_003573695.1. Classification (NCBI taxonomy): domain Eukaryota; kingdom Viridiplantae; phylum Streptophyta; class Magnoliopsida; order Ranunculales; family Papaveraceae; genus Papaver; species Papaver somniferum. The sequence goes on from NC_039362.1 coordinate 81,126,357, forward strand.
TAGGAGATAAGTAATCGTCGAATAACTTGTACACAAGTAGAGAACACAAAACCTTGCAGAGGGATTCTGTGGAGCGATTGTGTGTATGAAAAACACTAAAAAGTGGACCTTGATTTAAGAGTCTAACTAGTAGGATCAACCTATAAATTCACAAAAGATAAATCATTCGATTGGATTACACCTTGAGTGATCTACTACTTGGTGGTTCGTTGAATAGAATCTGGTAGGCGAGAACTTCCGTATCCGGTGATATAAGGGATTTAGGGGATAACACTAATCTAGCTGTTATTCTACGGTTGGTGATAATCTATGATTAACGACGAGTAGGCAATTATAATAACTCATTGAAAGTTTATATACGAAGAAGGATTCCTCGATCATATCTCTCTTTATTGATTACAATACAATTTTATTTGCTTTGATTATTTATTTTGTTCACAATCTAAAAGAAAACCCCCCCTTTGTGACACTTTGACAACTAAAACTCACTGCTCTTCGTGGGAACGATCCTTACTTCCATTGTATTACCAGTTAATTGTGTGGAAATAAGATTATTAATTTGATTGTACTTACGACACGCATCACATACCTCCCTTAACGACGGGAAGGTTGTCTCATCAAAGTGACAGTCCGCAAATATAGAGGTAAAGAGATCGCCTGTCAAAGGTTCCACATAGCGGATAATTGTTGGGGATTCATAACCAACATAAATACTTAATCGTATTTGGGGACCCATCTAGTACCCTATGGGGGCATAATAGGCACGTATATAGCACAACCAAATGTGAAATATTAGGCTCATAACCAGTTACCAACTGGTACGCAGAAAATGGTTGGCTAACAGTGGGTCTAAAACGAGTAAGTAATGTTGCATACAATATGGCGTACCCCTAGGAAGTAATAGGCAGGTTGGAACATATAACCAATTTCCTATCTATCATCTGTAACATTTTGATGGTAGCTTCTGCGAGACCATTTTCAGTGTGTACGTGGGGTACGGGGTGGTCTACGTCAATTCCAACAGACATATAGAAATCATCAAATCATTTGGATATAAATTCTCCAGCATTATCAAGTATGATAGACTTGATTGGATAATCGGGCTAGTATGCCGTCAAACGTATAAATTGTGCTAGGAGCTTTGCAAAGGCATCATTTCTTATGGACAATAATGCAACATGTGACCAACGGGTCGAAGCATTTACCTAAACCATATAATACATGAATATTCCACACTCTGGATGTATAGGTCCACAAATATCACCTTGTATTCTTTGTAAAAATGGAATATTTTGTTTTGTATCTTTAGCATAGGATGGTCTCGCTCATGTCTTTGCTAAAGAAAAAGCTTTGCAAAATGAGGGGTGTACTTTTGACATAGTCCATACAGTAGAATGAGAGTGAGGTTGCACATCAGTTGTAAAAAAGCGGGGGTCTAACAACCACACCCAACAATTCGTTCGGCAATCTGAGAGGACTTACTCTAATACACTTTCTAGAGAATCAACTAGACAGTCAGACTCAATCTAGAATAAAGTATATCAAAGAGTTTAATATCTCTAACTCTTAATTCAATCTGCAATCAGCAAATAGAAATCTGCGAGCCCGATTGAATATAAGAGGAATTACTTGAACGGTACCAAAGACCAATCTTCAAGTGTCAATCAATGTAAATCAAAAACAAAGGTTAGATATTCTAATCGATTGATCTTAACGCAAAACCTGTGGTATTTCAATTATATAACAAAATATAATGCGGAAAAAAAATAACACAGACACCAGAATTTTGTTAACGAGGAAACCGCAAATGCAGAAAAACCTCGGGACCTAGTCTAGATTGAACACCACACTGTATTAAGCCGCTACAGACACTAGTCTACTACCAATTAACTTCGGACTGGACTGTAGTTGAATCCTAATCAATCTCACACTGATTCAAGGTACAGTTGCGCTCCTTATGTCTCTGATCCCAGCAGGATATTATGCTCTTGATTCCCTTAGCTGATGTCACCCACAACTAAGAGTTGCTACGACCCAAAGTCGAAGACTTGATAAACAAATCTGTCTCACACAAAAAAGTCTATAGGATTGAATAAATCTGTCTCCCACAGAAATACCCAAGAGTGTTTGTTCCGTCTTTTGATAAATCAAGGTGAACAGGAACCAATTGATAAATCGGACCTATATTCCCGAAGAACAACCTAGTATTATCAATCACCTCACAATAAACTTAATCGACTAGCGAAATAAGTTATTGTGGAATCACAAACGATGAGACGAAGGTGTTTGTGACTACTTTTCTATCTTGTCTATCGGAGATATAAATCTCAAGCCAATTTTACAATTGCACCCAATCACGATAGAAACAACAAGATCAGATCACGCAACTTACAAAGAGAATAGTTGGGTCTTGCTTCACAATCCCAATGAAGTTTTCAAGTCGTTAACCTACAGGGTCTCGAGAAGAAACCTAAGGTTAAAGGATAATCGACTCTAGTTATGCAACTAGTAACACACAGGAAGTGTGGGGAGTAGGTTTCCCAGTTGCTAGAGTTCTCCTTTATATAGTTTTCAAATCAGGGTTTGCAATCCAAGTTACCTTGGTAACAAAGCATTCAATATTCACCATTAGATGAACAACCTGATTCAACCAAGCTAATATATTTCAAACGTTAGATCGAACTTAGCTTGTTACACACAAATGAAATGCACCCTCATTTAGGTTTATGTAACCGTACCCAAACGTGTACACCATGTTGGTTCACAAATAATTAATAGAGGTTAGCCATATGATTACTCTCATATCAACCTTATTCATCTTAACCATATTACACCAAAAATAGAAATTTGTTCAGAGAAGATTAGGCATGGCGAATCATGGAGAGAGATACTTCAGATACCTACAGATTCGACAAGAGTTTAGCCAAGGAATGCACATTAGCGAAGAGTACATGATTATGATCTACTGTAAGATAAAGCATATATGTACTCAATCAACATGGTTGTGTTTACGCAATTTTTTCGTGCTATTTTTCCATATTTAGATAAATCATACTATATACTAAAATCAATGTGGTGTTGTACGCGTATATGAGAATATATTTATCAATATGGAAATTATTATATTTTGTTTATTTGAGAGTAATATGCGGAATACAACTAAATTAGGTAATTGGAGATAATGCTCCTAACCTAGAAAAAATTAGGGTTTTTTCAATATATATATATACCACACCAGCATAAAAGATAGATTGATATATTAGAGGAAGAAAATGAGTTCCAATAAGAGGATTAAAACAACTCCAAGGATAGTAATGGTTGTACCTACAAAGCTAAGGATCACCATAACTATATTAGTAAGGATAGTAATGGTTGCCCCTGTTAGCTGAAGTTCAAGCTCACGTTGAAAATCTTACTCTTCCTGCTTCTGCTTCTGTTGAAATGGAAGGTGTCCATGCTCCCATTCCTTCGAATGAGCCTGTTGGTGAAACTGTGTCTGGCGCACCAGAAATACTCAGGGAGACACCTCTAGAGCAAAAGGTACTTGAAGTTCCAGCACAGCCTGCTAATGGTGCAACACGAGTACCAGATCCAGATGCGATGATTTTAGTTGAGCAGATAATCAAAGAAACTTTTGAATAATGTGGTTTTTGTTTTTAGAAATTGTTTATTTTGATTAACTATTTTTTTAAATATTGAGGATGTTGGTATTATTTGCTTGGTTCAGCTTTATAAAAATATTGGTTCTTTAAATTCTTTGCTTGATATTTGTTTGTTAATCAGGCATTTGTAATTAACTCGTTGAGTCAACACAATTCAGTGGTCAGAATACATTTTAGATTATAATTAGATGTGTATATGCCTCCACCAGTACCAAGTAGTTTTGTGGGTCAGTGCAATCATGTAGGTTTCACCGGACTCAATCTTGAGTCAAGTTATTACGGCTTTGACAGATGATCTACTGCTTGTTATACCTTTTGTTAATAAACTTAGACTCATTTATAGTGTTTGTGTGTAGGATATTGTTACCATTAGTGAATCAAGATTGTAGTATGTTTTGAGAAGCAGTTTCTGCACTTTAGATGAAAAGTGTATAGAATTAGGATTAGTACCTTACCTTGTACCAGGATTATAGTTCTGGATAGAATTCAGATGATGCTTTAGTAAATTCATAGATCATATAATACATTTCAACATACCACAGTTTAACATACCATTGTTCCTTCCATTAGAAATCACAAAGACATCTCCAGCATACCAAATGTAACCCACTATATTCAAATCAACACAAAAAGAAACCGTAATTGCAATTCCATTAACCAGATTTACAAATACTAGTCAAACCCACCATATTTACAAAAAGACCCTAATTCCTAAGTAGTTCCATTACAATCAAACCCATTCACAAGATTCACATCAAAACATGACCCAAAAACCTAGTCTGTAATTCCCTCAAACTTCTGATAGATTAACTATTCATACCAGGAAAAACTAGACTGTTACCCCCCCCCCCCCCCCCCCCCTGCAAACACACACCTTAATTACAAACAAACTAAAACTGTTACCCCCTGCAAAACACCTTAAAACCATTAAACCTTAACACTTTTAACACTTTAACACCTTAAAACTGTTAGCAGTTACCATCTGCATAACAATATCAAAAAAATCCCACATGTTCCAAAAAAATAAAAATATCCGAATAGCAACATAACCACAAGAAAACATTTGTCAGCAGATTCAACAATATGAGGAAAATCAACAATGAGCAAAATGATCAGCAAACACCTACAAGATTTCTTTGAATTTTCACGAAGAAGCTCTTAGTCCGATTTCACAAAATCGAAGCTTTCCCATCGAAATCTTGTTGATGTTTCAGGGATGATTATTCAGAATCATCACCGTTGTTCTCATTGCTCTGCTGACTGCTATCGTCGTCGTTGTCGATGCCCATCTCATGATCGCTGTAATCATTGCTATACTGACTTCCTGTTTCAGTTGCACTTCCATAACCTTCATCACCTGCATCTTCACTTCCTTCATCATCTTCATTCTCTTCCTCCAAATCTCCAACCTCAACTGGTTCACCATTCTCATCAACACCATCAATTGTTTCTCCATCAGAATCAACATTCAATCTCTCATTCATGGTTCTTGCAAAAATCATATGGATTGCTTTTTCTGCTAAGAACCTTTCACACCATGCATCCTCAATCTTCTTTTCTCTCTTCCTCCTTTGTTTCTCTGTCTCAGAATTTCTCTCATGATCATCACTTCTCTCAAAATCATTCTCTTTCTCTTCAGAATCACTTGAGGTTGCATTGCGGGTCTTTCTCCAAACAAATATGCTCCTTCTCCCCTCATCTCTCTCCTCTCTTTCTCTGGCTTTCCTCACATCTCTTGCAATTCTCTTCCTCTTCCATTGTTCATACAGTGGAGCATTTTCCTGACGAACTCTTTCGAACTCAATCAGACGATTTCTCTCGTCAATCTCTTGCTGCACAAAATCCATCAAATTCTCCAACTATCTAGTAGAGAGAGTCTTGGAAACTTTCTTGGCGAACTTAAAAGGTGCAGAAGGTTGATTATATCTGTTAGCATTGTTTCCTCCTTGATCACCCATTATCTCTAATTTATGTTTTCTTTTCTTAATTTCCTTGCCTAATTTAGGATGATTTTGTGTATTTTGGAAATTCTCTGTTTAATTTCCTTTTTTAGAGAAGATGACATTAATAGTCATTTAAGGCATTCGGTGGAACGTCTAGTCCCTTAGCAATTCATGCCTATTCAAAGGCATGCGCAACAAGTCCTAAACCCATCATAATAACTCCTGCACACCAACATTGCTAATGGGAGTGTATCAAATTAGCGGGTGGTGGGTTCAAAAATCATAAGAGAAAACTGGTTTTGCCTTGGGGCTAGTACGCCCCCCACTAATTTGGTACACCCCCATTAGCCTAATTGCAGACTCTTCCGATGGTCAATATCTAATAAATCTGCCATTAAGGGGTTGATAGACAGTTCAACCAAGCACTAATTATCATATTTGATTTTTTGGTAGATACTGCAGCGCCAGCACCTGTTAAGGGACATGATGTGTCGCTGGTGTACTGCATCTATAATGACAATGTTCACACCTGAAATGGCTTAACATTGATGAGATTTGTTAGGTGTACAAAATATGGTCAAACATAGTTAGGTGTACAAAAAATGGTCAAACATAAGGTCAAATACCAAATAAAATCAGCACAATGGTCAAACATAAAATACCAAATAAAATCAGCACACTTGTGTATATTTGGCATAATTATTTGATTTGATAATTAGTTAAAAGATGGGCCATATCTTGAACTACATCATGGTTTGGTTCAGGCATCATGCCATATCTCAATACCCTGGTCCCTGAGTCCTGACCAAAAACAATATAGGTCAAGCAAAATCAAATCAACATTGTGCCACATAATGTCTAAATTTTAAAGAAAAATAAAAAAGGTCTAAAGAGTTTCGAACCTCCAACCTCAAACTTAAAATAACTAAAGTGAACCACTGTGCCTCACTAACGTTTTTGAAATTTGATTTCCCTTCAAGATATTTTCTATTTTTGTTGTTGTTGTTGTTGTTGTTACCGCTTAACATCTAAACTGGAGTACTTATTATTGTACTAGCTAATTCTTTTGTTACTAGTGCCTTGGATATATAGTAGTATCTTTTCTTTACTACTTTAGTCAACTACATTGCACTATTTTACTCCCAATTCACATATTCTTAAAAGCAAACTAATAAATTATTACGGAGTAATATAGTACTAGCTAGTGCCTTGGAAGATCATAAATGTTTTTTTGTGCAATTTTTTTGATTAAAATCCCAATTCATATTCTTAGAAGCAATTCTAGCTAGATCTTACAATTAATTTTATATTAAAAGAATTGATCGGTATTTATTTTTTAAAATACTGGACGATAATATAGGATTTTATCATGTTTATGCCTTTATTTTGGACGAAACATGAAATATCAGTGATACATAAATATGAGTATCCGATAATATCGCATTATTGGTCGTATCAGACCGATCAGCCGATAATATTGGCAAGGATGTTTGGGGATCTTAGGTTGTCAGGTGTAACTAGTTTATTTGATTGGTCGGCATTATGAATTCACGAACGACTATGATTGGCTTCGTCGACAAGACTTGATATCCAAGTTTTTTTACCAATGTCACTCTTGGACATGGCTTATTCAGCTAAACCATTCTTTATTTCGATGTCACGATCATAAAGAGTATAGTTCATCCAAAATTAAGTTTCCGAGAGTATTTCCACCCAGATAAATTGATTGATGGTAATTTTCCATTTTTTCCGATGTCACTCTTGAACGAGCTTGTAAAATCTAAGTTTCATCCAAAATCTAAGTTTCCGGAGATCACCGAGATAAATTGAATTAATTTTATATTTTTATTGATGTCATGGACGAGCTTATAAACCAATTTATATTTCGATGTCACAATCTTAGAAAGTACAATTTATCGCCTAAATATAAGTTTACCGAGGAATATCTCCACCAAGATAAATTGATTGATGGTAATTTTCAATTTTTACCGATGTTACTCTTGGACAAGCTTATAAACCCCGGATTTTTATTTCGATGTCAAGATATCTTAGCAATTATATTTCATCCAAATCTAAGTTTCCGGAGATCATCGAGATAAATTGATTTAATTTTCTATTTTTACCGATTTCACTCATGGACGAGCTTGTAAACCAATTTATATTTCGATGTCACGATCTATGGTAATTTTCAATTTTTACCGATGTCACTCTTGGACGAGCTTCTAAACCAATTTTTATTTATTTCGATGTCACGACCTTAGCAAGAATTTTTCGTCCAAATCTAAGTTTCCGGGGAGTATTTCAACCGAGACAAATTGCTTAATGTTAGTTTTCCATTTTTACCGATGTCACTCTTGGACGAGCTTGTAAACCAATTTATATTTCTTCCAAGTTAAATTCCTTGATGTTAATTTTCCACCCAATTTTTTTATTTTATATTATATTGTATTTATTTATTTTCCAAAGCTATACTTGTTCACTAGCCAAGTTATCATGCTTGTACGTGGCTAAGCTAGAGGTTGAATCGTAAAGTGAACGTGTGTCACGGTATAAAACACGAGCAAGGGAGACTAGTAGAGTACTACTACTCGGCTTTTTCTTTTCCAAGTCTCTCTCTAAACTGAACCTAGGGTTTCAGTATCAAAAACTGAAAGTTTTAGTATCAAACCAGAGAAAATGACTTCTATAGTAGTAACTTCCTTCTGATATCTTCTTCTTGATGATGAAGACAACGAGATTGTTGGTTATTTTGGTTGCAAGGTTGTTCCTTGTTTTGGAGATGAATAGGATGATGATTATGATGTTGTTGACGATGAAGAAGAGGAGGACGATGAAGAGGATGATGAGTATGATTCTGAGGATGATGATGATTTAGATGATCCAGAACACTTCTTTTGGTTTGGGCCAGCGCTTGAGGATGAAGATGAAGACGATGATGTTAATGGTGATTGGCCATACAAAGATGTGGTTACGATTGTCGACAGCAGCAGTGAAGAAGAAGGGGATTCTAAATGATCTAGTCCTCTGTTTTCATGGTTCTGCTATGCAAGAATGGTATTGAATCACATCTCGATCCATCATCTTTTGTTTAATTATGTCTTTTTTTTTTGTGTGTGTTGTTAGTGTATCTTATGTTTTTTTTTAGATGTTTAATTAGTCTGTTTGTAAAGCTGCTTGTAAGTTTACTTTTTGTGAATGTTTAATATTTAAGGATGAAATATTTTGTTTAGATTCCAAGTGCATATGTTGTTTAATTTCTGTCCATTGTTCATCTGTTGGAGTATCAATCTCTTGATGAAACAGAATGAACTAGTAATGTGTTTAAGGGGGATTGGCTTAGAGATTTGGATCTGAAAAGTTAGGGTTAACCATGATTTTGTTGTGGCTTTGCTGTTAAAGTGATAGGATCATGAATATGATAGGGACTATATACTGAGTCTTGTATTAGAGTTGAAAAACATAGCCAAATTTTTCATAAATTGCAATGCCAAATCTGACAAACTTAACCAAAAAAAAAATCAGAATTGAGAGCACAGTTGAACAGTAGGCCTTTGACTGCTACATAATTTTGCTTACACAATTAACAAAATTTGTAAAAAACTTGAATTTAGTCTATGCCGAGTGCTCAGCCATAAATTTTCTGGTCTTGGTGGATTCCCATGTTCTTATTTATTATAATCATTATCCAAATGTTAACCATAGCTTTTCTCAAATGCATCCCAAGAAGCAAAACCCTTAGGAGGAGGATCATCTTCAACATGGATCATTTTCTTAATATGAACTAATTCTCATTCTTCATCGACATACTCTTCTAGTATACGACCAATGCTTTCCACAAAGTCATCCCATGAAGAAAATCCCTTCGGAGGAGGAGGATCATTATTAACAAGACCATTGGAAGGAACAACACATTTCTCATTAGAACTCATCCTCTCAATTCCTTCGTTCTTTTACTTATGAACGAGGTATCTATGATCCAAATCTAGCTAAATATATTATTTTTTCCTATAAATATCTAGTATGCAAATCTAAATATAGTGGGTGGGTTATGTTTACCATGAATATAACAAACGAAAATCAAGGTTATATATGGAAAGTGCGATTTTGCGGATTTTGCGAGACCCATCAGAAAAATATTGCATTAGGATTCTAGGATTAGACTACTGATCGTCAGTTCTAATTAGACGCCTATATTGTTGCTGAAACCCTAAAGAAATCTCTAAATATCCTGACACGTTAAGCATTCATGTCAATGAGATACTACACTTGTTAAAATTAAAAGTTTACCTTCCTTATTTAACAAAATAGTCCTTCCTTATTGAATTTCAGACGCAATTTTTCCTACTACATTATTTTTACTATCATAATTGATTTTTTGTAAAATTCATAGACCAGCACTTATTGATCATGCACGGTTTACCAGGTTTTACAGGTATTATGTGACGCTGGTGTATTGCCATATCTTGATTTGTCAAAATACATCATTATTATCCTCTCCTGACCCGTCCCATCTCTTAATTGCACACAACGTTATCTTTAAGAGTAAAACGAGGCGGTAGCCTAATTTGAAGGCCATAACTGTAGCATTATGGTTCACCAGGGTTCGCATGTTTGGCTCATGTATCAAGCCATATAAGTACCTGACCAAGTGACCAACAATAAGATCTAATTAATAATAAAATAAAATAATAATATTTTACATCGATGAATTAGGGATGGTCATGGGGCGGGTATGGGGTGGGTAGTGTCAATCCCAGTCACAGCCCCGTTCGTAAAAAAAATACCCATCCCCGCCCTGTTACCCATATGAATTGGGGCAGGGCAGGTATGGGGAATACCCATATGGGGCGGGTTTCCCATGGGTTACCCGTAACACTGAGTTAATACATAAATTTGATTATAATCAAAACTTAAATATGATTCAAACAAAAATATAACATAAGAACGACGCATTCTGGAATCTTAAATTCAGTAATTTATCTTAAAGTGAACAAAAGAATCTGTTAATGACTTATTAGTTTTTCTGTTTTTTCCTGTCCCGTTCTATCTTTGTCCACGTTAACCATTTCATTATCTGCTTCATTTTCTCTATTTTAACTTTTAGAGAATGTGTTTGATCACAAAAAAAATAACGAAAGTGATGAATGTACAAGAACGATCGAGTATATGATAAATGAAAGAAAGCTCGACTAAGTGGTGGAAGTATAAAAATTATACACATTGTGCATAAAAGTCTAAACCCCTAACTTGTGAAAGATACGGGGCGGGTATGGGGCGGGGACCTTGAATCCCATCCCCACCCCATCCCCGTAGCTTAGTTTTCGGGTATTACCCATACCCGATCCCATCTCCATTTATGCGGGTAAAACCCTACCCGAATGGGGCGGGTACCCACGGGGATGGGTTTGGGTGGGGGAAATGGCCATCCCTAGACGAAATAGGCAAAGCGCAACAAGCTGCACCGCGAGCCCTTTTTGAATTGCAACCTAACCTATGGAAAACAAACTCCCTCGAACCAGGAGTCATGACATTACTGTGCATGACTTTCTGGACTCTTCTGAGGAGTCCAACCGCCTTTGGAGCTAAAAAACCAAAAGTATCAAAAGAAAAAGGAATAAAGGTATGCCCATTATCAAGACACGCTTTCTCATGTTTCTCTATCTTACCTGAGGCAGCCCTCAACGCCGCTTGCCCGACTATAAACGTACCATGTCCAATTCATACTAATGGAGAAACCCCAGTAAGATTAACACATGCATGTTTTCCGTTAGCCCACCCAAAAATAAAACATCTGCTGATCTGAGCGTCGATTTCCCTTCGAGTGGATCAGTCAAAAAATTGACAGACGCTTCTTTCTTTGCAGAAATACCGGCTCTCCATAGTATATCATATAAAATGTCCCTCACATGATCATGTATATGTTTAAAACCAGGGTCTACCTTACAATGAACTGCATGTTCCCCATAATTGGAATAGCAAGTAAGAAATCCTGAACATGCCCGGCTTGCAGACAACCCGTAAACCCTATCCATGTCTTTAACTGCTTTACCAACAATTAAAATCAAAAAATGGTCAAACATAAGGTCCCTGCACAAATTGTGTATATTTATTTATTTAATTTTAATTAGTTAACAGGGGCCATATCTTGAACTGTAGCTAGCATGGGCAACTACCAACACTATGTCAACAGCCCTGAGACATAGTCTATTCTTTCTCCCAAACGATCAGCAGCAGAAATCTCTCTCGAATCCTTTCTTTTTCGTCGAAATCGAAATCCAGTTTCATCTTCATCAATTTCACACCCTAAAATCTCCATCAATCTTTACTCAATTTCGACTTAGATTACAGAGTTTGGATTTGGTTGATTGAATATTCAATCTTCTCTAACCTGTAACCCTAAATTCAAAGTTGGGTGAATTGAACGAACCACCACCACCATCACCAAGTTCGTCCTCTGCTTTCTAATCGAAGACTGGGTGAATTCATTGAATTAATTCCACGATGATTATCTTCATGTAATATTCATTTGGGGTTTCTTGGAGATTCATCTGCAGAAAACTTCATCAACAACAATGAATCAATTGATTCTTCTGTGAAAGATCGATTCAGGCCTAGATTTAAGTTTAATCGATCTCTCATAGAAGTATTGCTAGTGATTCATAATTTTGGAAATGCAAATCTTGGTCATCTTCATCTAAGGTATTTCTCATTCATTCATTTGGGGGTTTAATGATTTTTCAAATTGGAGGTTACACACTACTGATTTTGAATGGTACAATTTCTGATGGTGATTATGAACATCTCTATCTTTCAGATTTTAGGTGTATTATGTTTGTGAATTGTATCCTGTTTTGAGAATGTTTTGGTGATTATGAACATCTCTATCTTTCAGATTTTATGTTTATTATGTTGTGTGAATTGTATCCTGTTTTGAGAATGTATTGTGATTATGAACATCTCAATTGCATGATTTATGCCTCCACCAAGTAGTTTTATATGTCAGTTGACAGATGATCTTAAACTAAGACATAGTATTTGGTTGTATGATGCCATCATTGGTGAATAAAGCTTGTATTCTGTTTTGAGAAGCAGCATCTCAGGAGTCACTGTGATTTGTATTCACTGTCAGATTGTAGAATTAAATTAGGTGTGCATAAGGCTCCACCAAGTAGTGCTCATGTCAATTATGTGCAAGTCGAATACGACGCAACCAACGCAAGCCAATTATTGTTAGTCACTGTGATTTGATCTTTATATCTAAAGATCAAACATATATGGATGTTCGTAATGTGTCCCTTTGCCAGATTGTAGATTAAGACTAGGTGTGTATATGCCTCTCTATCAAGTGAATTAGACTGGATAGAAAAACACTAAAGTGACTTGTTGTCAATATGCATTTGTTTTCGATACATCTTAGTCTTGTACATGATCCAGTTCTTTGATTGTAGTTTTAGTTTCTAGAATACACCCTGCATCTCCAACATTATCGACGCACAATCATTGGACATATAAATAAGCCGACTTCATCATATTGCATTTAAAAGGTTACAACCATTCGTTCATCATGGGAGCAACATTTACATGTTTCATAAACTTAAACATACCCATTTACAAGTTCACCATCTTACCCACAAAAAATCTAATATCAACAAAAAGAAAAAGAAAAAAGACAATAAACATCATTCCCTTGCATTTCAGTCTCCATTGCCAGAACCAAAAAGAAAAAACATGATTCAGTGACTTACCATTTGCATTAGACCCCTCTCCATTCGAATTCTTCCCTGTACTTTGATAATAGCTATTTCTTACATTATGTCATCATTTCCATTCGAGCACTTGCCCAAAATCCACCATCTCTCTACAGAAGAATTCAAATGTCGATAAGGCTTACTCATTGTCATACACATCACTCGGAATCAGAATCATCAGATTCATCTTCCTTCTATCAGACGCCTCTTCCTCATCATCAGACCCCTCTTCTTCCGTCAGGCCCCTCTTGCTCCTCATCAACCACTCTTCCTCCTCGTCTTCATCTGCATCATCCTCTTCGGAATCGGTTTTTTTTGGCCAACAATGTTCATTAATCCCAAATCTCTCATCTTGGCGAAATCCTCAATCATCACTCTTAGAGCAGATTCTGTTCACTTCGATACCCAAAAAAAGCAGCAGCTCTTCATCTTCGGAAGCATCACTGTCATTTCTTTCTTCATTACTGCCCTTTCAGCCAACCTCATCTTTTTTAGCATGCACTTACCAGAACTTCTCCTCCTCTTCTCTCTCCTTTGAAAATATCAAAACGACGCTTGTTTTGCAAAATTTGTACCGTTTTTTCAACTGGTTTCTCCTTTTCAACTGGTTTCTCTTCTGTTTTGATTACATCCACTGCAGCATGCATCTCTTCCCAGAGTGTAGGGACTTCAATATCATATAACAAGTCATTTACTCTGTTGTTTACCTTCTCCAGATCATTCTTGTTCATCTGCCCAATCATCTGCATAGTGGCTGATAGCCTTTCACATCTTTCTTTCTCTTCTAACTTTTTAAATATATGGACTTCAATATCATATAACAAGTCATTTACTCTCTTGTTTACCTTCTCCAGATCATCCTTGTTCATCTGCATAGTGGCTGATAGCCTTTCACATCTTTCTTTCTCTTCTAACTCTTTCAATAGTTGCTCTCCAGTCATGGGGGATTTACCCTTTGGTCTGTGTTGATCATCATCACCAGCCATTTTGATTGATTTGATTTGATTGAGAAAAATTCAGAAAACAGTAATCTCCCTCTACAAATTCTCTCTCTGAATTTTTTTGCTCTCTGACCCTTTGGTTTCCTTGTTAATCCCTTTGGTTTCCCTGTTTATTCTCTCTTTGGAATAAATAAACTATATTCTTGTAGGGTCACGACTATTCCCAAGAGAAAGCTTTAATCGAATACGTACCCTAGTCTAATTGGCACCTATTCTAACCCACAATGTCATAACACTACAACAAAACACACGTTTAGTGAAAAAAATTTTATGTGACCAACAAAATTTTGTCTGCAAATCTAGTGTTTAGGGAGGAATTTTTTTTGGTCACAATATATATTTTTTTCGCGACAAACGGTAAATTTAGTCTTTAAGGTTGTCACTGAAAACTTTTGTGACCAAGTATGGTGACCAACTCTGTCTCCGTCTCTAAATATCTTTTTTGTGACCACATATAGTGACCAATCCTGTCTACGTCTCTAAATTTTTCTTTGTGACGAATTATTTTGGTTACGTAATTGGTTTCTAGCGACAAAGGAAAATTATAGTCTCCAAACATATTATTGCTAACGATCGAAGACTTTTATCCCTGAATATATCTTACACTAACAAAATTAGTATGTCGCCGAAATGAATGCCCATCAAACAAAGATTTTTCCGTTAGAACTATTAGTATCCAAAAAAATTGTTGTCGCAAATGGATTGTTTTCTACCAACGGAAAAAAATTGGTCTTCGAAAAAACTATTGCTGACAACGTGTAACTTTTGTCCTTATATCTATTTAGGCAGCCAAAATTGGTTCGTCATCTAAATGAATACGAAGCAAATTTGAAATTTCGCCGTTAAAACTTTGTAATGACAAGACAAATTGTGGTCACAAAATCTAAATATTCGGTGACTGCTTGTGATTTAGTCTGCTCAGAGGAATTGAAGTGGTGATGTTGCTTCGAGTATGACTGGGACAGTTGTTGCAAAGACACTCCTCACAGGCATCACCTGAACCTGAATCATCATCAAATTTGGTCATGATGGAGCTTCGACTACCTTCGAAGTAACACGAGAAAGGGAATAATTCGGCACACTGTATCAGAAGAGACTGAGCAGTGGTTGAGCATTTTGACCAATTAAAATGCCTTGTAATACATTTCGAGTCGAAGAGATAAACTGAAGAAAGTAGCTATGTTGCATTCCTTTTCGTACTGGATCTGGTAGAACAAACCATCATACCTTGTGTTGTTTGCTCAATTCATGAAAAGTAGACTCGCAATCCATTTTAAGCGTATTTACACAAACATATTGAGGCTTTGAGACGTCTGCAAAATGAGCTTATAAAATCAATACAGACAATAAGGTTACTTGAAATCCATTCTAAGCTTAATCTACTGTGGTCTCAATTCATAATAAGGCAACTTAAAATTGAATGAAGACCATGGAGTACGATATCTAAAGCATTGAGGTCCATACAAATATTTGTCATCTGTACTAGCACACGAAGCTGAAGGATTGTTGTCATTCAGAGGGCTGGTACCGTGATTATCAACAATCATCTGGTTACCTGGCTCTGAAACTGAACCTCTTCCAGGTTATCTGATACCGAAGCATCACTGTTTCTACCACTGGTTTCAAGGCGTTTCATCAGGCGAGAAACACTAGCAATTCGAGCATTTACCTCTC
The DNA here is from genome assembly GCF_003573695.1 of Papaver somniferum. Lineage (NCBI taxonomy): Eukaryota > Viridiplantae > Streptophyta > Magnoliopsida > Ranunculales > Papaveraceae > Papaver > Papaver somniferum. Next base: position 81,142,385 of record NC_039362.1, read on the forward strand.
GTCGTACTTCAGTACCAAGATCAGCCATTGCAGTGTTTCGAGAAAATAGCCTCTCCTTCCATCCTTTGGTACTTTTTGTAATCGACTCTTTGTACCTTAGATAACAATATTAATAAATAAGCTAGAATTCAACAATGACCAACTTGTAACTCAATTAACGTAGGATGCTATTCTTATTTCTTTGACCAATACCTTGTTGAAACTGCATTAAATTTTGATTTTAGAGTTTCAGAGAAAGACTGTAACTCAGGTGGCTCTGCTCTATCTTGATCTATTGGGGAAGATTGACCTGCAGAATTACTAAATGGCCAAAAAAAGAAAAAAAAACGGGTGAAAATGAGAAAAAAGATCAGAAAAATGCAAAAGATGCATCAAAACAATCCATCAACCACCAGAAGAAAAAGAGTATGACAATTTGGATCGCCGTACATTGGACTACTAAAGGAAAATCTACGTTGATTAGCTGCGGAATGACTAGATCCAGATGCTGAAGTAGGACTCTGATCAGCTTGCGGAGCAAGAAATTTTGGGGTCCCTGAGGAGGTTTCAATTCTCACCGTCATTATAGGGGAATTTGGACTAGTTGCAGCAACTGGATGAGCAGGTTCATCGTCCCCAATTCCCTGAGCTGGAGTGGCCGTAATAGGAGTGGAAGAAGCTACATTAGGCTGAGATGAGAACACCAAGAACTGTGGTCGACCCTGACCAGACAACCTATTTCGGTGGCCGTCCCTTCTAGACATGTGATGTGCCCTTCCCATTGCAGCAACAACAGCCAAATGTTAGATAATACACTCTTCAAGTTCAGCATCATTTGCGCCTACAGGTAACTGCATCGAAATGAAAAGATAAACATGAATAACTACCGAGAACAAATTTTAAATTTTCTGGTTTTCGTCGCAACTTTTTTCCTTTGATTGTAGTTACAAGGTCGGAAAAAATATATATGTGTTGTAATTCAAAATCTCCAAGAGCAGCATGATGAAATATTGTGGCATTTCGTGGTCGGTTGGACCTAATGTTCCTCTCATGTTCCACTGCCTCAAGCAATTCTTGGATAGAAAGACAAAGGTTCCATTAAGATAATTAGTTTCAGAGGAACTCAAAACACAAAACAAAAATAGACCAGTAAAACAAGAATGAAAACCTGGTGGGATCCTTCAGGCTGATGGATTGCCAGCACATGGGGCACTGCGAACTTCTCTGACACCTAAAATATGAACAATAACATCAATTAGCAAACACATATTCCACCAACTAATCTAAGTTAAGGTTTCCAAAAACTAACTCCAAATGCTGACCAAGAAAAGTTTAGTACAACACAAACATGGATTTTTCCCCTTGAGACAGATAAACCATCAATTTGCTTTCGACACCTGTACTAATTTCTGCCCTTGAGACAGACAAACCATTCTCTCGGAACACCCTAGTGATGTCTGATAGAAATCCCACTCTGTTTTTAGTGCACACATCCAACTTCAACCCCTGTATTTTGAGAAAAAGAAATAAGAAGCAGAAGAGAGAAAACAAGGATTAGAAAAAGGACTTCTAGAAGTGATCAGGTGATAATCTTAGGCATAGGTTTGATTGATAAATATGCTGATCTCTTAAGTATATGAATATACAGCTGCGCATACATGCATGGGAGATCTTGCGTTCTGCAGCTACTACCAAGTATTGCCTGACCCTTTGTCTCTCCCTCCCTGAACCCAGAGTGCAGCCATCTCTCTGCCTGATATAGTACTCTTGTTTCCCCACATACAACAGACAAATCATTGTTAACCTCAATAAAATCCTTCCAGCTCTGCCACCTGCAGGTTCATACATGGTTCAGATGTCGTCAGGTCAAAGTTTATTTCATCTCAAATATACCAGTAATTTATCATGTGGAGAACTAGGACCAGTTGTCATAGTAATCAAACACGCAGTAATATCTGAAAAGTTATAAATTTAATTGATATCCTCTTTTGTTGTTTAAGGAAACCAATCTCAAAAGTGAAAATCACAGCTGTTTTTACAAAACCAAAAACGAGTAAGTCATTCAAAAGAGATTATGGCAGATATTTTAATTGGAAGAGTAGGAAACTAAAAACGAAGATGAAAGTCCAGGAATGGTTAGTTGATTGGACCTGGGCTAAAGCTGGAATAACTTTCTTTTCTGATTCCTAGAGGAAACCATCACAATCTCCAATTGCAAATACATCATCCACAGAAGGTACACGCATCCATTGATCAATACCAATCCTGCATTACCATGATCATATAAACACGCAAGTGTATATCATCAGTGGGAATATTTTAAAACATCAAATGCAGGTGACTTTAAAATACTTTCCGCCAGGTGACTTGGGAACACCACACTGTCACAGGTTTGATATGTTATTGGTAATTCAATCCAATGCATTGAGATTAAGATTACAGGGCATGAAAAAAATAAGATTTCAAGTTTTGAACTACCAACAACAAAAGAAAAAGTAAGATACAAGAAGCAATTACTCTCTGAGATGTCCGTGCAAATTGTACCATATCGACATATGCTGAGAGCAAAATATGTTACTTCACAGACCTGTATAAGATTTAGCAGCAGCCTGTAAGCCTCAATGATAGTTCCATAATTATTTTCAATCTGCAATCAAAAAAAGAGAACTTAGTTAGTAGAATTTGAGGTAGAGGGAAAGAGACTGTGTATCAGGAATCTATAAGCACATGAAAACTAAAGAGAAACTTACCTACATCAGCATATGGCTTCCCAACACCTAAAAAAATCAAAACTAAAAACCACATAATTGACTGATATGATATAGAGAAGAAGATTGAAAAATTACGGAATCTTAAAGATTAATTTTATTGCTCATATAATGAAAATTAATACAAAGCAGGAATGTTATTCAAACTAATTGAACACATTCCAAACCAACAAAATAAAACAAAGAAACTAACTTAAAGTGCTGAGCATGAGTCACATAAGTGACAAACTAAAACAGTAAAACCAAATTCAACTTAGACTACTGATCATGAGTGTCTGTAACTGTGACATTAAGACCTAAACGTTTCAGCACATCTTGTTGGAATAATGCCTGGTTTTCTTTCATTTTCCGAATTTCTTCTTCTTGTGTTTGGACTTTTTCACGCAGTTCTTCAGTTTCTTGATTTGACTGCATAACAGCTACACGTCTTCTTATTTTTTCTTCCCCATAACCTCAACACATATGTCGTCTTCATCTCTAGGTTTTGATCCTTCTTCCATGCTTTGTTCTTTGATAGCAATCATTTGATCCTACACGAAGATCATATGTGAGTAATAAGAAGAACCTAAATATACAGATTCAGATACAGAGGCACGCTGAACAGATCCCAGAAAAAGGCATTTATGTTTCACGGATGATGCAAGTATATAGTTCCAGATGAACAAAAACAGTGCAACTTAACATTTGACACCTTTATTCGCATGATGATAACTTACATATTGGCTGCGTGCCTTGTCGCTCATCCAGATTCGATTGTTAGTCGTTTTATCAACCAATCGAGTATGTGTGTCATGGAACACTTGGATATGGGAGTGATTTCCCGATTCCATACTCTGTTTCATGAAGAATAAGATCCAATTTTTGTTAGCAATTTCATGTGTTACAATAGATCATACTATTCAACTAACCAGAAACCGGTAGTTAGGGGTACAAATGAATACCTGCTCATGACGCACAACAAATGCCATGGAACCACTGCAATGGTTGTACTGAACATTTTCCCTGTTTTCGGATCCAGCTAACGACCGTTTCTGCAATTTAATTTTATTATCGGTACATACATTAGTAAAGAAATTTTATAGCCACCAAATCTAATCAGTGTAATACCTTAAACTCAGGTGAAGAGAAGTGGTTGCAAAGCCACTCCCACTTATCCTGGGGCACATCTTTGTATGGCTTAGCTTTTATTTGTTCGATGGAATGAGAGGAATCGACCAAACTTTTGAAATAGGAGGACATCAAACTCCTATGACTGTTGTACTTTTGCCCATTGATCAGTGTAGGTAATCCCAGATAAAGGGGACGCTGAGGTCCACCCAGAACTTGTCCTGCAACAAGATAAAAGTTAGGATCTCAAGTCAACCTGTAGTTTACAAGTAAAATATTGTACACGGTTAAACATACCTTAACCCTTTCCATTAAGGCTTCTCTGTCATGCAATGGAATATTTTTCCATGATTTGTATTCCAAGGGAGCAAAAGACCTGACAATGACCCCATATTATGTGGCCAGTTTTCTTCGGTTGAAGCACACAGCCTCACTTGCAGACTCTTTAAGCTTCACGGGCAATTTTCGATCCGTCGTCATCGCTAGTAGTCTCTCAAGCCCGACTCCCCGACTTATTCCCCTTGTGTTTCGTTTTTTGGAAGTTGATTCTTGAAACAAAAAAAAAACATGTTGAAAATGTCAATATTGAATACTCACAGAACAAACAAACATAACATAATAGCAGTATTTGATATTTCAACAATATTTGTGATTTTTCATACCCGTAGAAGCAGTGATTTGGGGCACGATTTGTAATAGGACAAACTGAAAAGAAAAGTATAAAAGTGTAAGCAAAAAAGGATGATTCAAGATTATCAAAGTCTAAACATTCTTGTGGAAATAAAAAGACAGCAACATGACAAGTAGACAAGAAAGTATAATGCTACAGTTTTCTAGTGACCATATTGACTCCTTCCTGCCTACTTACAAGTACCATTAGGAAAACAATGGTAACAAGCAGCATCTTCTTAGGGAATTACAGATGTGAGTAATTGGGATTGATTTGATTCCATGGAAGAGGAACACATCAACAACCATACCCAAAAACAAAAAAATAGATGTAAGTAATTGAAATTGACTTGATTCCATGGAAGAGGAACCCATCAACAACCATACTCCAAAACAAAGAAACAGATGGAAGTAATTGGAATTGATTTGATTCCATGGAAAGGGAACCCATCAACAACCATACTCAAAAACAAAGAAACAAATGTAACTAGTAATTGGCATTGATTTGATTCCATGGAAGAGGAACCCATCAACAACCATAATCACATATTGGCATTGAATTGATTTTATTGCTCACAATCGAAGTACAAAAAAAAAAAAGATTTAAGGGAAAATGCAAAAATGTAATGTAAAAGAAAAAATATATTGTACCTTAGGATTTTGATGAAATAAGTTTCTGAGAAGATGAGATGATGTTCCATCGATGCCTTAGGGTTTATATAGCCTGAATTTTTCAGAAAAATTGAAACCAAAAAAAAATTAGCGCGAAACATCCCGTCAAAAGAAACTAAAACTTCAATTTTCCTCGCAAATTAGTTGCTTGATTTACGAGAATCGTTATCGAGATTTATTTTGGAGGGAGTATGAAATCGACGGCGGGAAATAATTTTGCTCAGTTTTAATCGGAGATTATTACTCAATATGGCGAAATCTATATCAAAAATTCTTAATATGGAAAATTTCATTCCCAATCTGGAAAATATCTTAGGGTTTGGAAAGATGGAAGACAGAAAAAAATTGACTGAGTAAACGAAGCTATTCTTTCTCTTCTTTTGGGTTAGGTAGGGAATATTAGAGTATCTTAAAGTTTGAGTATCTTAAGAAAGTCGCACATACAGCCAATCAGAGACAAGCACGTCCCTTGCTTTACTCCTGTACCTCTTTTTCACGTGTATAGGCAACAGATAAAGCCTAAATTAGCTTTGTCTAGTCTACGTTTTAAGTGATAGGGAACAACATTACAGAACTGACCCCACTTTAATTTCTTAACATTGCTTTCAATAAAAACTTTCAAGGACAAAATAGAAAAACAATCCGTGCAAAAATTACATATTCCATAACCGAAAATAGAATAGATGAAAAAAATGATGGATTATGTAAAATGCAACAAATACTTTTCTTTAGGAATTTTGTGTGCTCCCAACTTTCAACTCCACTCATCCCATTTTAACAAATGTAAAAAATGTTTCTGGTTGTATCCTAAAAAAGTAAAAAATGTTTTACAGCCCTTTTGACGTAATGTTAAAAATATATTTGGCTAATTAATGTTATAACAATTGCTTGCACTTAAGTATTTTTAGCCTCCTCCGTTGATGGTGATTCTATTTTAATTATGTTTATGGTTTATTTTTTACAAGTGTGTTCACTATTTTCAGGCATCGTAATATTCAAAATGTCGGCCCATATGTCTTGCCGAATTATTTAAATATATGCTAGTATGTTGTTCTTGTTATTTTCTAAAAGTATTCAGGAAAGAGTTCTTCGTAACATTTTGTAATAAGTTACTTATGCTTTCGATAATTTGAAGTTCATCTACTGGTGTAAAACAAATAAGTCTGATCTGAAATCCTGTAAAAAAAGTTGATACACACATTTATAGGTTTGAAATTTTGGATACGTAAATTTTTGATACTGGTCCATTCCTGTCTAAATTTCGTGTTTGAACAAACAAAATTGGATATCCAAATCCATCATTTCTTTTTTGAGAAATATTAAATGAGTTTAGAAGTTTTTGGACATCAAAAGACTTGAAAATTTAGCTGCTTTAACTCAGATAAAAGATTGAATTTATTTATATGGCTCATCTGGAGGCATAGTTGTTCATTTTTTTCGACGATGCACAATTTAAACAGGTTATTTCATTTTGTTTGATACGCAGTTTATATTTGAGTGCAAGTGTGTTATATCTACTGACAATATGCATATGTCAGTTTTGGAAACCTCCAAATGCTATTTGGCTATGAAAATCAACTTCGATGCTTCTTTTATTCGATATCCGATACAACGGATAAAATCCTATATATATGATCTCGAATATTCAGAAACGGATTTCGGATATCGGATAGATATTGACAGGCCTAGTGGTGGACGACACTGAATTGTCTCGGCAACTGACTGATTCATTCCACAAACTCCATTTTTATTAATTTATTAATAAAAGTTAAATTTTTATTTTTTTGTATTTTTTTTATTGTCTAAAAAAAGAATTATTAAAATTTATCTTTTATATGGAACGTAAAGTTAGCTCGCTGGTAGACTAGCACGATAACATGTTCAACTAATGTAATTGTACGTTGTTGGAACTCGCTAGTACGCTAGCACGACAACATGTTCAACTAATGTGATAGTCTGCAGCATATCATTATTGAAGGAGACTGTCAGGTGGTAGTCAAGTGTCTATCAGATAGATTTAACTCAAGCATAGTCAAGCATGTCCCAGAATCGGACAACACTGCATCCCACTCCCTAGCGGATTATGCCTTCTCTCACAAAGTCCAAGCTATGTGGACAAGTACCACCTCCCAGCTGATATTGTTTCTCTTTGGATTTAAACCACCTAAATTAATTGTTTTTTTTATATTTTTTTATTTTTCTTTTGTGTACCAAGAAACAAAAAGCAAAAGAACAAAAAAACAAACAAACTAGTTACTCTTTATCAATAATTTTTCTTTTTTATGGAAAATGTAATATATTAAATCAAACAATGGAAAAGGATATTATTACTAGGCTCACAACCATCACGTGTAAATTACTTTCTATCTTTATTAATAATAACTATTTTTTAAAACGGGCCCATAGCTCAGCTGGTCATCTCTGTTCCCTGAAGTTTCATGCGTTCTAGGAGGTTTAGCACGACAAACCTATTCAATTAATATAGTAGTACGTTGTTGGAGCTTAGATTATTAGGCTTCAAACTAGTTTCTTTATCTAAAAATAAAATAAAAAAAACCTTTTAATAAAAAAAGGAGACATCGAAACTAATGTGATTTTGTTTTATTAAACAACTTTGTATATAAAAAAATTAATCAAACACATCTTTGGTTGGTAACATAGCAACTAGCTGAGCCCCACCCCTCTCTGAATTAATAGCAACTCTTAATGTATGAAAAATGAAACTACCAAAACCACTACAGCATCATTATTAACTAAGCAATTCTTCAGATGCTTGAAGAAACACAAAGTGTCCTCGCCGATCTCCCTAAACACGAATCACGAAAATTGAATGAATTTTTTATTATTATTTTTGTTTGCGGTTTATAAAAAAGCTTGTAGAGACGAATAATTTGTCTTTGAAATTCTCTTCTAAGCAAAACAAGTAGTTCTTAAAAAGTATTTAGGGACAAAAAAAACCTCTTTAATGAAGTAGAAAGTTGTCTGAGAAATTCATTTTCTAAGGAAACTGAGTTGTCTTTGAATAAAGCATTTCGAGGTAAACTGAGTTGTCATTGATGGAAAATTTGGGACAAAACATGTTGCTTTGGATGAGGCAAAAAAATTTGTATTGAAAATTCGTTTTAAAGGCAAAATGAATTGTCTCCAAAAATTTGATATTCGTTTTAAAGGCAAAAATTCGTTTTTAAAGGCAAAAATAGTGTGTTCACTATTTCAGGCATCGTAATATTCAAAATGTCGGCCCATATGTCTTGCCGAATTATTTAAATATATGCTAGTATGTTGTTCTTGTTATTTCTAAAAGTATTCAGGAAAGAGTTCTTCGTAACATTTGTAATAAGTTACTTATGCTTTCGATAATTTGAAGTTCATCTACTGGTGTAAAACAAATAAGTCTGATCTGAAATCCTGTAAAAAAGTTGATACACACATTTATAGGTTTGAAATTTTGGATACGTAAATTTTGATACTGGTCCATTCCTGTCTAAATTTCGTGTTTGAACAAACAAAATTGGATATCCAAATCCATCATTTCTTTTTTGAGAAATATTAAATGAGTTTAGAAGTTTTTGGACATCAAAAGACTTGAAAATTTAGCTGCTTTAACTCAGATAAAAGATTGAATTTATTTATATGGCTCATCTGGAGGCATAGTTGTTCATTTTTTTCGACGATGCACAATTTAAACAGGTTATTTCATTTTGTTTGATACGCAGTTTATATTTGAGTGCAAGTGTGTTATATCTACTGACAATATGCATATGTCAGTTTTGGAAACCTCCAAATGCTATTTGGCTATGAAAATCAACTTCGATGCTTCTTTTATTCGATATCCGATACAACGGATAAAATCCTATATATATGATCTCGAATATTCAGAAACGGATTTCGGATATCGGATAGATATTGACAGGCCTAGTGGTGGACGACACTGAATTGTCTCGGCAACTGACTGATTCATTCCACAAACTCCATTTTTATTAATTTATTAATAAAAGTTAAATTTTTATTTTTTTGTATTTTTTTTATTGTCTAAAAAAAGAATTATTAAAATTTATCTTTTATATGGAACGTAAAGTTAGCTCGCTGGTAGACTAGCACGATAACATGTTCAACTAATGTAATTGTACGTTGTTGGAACTCGCTAGTACGCTAGCACGACAACATGTTCAACTAATGTGATAGTCTGCAGCATATCATTATTGAAGGAGACTGTCAGGTGGTAGTCAAGTGTCTATCAGATAGATTTAACTCAAGCATAGTCAAGCATGTCCCAGAATCGGACAACACTGCATCCCACTCCCTAGCGGATTATGCCTTCTCTCACAAAGTCCAAGCTATGTGGACAAGTACCACCTCCCAGCTGATATTGTTTCTCTTTGGATTTAAACCACCTAAATTAATTGTTTTTTTTATATTTTTTTATTTTTCTTTTGTGTACCAAGAAACAAAAAGCAAAAGAACAAAAAAACAAACAAACTAGTTACTCTTTATCAATAATTTTTCTTTTTTATGGAAAATGTTAATATATTAAATCAAACAATGGAAAAGGATAATTATATTACTAGGCTCACAACCATTCACGTGTAAATTACTTTCTATCTTTATTAATTAATAACTATTTTTTAAAAACGGGCCCATAGCTCAGCTGGTCATCTCTGTTCCCTGAAGTTTCATGCGTTCTAGGAGGTTAGCACGACAACCTATTCAATTAATATAGTAGTACGTTGTTGGAGCTTAGATTATTAGGCTTCAAACTAGTTTCTTTATCTAAAAATAAAATGAAAAAACCTTTTAATAGAAAAAAGGAGACATCGAAACTAATGTTGATTTTGTTTTATTAAACAACTTTGTATATAAAAAAATTAATCAAACACATCTTTGGTTGGTAACATAGCAACTAGCTGAGCCCCAACCCCTCTCTGAATTAATAGCAACTCTTAATGTATGAAAAATGAAACTACCAAAACCACTACTAGCATCATTATTAACTAAGCAATTCTTCAGATGCTTGAAGAAACACAAAGTGTCCTCGCCGATCTCCCCTAAACACGAATCACGAAAATTGAATGAATTTTTTTATTATTATTTTTGTTTGCGGTTTATAAAAAAGCTTGTAGAGACGAATAATTTTGTCTTTGAAATTCTCTTCTAAGCAAAACAAGTAGTTCTTAATAAAGTATTTAGGGACAAAAAAAACCTCTTTAATGAAGTAGAAAGTTGTCTGAGAAATTCATTTTCTAAGGAAAACTGAGTTGTCTTTGAATAAAGCATTTCGAGGTAAACTGAGTTGTCATTGATGGAAAATTTTGGGACAAAACATGTTGCTTTTGGAGGCAAAAAAATTTGTATTGAAAATTCGTTTTAAAGGCAAAATGAATTGTCTCCAAAAATTTGATATTCGTTTTAAAGGCAAAAATTCGTTTTAAAGGCAAAAATAGTGTGTTCACTATTTTCAGGCATCGTAATATTCAAAATGTCGGCCCATATGTCTTGCCGAATTATTTAAATATATGCTAGTATGTTGTTCTTGTTATTTTCTAAAAGTATTCAGGAAAGAGTTCTTCGTAACATTTTGTAATAAGTTACTTATGCTTTCGATAATTTGAAGTTCATCTACTGGTGTAAAACAAATAAGTCTGATCTGAAATCCTGTAAAAAAAGTTGATACACACATTTATAGGTTTGAAATTTTGGATACGTAAATTTTTGATACTGGTCCATTCCTGTCTAAATTTCGTGTTTGAACAAACAAAATTGGATATCCAAATCCATCATTTCTTTTTTGAGAAATATTAAATGAGTTTAGAAGTTTTTGGACATCAAAAGACTTGAAAATTTAGCTGCTTTAACTCAGATAAAAGATTGAATTTATTTATATGGCTCATCTGGAGGCATAGTTGTTCATTTTTTTCGACGATGCACAATTTAAACAGGTTATTTCATTTTGTTTGATACGCAGTTTATATTTGAGTGCAAGTGTGTTATATCTACTGACAATATGCATATGTCAGTTTTGGAAACCTCCAAATGCTATTTGGCTATGAAAATCAACTTCGATGCTTCTTTTATTCGATATCCGATACAACGGATAAAATCCTATATATATGATCTCGAATATTCAGAAACGGATTTCGGATATCGGATAGATATTGACAGGCCTAGTGGTGGACGACACTGAATTGTCTCGGCAACTGACTGATTCATTCCACAAACTCCATTTTTATTAATTTATTAATAAAAGTTAAATTTTTATTTTTTTGTATTTTTTTTATTGTCTAAAAAAAGAATTATTAAAATTTATCTTTTATATGGAACGTAAAGTTAGCTCGCTGGTAGACTAGCACGATAACATGTTCAACTAATGTAATTGTACGTTGTTGGAACTCGCTAGTACGCTAGCACGACAACATGTTCAACTAATGTGATAGTCTGCAGCATATCATTATTGAAGGAGACTGTCAGGTGGTAGTCAAGTGTCTATCAGATAGATTTAACTCAAGCATAGTCAAGCATGTCCCAGAATCGGACAACACTGCATCCCACTCCCTAGCGGATTATGCCTTCTCTCACAAAGTCCAAGCTATGTGGACAAGTACCACCTCCCAGCTGATATTGTTTCTCTTTGGATTTAAACCACCTAAATTAATTGTTTTTTTTATATTTTTTTTATTTTTCTTTTGTGTACCAAGAAACAAAAAGCAAAAGAACAAAAAAAACAAACAAACTAGTTACTCTTTATCAATAATTTTTCTTTTTTATGGAAAATGTTAATATATTAAATCAAACAATGGAAAAGGATAATTATATTACTAGGCTCACAACCATTCACGTGTAAATTACTTTCTATCTTTATTAATTAATAACTATTTTTTAAAAACGGGCCCATAGCTCAGCTGGTCATCTCTGTTCCCTGAAGTTTCATGCGTTCTAGGAGGTTAGCACGACAACCTATTCAATTAATATAGTAGTACGTTGTTGGAGCTTAAATTATTAGGCTTCAAACTAGTTTCTTTATCTAAAAATAAAATGAAAAAACCTTTTAATAGAAAAAAGGAGACATCGAAACTAATGTTGATTTTGTTTTATTAAACAACTTTGTATATAAAAAAATTAATCAAACACATCTTTGGTTGGTAACATAGCAACTAGCTGAGCCCCAACCCCTCTCTGAATTAATAGCAACTCTTAATGTATGAAAAATGAAACTACCAAAACCACTACTAGCATCATTATTAACTAAGCAATTCTTCAGATGCTTGAAGAAACACAAAGTGTCCTCGCCGATCTCCCCTAAACACGAATCACGAAAATTGAATGAATTTTTTTATTATTATTTTTGTTTGCGGTTTATAAAAAAGCTTGTAGAGACGAATAATTTTGTCTTTGAAATTCTCTTCTAAGCAAAACAAGTAGTTCTTAATAAAGTATTTAGGGACAAAAAAAACCTCTTTAATGAAGTAGAAAGTTGTCTGAGAAATTCATTTTCTAAGGAAAACTGAGTTGTCTTTGAATAAAGCATTTCGAGGTAAACTGAGTTGTCATTGATGGAAAATTTTGGGACAAAACATGTTGCTTTTGGAGGCAAAAAAATTTGTATTGAAAATTCGTTTTAAAGGCAAAATGAATTGTCTCCAAAAATTTGATATTCAGGGGATATTTATATTGTCTCTAATTAAATTAATTCAAGACAAATGTTTTGGTCATAAATAGTTATCATTAAAGACAAAATAAATTGACATTGTACTTATGTTTTTGAGACAATGTTTTTGGTCTACAAAAGTTGGCATTAAAGACAAATTAAATTGACGCAAAACTTCTGTTTTTGAGATAATTTTTTTGGTCTTAGATAGTTATCATTAAAGACAAATTAATTTGACACAAAACTTTCGATTTTGAGACAATTTAATTGGTCTTAAATAGTAATTATTAAAGACAAATTAGTTTGTCCTTGAAATTTACATTTTTGCGACAAAAACTTGCCCGCAAAAAAGTGTCTTTTGGTGGCTAATTTTTTGGTCCTTAAAATAACTTTCGCAGACAATTTTATTTCGTTGGTGAAAGAGACTTTTGTTGAAAATAAATTCTTAGTTGTTAATTCATTTTTCTCGTGACCGTTCATAATTTTGTCGCGAAATACTTTCCCAGATGGGGTATTCGAGACAACTTCGTGACAAAAAAAAATTCATTTCAGAAAATATTTCGAGACAAAAACAGGGGATTTCCTGACAAATTTTTTTGACACCAAACCCCCATTTTCTTGTAGTGTAATGACGTGATAAACCTAGGTAAAATGGCATTTTGGTTAATCAAAGTAGATTTTTTTTTTATTTCCTTCTCTTACTTGCGCGGGAGAAAGACTGGAAGAGGCGAAATAGAGAAACCCTAGGTAAGGAATTCTTTCCTTCTCTTATCAGATTAAATTCAAACTTACTTGTTTAATTTCATGAATGGGGGATGTTTTTATTTTATTAATTTTAAATTACTATTGCTAGGGTTTCAGGTATATACCTTTCCCAAATCTAAAATCGTTTTCTACTGTATTATGTAAACCTAGGGTTCTGTCAATTTTAAGAGTTTTTTATGATCTTGGTTGTGATTCTATATCTTAGTAAGAATTTTAAGAGTTTGTTATTGTCAGGGTTTCTTTTGTTTTGTTCAGGTCTTTCATATTTTTATGATCATAAACCAGTTTAGGTCTTTCATATCTTAGTATTAATTGGTTGAAACAATTGATGTTTTGTGTGATTCTTGTGACGAAAATTATGGAATTTGGTTTAGGTTGAGATAATTTTTGTTACTAGTGGATGTTAATGGATTTAGGAATTTGCTTTTGTTGCTGTAAGGAGTAAAAGTTACATTGTAGATTAGGCCGGCATTGTTATATAGCTGGAAAGGAGAATCTGTTACTGTATTCTATCGATTTTGTTTTTATTCACTTCGCAACGGTGTTCTATCATGCTAAGCAATTGGTTTAACATGGAAGAAGGCGTATTTGAACCCGACGTTCGACAAGCAACGCACGTGCACTCCACTTGTAGCCTATTAGAGAACTTACTCATTCCTTACCTCCACATACAACAAATGGCATCTTTTGACTCCGCGGAATATTTGGCAATCACCAAAGCATGGGTAGCCGAAAGTCGAGTTCTAGATCGCTCCTCGACCGAGACCCTTTGGGCGAAGATACATAACAAATTTAGTCAAGATTATGGCAACCCAAGAGGAAGAAGTGTTCAACAAATCAAGGATAAGCACAACATCATCCTAGATGCGGTAGCTGGGTTTTTTAAAATCAAACACCGGATCTGGCACTCAAGCCACCTGAGCTTGTCCCCTCTACAACTTGTACGTATCTTTATGGTTTATTCGGCACAATACTTTGTTTTAATTTATATGTAACCAAATAAGTTTGTGTGTTGTTTTTGTAGCACGAAACCGTTAAAGAGCGCTACTTAGAGGAAAAGGGGGAAGCATTCACATTTGATGAAATCGTTTACTTCATAGTATTCATATTTTCGGAGTATCAACAGCTACGGAGTACCACCAGAACTCAATGGTGGGTGAATTGGACTCCATACTCTTATTTGGCTTCCAGATAGCAAAGGCCAATTCTCTGTTAAGAGTGTCTATAATGTGTTGTCTAGTGCATCTAATACTTTTGAAGGTACTAATTCTGTTTCTCCACAGGTATGGAAAGCTTTGTGGAAGTTAAATTATTTGTTTGGAAGTGCTTAAAAGATATAGTCCCAACAAGAGATAAACTAGATAGATATGGAAATTATTTGTTTGGTTTTAAATATGAATGTTAGTAATATTATGGTACATCATTGTTCATTTAGGAGCTAGATTCTCTCTTGGTTTATGGTACACCATTGTTCATTTGCAGGAACATAACTCCAAATAAGACAATATCAATAGATGTCATTAATAAACTTGTGTCTTCTGGAACTAATCTTGTTTCTTATACTAATGGGGTTGTGCAGCCGCTAAGATGGAAACCTCCTGATAATGTTTACAAATTTTGATCCTCATTACAAGGTGGAATAGGGCTAATAATTAGGAATTGTGCAGGTAGCTGCATTCGGGTGCAAGGACAATGCTTTAATGGAGGAATGAAGATAGGAGTTGTAGCTGAGGAGCTGGAATGTAAGGCTATGCTGGCAGCTGTTACTCTGGCATAAACTTTAATCATGTTATCTTTGAATCAGATTGACAAACTTTAATAAAATCCATCAATGATCAAACCTATTATGTTAATTGGATGAATCAATCTTTGGTTTTAGATATTAATTCTAATTGGACAGAACACACAAATATAGTAGTGTGTTTTAGTTCACTTAATTCTAATTGGGGCCATAGCAATTCTTACGATTTTTATTTTCAACTGCACCAACACGTACTCCACTTTATACAAAGATAGTTTTTTACTTTAGTACCGTTATAACAACTGCAGCAACACGTACTCCGCTTTTTACCTATCATTTTGATTTATTTATTTATTTCTGATTCATTTTGATTTATTTTCTGAATTCAGGTATGAACAAAAAAATCTTCAGTATGGAATGAATATTAATTGCATCGCATCTAACTCCGGTCATTTAGAGCCGTCAAAGCAGAAAATTATGCAGCAGGATAACAAGATTTGACTGAGAAAATTCTAAACATAGAACGTGCAACATGCAAATTGAAGGATCTTTACCTACCTATTTTACCAAATTATTTACGATATACACTTAAATATTTTGCCAAATTATTTATTAGTAAAGATATTGCCAAATCTTAATTTACCCTACGTGTTCATCTCTCTCGTCTTAAATCATTTCATGTTTCTGCTCTTAAATCTTCTAACCTCCCCCCTAGAAAAAAAACAAGTTGTTTACTTTGATCATCTGATTCATCTCCTGGATAAACCATATATTCCCCTGTCAGTTTTTCTTTGCGGATTAATCGGATCGACCGTGTAAGTAATTCTTTTCAGTGCTGCTTTGTTAACTGAGATTGTAACTCTAATGGTCATAGTAGGGTAAATATCATCTTCACATGCAACTGTATGTAGGTAGATGACCTCTGATTATTTGTATGATTCATATATGATAACTGAACTCACATTGTGATTTGTGATTACTCTTTGTGACAAGTTTTATTATGTCGTAGTTTTATTCGGACCACAATAACATTTTCACAAGATGTTGACAAGTTTTTTCTCCGTCCAGGTATCTGAGAATTCATAATGGATCCTAGAGTGGATCCTAGATTAATGGATAAATCTTGGATGTATACCGATAGAACCAAACCGCATTATCAAGACGGAGTCGATGCATTTATAAAGTTTGATACGCATACATACCAACAGGATATTGCGACTGGGAAACGGAAACCATACAACAAGGGCAAAGTTAAGATTCTATATCCATGTGTGAAATGTCTCAACATCTACGTGCACAAGGCAAGTGAAGTTAAGTATCACTTATATACTTCTGGATTCATTCAAAATTATGCCGTATGGACTAAGCACGGAGATGAGTCATCATGGTGGACACTTCTGTATGGTAATGGCAGCGACGGTCCGCACTCTGATGAACCAGCACATGCCGCAGAGACTATAGAAATGGTTAATGCTTTATTAGGAGAAAATTTTTCAAAGGAATCTGAGAAGATGCAACGGATACTCAATGATGCTGGTAAATCTTATACGAAGGATGTAAGGATTTTACAAAGATATCTGCAATGTGTGAACTGTTTAACTTGAAGAGCAAGCACGGAGCTTCCGACAAGTTCTTTAATGAACTTCTACCACTGTTACAATCCATGCTCCCTCCAGGAAATGAGATGATGAAAAGTACATATGAAGCTAAGAAGGTGATGAGAGATTTGGGTTCAGGTTACGAAAAGATACATGTATGCATCAATGACTGCATTCTCTATAGGAAGAAATACAAGGATGACATCAAGTGTCCCACCTGTGGGGAATCAAGATGG
Organism: Papaver somniferum; assembly: GCF_003573695.1. NCBI lineage: Eukaryota > Viridiplantae > Streptophyta > Magnoliopsida > Ranunculales > Papaveraceae > Papaver > Papaver somniferum. The sequence goes on from NC_039362.1 coordinate 81,159,562, forward strand.
AAAGTTGACGACACCACCAAAGAGGTGCATGAAAAAATTACGGCAAAAGTCTTGTGGTATTTCCCAATTATCCCAACACTGAAATGGCTATTTCAATCAGAGAGAATTGTCGAATATTTATTGTGGCACGACACCAGAAAGAAAGAAGAGGGTGTTTTACGGCATCCGGCGGACTCATCAGCATGGAAAAATATAGATGAAAGATATCCCGTAATTCGTGATGATCCTCGAAATCTGCGTCTAGGCATTTCGGCTGACGGGGTTGACGTAAACAAAGGCATGCAAAAACAGCACATTGTGTGGATAATTCTGACAGTGATTTACAACCTTCCGCCAAGTTGTGTATGAAGAGAAAGTTCATCATGATGTCATTAATTATCGATGGGGGCCTTGTAAGTACATTGATGTTATGTTACAACCGTTTGTCGAGGATCTCAAGGAATTGTTTGAGGGAGTCCAATATTTTGATGCGCTGAAACAGGAGATGTTTACTATATGTGCGGTTGTTTTATGGACAATAAATGATTACCCTGCTCTCGGTACACTGTGTGGTTGCCCCTACCAGGGACGAGACGCCTGTAAGGTGTGTAGGATAAATACTTACTATGTCAGGCTAAAACATTGTAGAAAAGAGGTTTATACTGGGCATAGAAGATACCTACCATACAATCATCCATTCAGACGTCAGAAGGGGTTCAACGGAAAAAAAGAAACTGAAAAGGCTCTGAAACTTATGACCCCGTCACAAATACACAATGAGGTAATGATTATAAAGAATAAATGGGGAAAGGGACGGAAGAACATTGTGGTGGAATTCGTGCAGGATAACCCTGGAAGAGGTGGAAAGATGAAGAGAATCGAAAAGACCATCGACCCAAAAAAGGGGAAGGGGAAGGAGAAGGAGACCGAAAGGCGCTACTGGAAAAAGTTCAATATATGGTTCCGGCTCCTCCCATACTGGCGGTATCATGTTATACACCATTGCATAGATTTCATGCACGTCGAAAAAAATGTATGCGAGAGTATCGTTGGAACATTGTTGAACAATGAATTTAAGTCGAAAGACCACCTTGCTGCTCGAATGGACCTGAAGGAGATGGGTTTTAGAGACGAGTTGCAACCTCGGGAAAATGACAAAGGGGGATATATACTAAAGGAAGCATGTCACTCATTAATCCCGGAGGAAAAGGACAAGTTATGTGCAACATTATCCGAGATAAAGGTTCCACAAGGGTATTGTTCAAACTTTTCAACACTGGTGAATCGAAAAGATCGAAAGCTTATCGGACTAAAATCGCATGATTATCACATACTAATGCAACATTTTTTTCCCATTGCGATTAAATCAATTATGTCACAGCCAACAAGATATGCTATTATCAGGTTTTGTTTCTTTTTCAGGGCAATATCTAGCAAAGAAATCAAGGTGGCAGAGCTAGAAAAATTGCAGTCGGATCTCGTTGTGACGTTGTGCTTTCTCGATAAATACTTTCCTCCATCCTTTTTCGACATCATGGTTCATTTAACTGTGCATCTTACCAGGGAAGTGCAAATTTGTGGTCATGTATTCTTTCGATGGATGTATCCGTTTGAAAGGTGCATGAAGGTCATAAAAGGGCATGTGCGAAACAGAAACAGACCTGGAGGAAGCATTGATGAAGGGAACCTTGCGTAAGAGACAATTGAGGTTATCAGTGAGCACCAACAAAGCATGAATGATACAGTCGGAATTCCACCAGACAAACTCAACACATCTGACACTGGCGAAGATTCTTATTCTTTCAGGGGAAAACCAATGTCAAATCCTAAGTTTCCTCGTGTTGATAAGGATCTGTTTGATAAAGCGCATTTCTATGTATTGCGGAATTCGCCTGAAGTTGCTCCTTAAGTTGAGTAAGTATAACTAGATCTAACCAGATAACCTCATTTTTTATTTAGTTTTTGATTCTGTGTCCGAATTTCTGTAAAGATAATAACATTAATCATTGCACCGTCCAGCCGACACCAGAATGTTTTGAAGGATAAATATCTTGGTATGAGTGATAGACAGCTAGATCAAAAACATCGTGAAGAGTTCGCCAAATGGTTACAAAAAGTGGTAAGAGTTTGCAGAAAATGCCACTCTTGATATGTAACTTTTGCATTGAGACGGAGGCTAATCCTTATAATGTATTTCAGGTTGACAGTGAGTGGACAGACTCTAGGGAAAACTTCAATCAGGACTTAAGGTGGCTATCAATCCCACCGAATGCACAAGTAGAGACATACGAAGCATATCACATCAATGGATACCTGTTTCGCACAAAATCTCATGATGGTTCCGTTAACCAGAATAGCGGGGTTTACGTAGAGGCAACTGACACGCACATTAGACAAGCGGGGATTACCCTTAATCTGGCGGATTATTATGGTGTTTTACAAGAGATATGGGTGCTAACATATCATTCGCTGAAAGTTCCACTTTTCAGGTGTAAATGGGTTACCAAAGCAGGGGTCTCAAAAAACAAACTTGGCTACATTTTGGTTGAACTTGATAAGTTGGGACTCCAGGATGATCCTTTCGTTGTAGCCTCTCAAGCTAAGCAGGTATTTTATGTGCCAGACCAGGAAAATAAAAGAAAGTCTATTGTGTTAGGTGCACCTACCCAAATCTGGAAATATGCTGGTGATGAAGTCGATGAGGAATTCAATACGGCAGTTATTTGTCGGAATGAGTATAAATTTCCAAAGGTAGATATACTTGACCTGCAAAGGACATCCAGGGATGATACTATCGAGACGAAATTAAGGGTAGAACTGCAAGGAAACCACCAGCACTAAAAGCAGTCCCTGCTTCTCAAACAACTGCATCTGAGCAACCATTTCCAAGGACTAAGCGACAAGCCAGGTGATAAAATGTAGTTGTTTTGATTTTTCTGTTAACTAGAGAATGAATGTATGGATTGTTGAAAAAAATTTGATTCTTAAATCATGGTGGGGTTTTGTATGCAGATGGGTTTTAGCAATGTTGGATCAGTTTGGATTTGGTTATACTGATTATTGAAATAATATTCTGCCATGCTAGGATTAGTAGTAATAGTACTAGGCTTGCACATAGATTTTTTTTTTTTGAATTGGGCCTAAAATAGTCTTTGAATTAATCTTACTCCAACAACATTTTATAAACTAGAGTAATACCCACCATCTTAAACAACATTTTATATACCCTATTGATTCATTAATTCAGTCATTCCTACGCCCATCTCTACTTAACAATCATTGGAATTTTAGAATCATTCACCAAGAACATTGCTTGTTTGTATATTTACAAAAACAAGAAGACAATAACAAAAAAAAGTCAAATACTACAAACATTCCTTTAACATTTATCAGCTCATTGAGCATTATATCAAGTTTTTTCAATTTCCGCATCAGCATCACAAGTTCACACAACTATCAAACCCTCAAAAGATCAAAGCTTTAAACTACCATTACAACTACCATTACATATTCTCAAAATACCTTCACCAAAAGGCCATAACCCAAACCCCTTTCATTACAAACCATTACTACAAACTTGAAACAACGACTACCCCTTTCAACTTTACAATCCAAACACAAGAAAATTACCTGTATCTTACTACTTGCCCACAAAATCAAAATAAAAAGAAATCCAAAACCGTCCGCATCAACTTTCAAAATACAAAGAAACTTACCATCTTTCGCACCAACATCAGGAAGAGTAGAAGGAAGGAAAATTACCAGAAAAGCTGTTTTGCAAAAAACTTGTTGATCGTTTTCAGGATTTATGCAATGCCTGAAAATCTAGCCTTTCCTGGTAACTCTGATGAGCTTACCACCGTTCATCCTCATCAGTATCCAGACCCTCTTCACCATAGTCCTCGCTATCAGATGGTGCAGGAGAAGTCCAACTGGATGATGATTCATCATCACTATCCTCATCCCCTTCTTCCCTTTCTTCCTCACTTGACTCATCATCGAGATCAGCGATTCGACGACTCATCTTCACTGCAACAGGTTCACCCTCACTCATGGTGCGAGCAAAAATCTTGGGATTGGCAAGTTAATATTCAAATCGCCTTCTCATCATGATAAGAATTCATCCTTTGCTTGTCCTCCGCAGCATGCGAATCTAGGTCACTGGTATCCATTCCCTCCATTTCATACTCATACCCTTCTGAGGCCTCGGAATCGCTTTCTGTTGAACTGCCAAACTTTGGGGTCTTGACCTGTTTCTCAGCCTTTTCCTCATCCTTCCGTTCTTTCCATTCTAAGAATTTGGGTATCCATGCATTGTAGAGAGCCTCAAATATCCTTTTCTTCCGCTCCTGAACAGCCTCTTCTGCTTCTCTCTGACGAGTTTGCTCTTGAATCCGATGATCAATTTCAGACTGTGCATCTTCTCTTAACTGCTGCAATTCCTCTATGCTCAAAGAAGGGAGAATTGACTTGGATTGTGCAAATTCATGTGTTACTGGTGGTGCATTTGGAAGATTTCCGATGGAATTGGTTAAATTCTGGGCAGGATCATCCATACTCTCAATTTAGTTTTCTAAACCTAAACCTTTCCTATTTTGTTAAAGATCTCTCTGAAAATGGTAATTTCTCTGCTAATTAACCCCTCAAATACCCCATTGTGCCAATTCAATTCCATTTATGGCGTTTAGTTAGCCGTCATGTCACTTTGTTAACTACGCCCATTCAAAGCCATTCGTGTCCCCTTCACTCTAATAACCATCATTACCCTATCAAGACCTATTTTCAACACCTAATTCCCATTAATACTTTTACCCTCTTTGGAACTGCCATTAAGGGAGTATCTGGTGGGTCACCAAACTTTGATGTTTATCTTTGGGGTCTAATTAACTCTTTATGTTTTATGCATACTAGGAGATGGCAGCACTAGTTGGGAGGCTTTATTGCAACCTGCTAAAAATGCTCTTCATGCTAGAACAATCCTTCATATAATAGCGTGTCCAAAAAAGGAAAATGTCAGGTCAGAGACGGGTAGCCCGCTTGCCACTTCAAGCCCGTCTCTGACGAAAATAGTTGAGGGCAGCTGCGATTCGGTACTGGGTTTTGACTTCGGGTCACGGGTATCCCTCTTAGAGAGTTCGCTTGCCAAATAGCTGCCAAGTGTTTGTTGCCGCCTCATAACTGCCAATAAGTTGGGGTGGTGTTCAATAGGTCTTTGCATGCACTTAGTAGGCATGTGCCTCCACGATATCTCAACTAATTGATCTCGAGGATTGAAAAAGGATGGGTGAGATGTGTTAACTGTTGATCTTCTCGTCTATAAGGCCTGTTTGGAAGAAATCAATTTTAATTTCCAATTCTTTAACTCTGTAACTTCCACATTCCATCTCCGCAAAATCCTTTCAGTGTTCCAATTGTTGAAGCTATGTCTAAGCGAGGTTATAATGCATATCTAAATCTGAATGATCGCCCAGCCATGTCTACAAATCAGGAATCCATGGGTAGGCCAGAGGAAAAGAAGGCTAAGATGAATATGCAAGAAAACCAGGTATTGATTTTTGATAATCATGGAAGAATTGTTGGGTTCAAGGCGTTGAAAGTGAATTTCATAGTTGTAATTGGCTTTATTAGTAACTGTGATTGTGTTATTGATTGGGATTCCCCCATTTCTCTAATTTGACAGGTAGTAGAGATAAGCAGTAGTGAGGAACCAAATCCAAACATGCAAGTTGGTACTGGAGGTGTTGGAGAAGTCAAAGAGGATAGGGTTGTTATGCATGATAGTGTCAGTGCTTATGCGTTGGAACCTCAACTTCCTCAACTCCAAGGGGATGATGAAGGGTGGGTGGTGTATGCCGTTCATCCTGACAAAGGATAGTTTGTGATTAATGAAGGTGTGGTTCTTGTAGTGCAGGATCAAGTGGTTTGTGGTGGTGCTAGACAGGGGTTCTATTCTGCACCAGTTCCAGTTGCATGCAAAGCTAAGATTCGGGAGAATAACACTCTTGGTCTCCCCAATGATGTGGTAGTCTTCCCCAATATCTTCATGCTGGCACCAGTGATGCGATAGTTGGCAGAGGATGCTTATGATATTGCAATCTTCGGACCAGGGGAGATAACTGATTCTAATGAGATTCCTGATGATGTAGTAGTGCCTATGCCTCCTCCTAGGGGAAAATATTCTGTGCCAAGGAGGATGGCTACACCAGAAAGGAGTGGAGCTAACAAGAAGGTTGTTGGAAGTGGTGTGGGGACCTCTGGGGTTGCACCAGGAGCTTGACCAGTATTCAACCATCCCCTTCCAGATGGTAAAGTAAGTATTCCTGTAAATGTTTTTTGGGTGAATATTGCATATGTTTCTCATGGATAAACAATTAATGCCAGTGGTGCTGATTTTGGATTTGATAGCGTTGGTTTTAAAGACAATGATGTTCAATTGAATGTATATGTGGTTCTGGGGTTATTGTATTATGCTTGGTTGAGTGGTTGTTGTGTTTAATTTTGGTTTTGAGATTGATATGGTGACTATAGTAAATAGCATGGGGAATTTGAAAGGGGGTTATCATGAAGGTTTTAAATTGTTTTATGGGGTTAATAGTTTTATCTGGGCATTCATATGAACTACTCCAACTGGTAGAATAACATATTAGTACATGAATGCTTGAGAGAGCAGTGAAAAATCTTACCAGAAATCCAGTGTGGTAGCTGAGAGGCAATTTTGACAGCACACATAGTCCAGGAGTAGGATCTTTTAGAAACCAAATTACAGACTCCCAAGTTAGTTATATCATTCCAATTCAACGGATTACCAAAGAAATTTTGATTATAGGTGTTTAGAAGATTTGCAGAAATAGTTTTGGAGAACCCAATAACTTGCAAAACATGTAAGTCATAATCTATTCCAGAGAAAGCTAGAGAATTAGTCTTGAGGGTGTTGGGTGTACTTTTTGGCCACACTTTCAATTTGGCGTGTTTATTTAATTGTTGAGTAGTTCAACCAGTGTAGTATTTTTAAAACACTAATCATAAACATCTAAAGATGGGCAGTTTGGTGGATTGGTACGTTATCTAACTTCTTTGAGGTCATGCGTTCGGATATGGGCGAAAGGTTTTTATTAATTTTTTCAAAACGAACTTTTTAGCCACACTATAAAACCGGCGTGTCTATAGAACGCACACTATGGACACACATATACTAGCGTGTCCAAAGAAGAACTTTTTGGCCACACTTTCAGTTTGGCGTGTTTATTTAAATGTTGAGTAGTTCAACCAGTCTAGTATTTTCAAAACACTAATCATAAACATCTAAAGATGGGCAGCTTGGTGGATTGGTACGTTATCTAACTTCTTCGAGGTCATGCGTTCGAATACGGGCGAAAGATTTTTATTAATTTTTTCAAAACGAACTTTTTAGCCACGCTATAAAACCGGCGTGTCTATAGAACCCACACTATGGACACACATATACTAGCGTGTCCAAAGAAGAACTTTTTGGCCACACTTTCAGTTTGGCGTGTCTATATGGCCTACACTATGGACACGCATATACTGGTGTGTCTTTAAATCGTACACTATGGACACGCATATACTGGCGTGTCCAAAGAAGAACTTTTTGGACACACTTTGAATTTGGCTTGCAATCAATCATACACTATGGACACGCATATACTGGCGTGTCTAATGAACCAACTTTAAAACCACACCTTAAATGGCGTGATTAACCTTTTGGAAACGCCACAACTACCTAATGTGGCCATAGACTGGTCTATAAACACGCCCAACACCTAATGTGGCTATAGACTGGTCTATAAACACGCCCAATCAAAAATTTGAAGTTAATGTGACTAAACGGTTGAAATTTTGACACGCTACTAGCCGTGGCGTGGCTGAAAGCACTTATATGAACACGCCCATTGAACATGGCGTGTCTATAGGGTAGAAGTATACCCTATAGACACGCCAAAACCAAAAAGGCGTGACAGGAAAATTTATATTTGGCGTGGCTAAAGTCCATTTCTGTACTAGTGGTTGATTGTTGGAGAAAACCCCTTTCTGGATCCAATGCTTACATCATTGCTAGAAGAATAAAAGATATAAAACTTCAAATCAGAGTGTGGAACAAGGAGGTCTATGGCAACATCAAAACTAACATAGAAGAATTCAAGCAACATCTTCATTGGTTACATAACAAGTACTTCAGACTGGATAGAGGACAATCCCTAGCAGATGCAAGAAAAAATCTCAAGAATTGGCAAGACATTGAAGAGAAAATTTGGAAGACCAAGAGTAGAGATCAAACTATTAAGTTGGGAGATCAAAATAGCAGCTACTTTCACAAAGCCACAAAAAGTAGAACCGGGAGAAACAAGATTGATACAATCCAAGATGAAAAAGGGGAATGGATAACAGATTACCAAGAAGTGAGAAATTGTTTGACATCTCATTTTTCAACAATGGCCACTGCTGAAACTACCAACATGAAACCAGAAATCATCAACCTTATACCCACTAACATTACCACAATTAACAAAAATATGCTGAATAGGACCCCTGATCACAATGAGGTTAAATCTATTCTGTTCAGCATGGCAAGTGACAAGGCTCCAGGCCCTGTTGGCTTTCCTCCAAATTTCTTTCAAGCCAACTGGGAGATTCTGGGAAATGACATTGTCAAAATGGTTCAGCACTTCTTCACTTCTGGTCACATGCTCAAAGATATGAATTCCACATTCATTTCCCTCATTCTTAAAGTTGATAATCCCTTTTCCCCAATCCATTTTAGACCTATAAGCCTCTGTAATACAACCTACAAAATCATTTCCAAGCTTATATCCCAAAGAATGAAACCTTATCTCAACAAAATTATATCCCCATACCAATCTGCATTCATACTTGGCAGACAAATCTCTGACAACATAGCAATTGCTCATGAAATCATACACGCCATGAGGTCTAAAGAGAGGTAAAAAAGGTGAAATTGAAAGTATGGGAATCAAAATTGATATGACAAAAGTGGACTGAGAATTTCTAACCACCATCATGAAGAATATTGGTTTTAATGATCAGTGGTGCGATAAAATCCATCAGTGCATATCTACCACCACTTTTGTTGTCCTCATCAATGGCTCTCCAGATGTTTTCTTTAAACTTTCTAGGGGCCTAAGACAAGGTGATCCTTTATCTACTTATCTTTTCCTTTTCTGCATGGAATCCCTTTCTAGAACTCTCATTCATGCTGAAGAATTGGGTCTTGTCACTGGAATCAAGATTTGCAAAAATGCACCTTTCATCAGCCATTTTCTCTTTGTTGATGACTGCATGGTCTTATGCAAAGACAACAAGATTGAATCCCAGAATATTATGGATATCTTAAACATCTTTGGACAAACCTCAGGCCAGCTCATCTATTTCAATAAATCTGGAGTTTTTCAGTAAAAACACCAACCCAGATCTCATTCCTACTATCGGCAAGATTATGGGTGTTCAAGTGCTTCAGCTGGATGGCAAGTACTTAGGATCTCCTCTCTTTACTCACAGAAGAACAATTAACTCCTTCAAGCCTCGGGTTGACAAACTAAAGATAAGGCTCTCCAGCTAGAAAAATGTTCCCCTAAATCATGTTGGGTCCTCATAAAATATGTCACATCTACAGCTAGTATATACCAGATGAACTGCTTCGGAATTCCAAAGCAAACTTTCCATGATCTAAACAAACTTCAAAGATATTTCTTCTGGGGAAAAATCTAAGAAAATCCAAAAGGTTACTATCCAAAATCTTGGACTACAGTTTGCAAACCCAAGGAACTGGGAGGATTAGGCTTCATGAATATGGAACTTTTCAACAGCTCTATGATCACCAAAATTGGTTGGAGACTAGAGAAGGATAAAGACTCTCTATGGTACCAACTAATGGATGCTAAATATCTAATTGGCAGGAATGTGCTCAATATGGACATCAAACCAAAGGATGAAGACTCATGGATATGGAAAGGTATCTTAGAAGGCATTAGCAACATTCAACAACATTTTGTTTGGAGAATTGGCAATGGGAGGAAGATCAAAATTTGGGATGATATCTGGATCCCAAGTATTCCATCAAGACTTACCAAACCTATAAACTTCCCATACTTCATTGAGACGGTTTCAAGTATTCTTGATACTCACCCAGGGGAGGAAGACAAGATTCAGTGGAACCTAATTAAATGACACAGGAAAGTTCTCTGTCAAAGCCCTCTACAAGGACAAGATAGATAATCTATACAGAAATGATACTGCAACAAGAAATTGAGGAGCAATCTGGAATATGGACATTGCTCCAGTTATTAAGATCTTTATTTGGAAATGTGCTCATAAAATCCTGCCCACTAATGCTAAAACAGCTAGCATTCTGCACTACATTGATCCTTTATGCCAAATATGCAAAAGTGAGGAGGAAACAATGACACACATGTTCTCAAATTGTCTTGCTGCCACATCTGTTTGGAAACAATCATAATTGGTACCACTCATGCTCAATTTGATAATACAATCTTCATAGATTGGCTGAACTCTTGGTATCTGCATGGAGAGGCCAATAAAAAACGCAACCTGTATGCTACTACTTGTTGGTTTATCTGGAAGGCCAGTGTGATCTGATTTTCAGACATATCCAGCCAAATGCCAGACAAACTTCAAATAGCATAAGACAACATTTATGCAATCATAACAAAATACATAATCTTCCTAGCCATATTATGAATACTTTCTACCTGAATCCTGATGAGCATGAATCATCTGGAGAGAACAACATTGCTCCATACAACCTGAACTAGTATACTAGAGGAGATTTTGGCATAATCATCAAGATATGCACCCTACAAGATCCTGAGAGCCTAATTTATTTTACTGCACTAACAACTATTTGAAATAACATGAATTATGTGATTTAATAATGTATGCACACAATAGAAAATCAGTGAATGTTCACTCGACGTAAATTGCTCACACGGTGAAAATTATGTGAGTTGCTTACAGTTTTATGGAAAATCAAATTATGATTTTGAATAATGAATTTTTTTTTTCCGTCCTTGCAGGTTTGAAGAAGTGAACAGATTCTCGAAATTTTAGCATTATAGTCACTACAGCTAGTGAAATTGTAAGCAGGTAAGAGTTGGAGAGTTACCATTTTTGTAGACACTGATGTGAGCATCCTTATTATTTTTTTGTGCTTTAATTACACTTCTTTGATGAATTTTGCATCTACGAATAATGTACTGAAGTATAAACGTTGGATGGATGTCACAACAACTTAAGGATGACTGATTCCCATGATGGCGTTTCCAAAAATGATACTTCCAGAGATGATACCTCCGCATATACAACTTCAAGAAATGGTACCTCTGGGACTTCCGTTAATGATGAAGAAGAATAACCTGGAGTAAAGAATATTCCGAACACTAATGATGATTTTTTTGTGGTTCAGTATAGATATGAAAAACGTCTCCCAGGCTCTTCGTTTCGCCTTCTTATAAATCCCATGGATATTGCTCAGAGAAAATTGGTATCTCCTCGAGCGATAGTTCGATTTTGCCTGCAAGGAGGGCATTATACTGCTTCACACATAGACTTTTAAGATTTCCCGAAAACCTTTAACAGACTTCTCCGGATGGGCAAGACATATGTTGGGGTATGATCATGTGAGATCCATGTTGGATCTTGCACAGGTGACACGAGCTATTCAATCAGCTGGAGATTTATTTATTTACCATGATGTGAGAGGTATGGTAGCTTTTCTCGCTCGCTGGTGTATTAATACTCATACTTTCATATGAAGGTGGGGAGAATTTACCATCACCCTGGAGGATGTGGTTGCTTTATTACATCTTCCAGTTACGGGTAGTTTTCCAGCAGTACTTTCGGCAGATGAGAATGCAATATGTGACGTCTTGACATCTACGATGTATGATATTAACAAATTACCCAGCAAACTTTTTTATGCTCAATCGTTGAGGTACTGGTGGCCTAGAGATAGAGCTCCTGAAATACCCGTCGATGGTACATTAAACATTGATGCTTTCTTGTTCTTGTGGTTGTCCAGAGAGGTACTTGAAGATAGTGGAAACTTGCTGAAGCCATTCGTGATTCCTTTTGCCATTAAGATGGACCAAGGTGAGAAACTTTCCATCGGTAGCTTGTTCTTGGGTTCACTATTCTCCAATTTAGACTCCTTGGTAATAGATTCCAGTGTTTCCAATGGCTTTATGAAAATTGAAACGTATGTTAATATAATGTTTCTCCAAGCCCTATTATGGGAGCGCTTCAAGAATTATGCACCAATCCCTCATAGCGTCTTGCAAGGACCAAATGTTGATACTCGTCATGCTTTCCCCGAGAAGGATAATGCCAGGCTTCGCTGGTCTATAAAGCGGCCTCGACTCAGGACACGCCTCACCGGTGTTTTAGACAACGATTCTGAATTTAATTTTCGTTCATGGGTGTCAGTTCCTTCTTTCATCTCACAATTGATCACTTTTAATGATGTTGAAAACGTCACTTTGGAATCCGATACAGACCTGAGTGATGGTGAGAGATCTTTTATCCTGAGTTGCACTCCTGGTTATTTAGTATCGGTAATGCAAGGAAAGTTCCTTGTGGAGGAATACAATATTGATAGAGCAGCTCGACAAATGGGCCTTGATCAGTGTGTTCCAGATGTTCGTAAAATAAATCCATCAATCGATCAACTTAAAATTTCTTTGGATTGCACACGTTTGAATGGACGTGAGTATATGTTCCCTTACTCTAACCGAGTCTCCTACGCAACTCCAGGTTCTATAACTTTCTGGAACCAGCAATTTGAGCGTTTACAGGATTTTGTAATGGTTGTTCAAACTCTGGTACAAGAGCCTCCTTCAGTTGAGATGATTTTGTTCGACCAAGATGGAAGTATCCCTCCAGTGGTAATTAAACGAAAAGTACTTCCAGGATGTTCACAAGTAAGTATTCTTCTCATGACTTTTATAGAGACATGATAATCGTATCTTAATTATTTCATTAATTTTACCACAGGATGATCGCGTGGTGAGATCCAGGATCGATGTAGACTTCACAGAAATGGAAGAAATCCCCCGGGGCGGAGAACCCAGAAGTAAAGATTACAGGATTTTACCAAATAGTGTACAGTCCCTAGTTGTTTCTTTGGTGAGTTGTCAATGCTTCTTCCGTTATGACTTTTTATTATCCGTGTAATTAGGATCAGAATGCACATATTTGTTAATTTGCTTTAGAATTTTGCTCCGTCGAGTATTAATGTTATTCAACTTGCTCTTAGGCAAGTAATTCTTGAACCCAGTGTCGATGAAAAAGAAATCGATGTAAGTATCTCTTTTGTACAAGCGATCATGGTACTTCTTTGAATGAAATAATAGTAATTGTTGTTGATGTATCTAGGAGGATATTATAATGGATAAACAAAATATTGATGATGCACATTCTTCCTTGGAAAATGGTGAGACGGAGAATCTTCAAAACTCGGATTCGGATGAAGGTAATAATGCTACTAATGGTGATTCCGGCAATATTGATCCTTCGAACGGCTTAGAGACCCCTCAAGTAAGTGTTCCTCTTGTATTTTCTTCATAGAAGTATGAAATTGATAATTTGTGGATGAATATATGAGAAACCATATGAATGAATGAAAAATTTTACTGAAATACGTCGTCAGAAAATTCAGAATTCAGCTTTTAGCAAAAATGTTGTAGAATCTTCGTCTGATGTCAGATTTTCGTGATCTGCCCATGTTTTTTCATTCTCAGAAACTTTCCAAGCTTTTTCAAAGATGATTTTTTAGTTTTGAGCATGTTTAGGGGTCAAATTCGATGAAACAGTAAACTTCCAAGAAGTTTTCAGAAAATTTTCAGCTGTCATGTAGTTCGATGTTTCGGCCACATTGTTTTACTCGTTTATCCATTTGTTGTGAATTTTAGATATGTTGTAAATAACATCCATATGAAGGGAATGACATATGACATAACCTTAGATTCCTTACCAATTGATCCCAGTTCGTCGTCTTATACAAGGCAGTGTAAAATCTCCTCAGATGAGCTTGTTGTAAAACGTCTTTTTATGACTTTTACACTATTTGTTCGTGACTTGAATGCATAATGAAGAAATTTAATGATGTTAGATAACTTATATGAATTTGATGATTGCTTTTGATTTCCATACTTGGAGCGTCCTAATCCCGTGTGATCCTCATATTAGGTACCAAATGTTGAAGTTGAGAACAATGAAGCCAATGATGATTCGAATAATATCGTGAATAAAAATGATGATATAACCATTTCCGAACCTCAGGGTCATGAGAATGTTGCTACTGAAGTTGTTGAGGAGAACGATGCTCAAGTCGCCATTACTTCAGAGATGGAAGAAACCGGGCCAGGAATAGAAGAAACTGCTCGTGCTCCATCAATATAAGAAATTACTCCAGAGATAGGAGAAGCTGCTCCAATAACTGAGACTCGCATGGTGGTGCATAAATATTCTACTGCAGGGATTGCTTTCGTTCCTCCATTTGGTGAGTTACTCCCGTACCATGAACTAGTTGGTGGATTTAGCGTTATTACTGGATATGCCGGCATATATGAGGAGTTATGGAAGAGATATGGTCATATCATCGTTACAAAGACCCCAAACGAAGTTAACTTATTGACAATGCAAGTAGAAGCTATCCTACGGGTTATAGATGATATATGAACCAGAGCTAGAAGTGTTACTACTCCAGATGTACTCTTTGATTGGGAGTACAACTTGGACCATTCTGAGAAGCTGGGTTTCAATTTGAGATGGCTTCGTGAGAGAATTGAAGCCATTATAAAAGCAGTTGAGAAGAAAGTACCCATCACAAGTGACGCTGTGATGGAGAATGAGGCTAAGATCACCCAGTTGATTGAAGAATTGGAGTTGGAGAAAGCAGCCTTGCGAGACCTGAAGATTGCAGAGGAGCAAAAATATTTCTTTGCTGATTTCCTTTAGTTTCCCTTCCATAATCTCTCGAACACTGAACTTCTGAGAGATGTGAAGTTTTATTTTTGTTTTGATTTTGATTAATTTTGGATAAGTAGATGATTGAGGATTTTCTTTTGGATTTGATAGAGATTTTCTTTAAGTAAACTGAACTTTGATTAATTACTGAATTCAAATACTGAATGCAAGTATTGCAAACATTTTGGAGGAATTGCAATACAGTGAAAGAAAATCCTAAATGCCAAATTCAGATGTCTTCGGTGTCCGTGCCTTGAACCCCAATACCTCAAACGTCCAATATCAATATACGAGGAATCAAACGCCTTGATCCAAGTCTTGTGTATTATTGCCACTTTCGCTTTGCCATCCATGTTGATTAGTTTGTAATATCCTCCAGCAACAGACTTAGATATCATGAAAGGTCCTTCCTAGTTGGAACTTGTTGTAGAATGCGCTTAGTTTCTTTGAGAACTAAATCTCCTTCATGAAACTTGTTAGGCTTGATTTCCTACAGGTGTTCGGACGATGGAGTGTCCTCAATTTATTCCGAAGCAGAGCTTTGTTCAACAGAGAAATGTGCAATTGAAGGTGTTGTAGTTACCTTTTCAACATGGATCCACGTCCGTCCGAGGATCATGTCATATCCTGGATCTTTCCTGATTATGTGAAACTTGGTTTCCTCCCAGGTTGAACCAATTTTCATTTTGAGAATGATGTAGCCATACACATCCCTGCGTATTCCTTCGTGATCTCTGAATGAGATAGGAGCATGAGTGGCTTCTTGTCTAGTGATGCCTGCAGCTCTGAAAGTCTTCAAAGGAATAATATTGATAGTCGTGCCAACATCGACCAACGCTCTCTTGAATTCATTTCCTTTGAGATTGATCGTGGTAAGAAGTCCCCAGTCATACATCTCTTTGTCAGTGATCGGAGGCTCAGGGAGCGTTTCTGGAATGGACAGACGTTTCCGGGACACCATATGATTCAAAGACGCGAACATGTCCTCCTTTTGAGCCTTTGACAAATAAAGAAATTCGCAGATTGATCGTTGTCGTATGCGTCAAAAATAATTTCACTTTCCTAAAGTATATGATAAGAAAAAGTTTGTTTCCACATAGAGGCAATTGTAGTTATTATGTATTCAATTTCCTAAGTAACCAACTGGGGGGATTTCTGATTTTTATGCAAGCAATAAAAGTAAATCAAAGGCAAAGTAAATTGGAGAAATAATCAATGAGAGAAAGATATTGGTCAAGGAGTTCATCTTCAATCTTAAACAAGTGCTTGCATACATGATTAGAATTACAATTTAATCTCTTTATCATCAAAATCCCTAGACTATCAAGTGGGCAAAATAATCCGTTAATTTCCTGAGTTCATCAACACACACATTAGAGATGTGTATGTGAATTCTACTTAAAGAATAACCTAACGCCTTGCACTAATTAAGTTCAATTCCTAGGAGCAATAAGTTTCAGAAATAGGCTAATCAGTGC
This sequence comes from Papaver somniferum, assembly GCF_003573695.1. Taxonomy (NCBI): domain Eukaryota; kingdom Viridiplantae; phylum Streptophyta; class Magnoliopsida; order Ranunculales; family Papaveraceae; genus Papaver; species Papaver somniferum. Next base: position 81,176,037 of record NC_039362.1, read on the forward strand.
AATTGTCATACATTGCGCATGACAATTCGGACAAAGGTCAAACTCTACATATGATTACAAGAGTGTATCAATACAAACCGTAATCATATCATGCTACTTATATTTAGGGTTAACGCTCGGTGATTAACCCTCAATTAGCTATGGATTAGATGTGAGTTCAATTAATTGGTCACTTAACTAAACAAACATCTAAATCCTATCACAATACATCAATCATGTGATTATAAAAACAGTAGAAGTTTGAACGATAAGAATGAGAGAAAACTAATACATAACTCAAGTACAAGTTTCAGAAATCGTACTACATCCTTAACCAATATTGTTAATTTAGATACTCATAGGTATGGAGTTCATCATCATATTATAAAAAATAAAGAAGATGAAAAAATAAAATACGAAAGCAAACCCTAGTAACGGCTATCTCCAAAGCTCCAAGTAGAATACGTGATCCCAAAAGTTGTAGAAGTCTTTTCTTTTGTAGCTCCTCTTGTTCCAAGACTAGGTCTAGTCTTCAAAAGTCCAATACAAAAATGTCCACCAAGCTCATATGTAGAAAAACCCATGTAGAATTCTGTCCAAAAACTATCCGGAAAAACTGGTTCCACCACTGGAAGTTAGCCGGAAAAATGCCGGGAAAGCCATCTCAGGTGACCAGAAGTTAAACTAGTCGCCGGTCAACTGAGCCAAAGGAGAGTCAAACTGAGTTAACTTGGTCAAACATACCGATTCAGATGAGCTCCACTAAGTGATGTCACGAGTCAGAGGCTAGTCAGATAAGTAATGTCTGAGCAGTTGTCTGACTTGGCTTTAGTCTGAGTTGGTTCTAAGCTAGTTGCAAAGGCATGAGCCATCTGCACAACCTGCTTTAATAACGCACCACAATGGCCCTTAATTCCTCCCATTCAAGACCAACAAATTCAGCTGCGACTACCAACACTTCCATAACATATCCCAGCTGACATGCCTAACTGCAACTTCTTCTTATAATCGCGTTCCTTTTGTAGCTTCTGTAACAGCTGCAACCCAACTCTCAACATCATTCTCTATAGCTTAACTCCATCAGAACCCATTGCCACTTCAGCTCGAAGCAATAACACCATCAGTAACAACGCCAAACCCCAGATGCAAACCATACAAATCTCAGAGCACACATAACACCACCACCAGTTTGCAGTTCAAATCATTTCAGTTGCATCAACATCAGCTAACCAATTGCACTCATTCTTCTCCATTCTTTCTGTAGCTTCCTCAATCAATCCCATTTCTTATATTGGTTCACCAGCACACTCCCTAGCCATCTCCTGCAATCAGTTCTAGCTTCACTGCCAACAACAGTTAACACCACCAGTGCCTGAATTGCAGCTTTAACTCGTTCATTTCCATAACCTCAATCCGCATTCCAGAACAATCAAACCCATTCTATAGAACTGCATCTGCACTTCCTTGTAATCTTTATCAGCCCAATTCAGCCTTCATTCATGCATGCGCAACCCATTTCCTGCACTAGCACCTGTAACTCCGAATACCACTATCTTTTTAGTACTAGCATAATCACCAGCTCCATCCTGCACCCTTCTATCATTTCACTGTCACACTCATTCTCAACAGCACAACCACCTCTTCAGTTCACCTGCAACAACCATAAATCTCCACCTATTTAAACTTCATCTATATTATCACCTGATCTCGTAACAACCAACAGCAGACTCCTCCAATCATACTCTTCATTCAGCAATTCATGGCCACCAGCAAAAACCCATCTCACTTTCTTGCTCAATTTCCTTTCACAGATCTACCAGAGCCTGGAACACAGCCATCATCATCTCAATTAACGGCTACAGCTTCATCTGAATCAATTAACTGAAACCCATTTTAAGCTCAGCCTCAATCAACTCCTACCGCTCAGATTCAATCTCCAGCAAACCCTAAATCATACAACCATCCTAAAAACTGAATCATACCCGTCTTTCTCAAATCAACACCAGATTCATAACCCTAGTTTCTTCCTCCTTGTATTCTTCTCGTTCTGCAGCTTAAACTCTCATTCTTTACCAAGAACCAGGTCATTTTCTTCCTTGTCTGAATCTTCTGAATCTTCATCTCCATAAACAATGTTGGAAAAAAAATGGGTTTCACAAAGGATGAATGAATCAGAGAAGAAAGTGTTGCACTCCAAAACTTTCAAGGCTTGTATAAATTTCTTTTAGACAAATATTTCTACCCTCCCAATAACAATTGGCGATTACAACAGGTATGCGAAATATTGCCTTCAGGATACAATGAAAGCCATGCAACGAAAAATTGAATTCAAGGTTTGTACCCCTTGATTCAATCAAGAACACACAAAGAGATTTCTGATTTCTGATGATGCTTTTTGAAACAGAGAAAACAGATTGATTTTTCTTATATGTTAAACGAAACTGGGAGAAGCTATTTATAAAGGGTTTTGCATCTGTTGGGAATAGGTTTTTTATTCGCCAACAGGTTTCTATTCACGAAACGTCAGGTTCCTTTATCAACAGACATCAATGGTGTCTTTTGGATTCGAAATTTTCGAACAGGCTTTTATCGGCCAAATAAAACCTTCAGTTCAAAAAATTCTTCCGGGGGCGTTGCCCCCTTGAAACCCCCACCAGGGGCGGTCTCCCCTGGACCGCCACGACCTGACCTGTCAGGTCGACCACAGCCTGGGGGGCGATGCCCCCCAGGACCCCCCTTTGGTTAGCGGCGTTGAAAATATTCCAACAAACAATTCACAACCAGGAACAACAAAAATCCATCAAACCCATCTTCTCAATCCCTTGAATTTCTCGATTCAGAACTCAATTTAACACATCAACCTCCATCTTCTTTCTTCCAGTGTCCCTAATTCCTTCGATTTCCTCTGTCCCATTATTCATCTCTGAATTTCCTTTTGGTGAATTTGATGAAGCCGCCATCTCCTTCGTTCTTTCAGGTAAAGAAGATATGAGAAGAATTATCTCTTCTCTGAATTTTAGGGTATGTGTAAGAGTGGGAATGGATATAGCCACCCAGATAGAGTAGATAAGGGATATCCAGATGACTCTAGGCACCCTAAGAGTTGATACGAGCTACCAGAGAATGGAAACTCCTTTTCCTCCATTGTGCTTCCACTAGCACCTGCATGTGAGAAATGACGCTTTTTCTTTTCTTTGAATTCTTCCACTGACAGCAGCCGTCTCTTACTTCTCAGATCCACTTCTTCTCTTCTATTTCTCTTCATCACTAAAGCTGCCATGTTTTTCAGACAATGAATTTGTATCACTAAAACTGACATGCTTTTCAGACAGAGATGAAGAAATAAAAGCAAATGATGAGAAATAATTTCGCCTTTAACAACATTTGCTTCTTTTTGCCTTTTAAGTGACGTTTCTTCTTCTTTTGATCCAAATGACTCCAAAGTACCTAAAACTCAAAACTTAACATAAGATACATAATTTACAAGAAAACTTAGCAAATAAAGCATACAAAATAGATAAATATCAAGGTGTTTTAGACACCTATCACAGATGTGCTCGATCAATGATTGAACTGCTTCTTTGACTGGTTGTTCAGAGAGTGTAAAGGTTCTGATTGAGAGAGGATTCATGTGTACTCTTTCAGTCACCAGTTCTCCTGAATCGGCATTCTCTTTGAATATGCGTTTCAAAATTCTGCAATCACTTGTTGGATGATTGACAAACTTATGAAAGTTGCAGTAGCGCGGATTCTCCATTTCCTCCTCTGTTGGTTCTCTACTAACAAGAGGTAGTTTGATCGCACCATCTTGGATCTAGACTTCCAATAGCTCGATCACCTCTTCAATGGGAAAAAGAAAGTCTGAATCATCCTGGTCGTTCTGATGACGTTGAGTCGGTGCTTGTGCATTTTGAGTTTGGTTGTCCTTCCTTAATGCTTTCGTAGAATGGGATGCTTGAGAAACGTTCTTATGCTGCCGCACCTCGGCTTTCCTCTTGCTCCCTTCAGCAACATTCATAGAAGGTTGGATATTTTATTGTTTGTTGATCAGGCACCTGGCACTGCTTGGATTTTCTCGTGGTTCCTCGAATTTTGTAGCTTTTGTTCTTTCTAGTAAGGTCGGAGCAGTGGTTGCTGACCGTTTGGCTGCTTCATGAAGCTCTGAGAAAGTCTGGAATCACAGATTCTTTGGAAAAGCTCTGTAGACCGGGATCATTCTGTTGATACAGAAGTCCACTAGCTATTGTTCAGTGACATTCGGGTCATGACAATCGATAGCTTGGACTCTAAACTTTTTCACATAATCGTTCGGATGTTCATTGTTCTTCTGAGACATTCTTCCTAAATCATAAAGAGTAGTTTTCTCTGAGACGAAGAAGTATTTCCGGTAGAAAGCGTTAACCATTTCTCCCCAACTGGTGATGCTCCCTGGTGCGATGTTGTTGTACCGGGTGTATGCTCTGCTTGTCAAAGAATTTGAGAATTCCTTCAGACGGACAACATGATTGTGTTCATGCTAACCTAATGCTTCCAGGAATCGAGAAACATGCTCTCGAGCATTCCCTGTTCCATTGTAAAGTGTAAATGTTGGAGAAGTGTAGACTTTTGAGAGAGGAATTCTTTGTGTAGCAACCGGATACGGAGGTTGGTGACGATGGACAGGTGATGTCTTGTCTTTCCTTCGATCCTACAGCAAGCGTTCCAGGTCTTCTCGTGTGATGAAACTTGCAGACTCCTTTGCTGGTGGGTTATCTGCAGCTTTGCGGACTTCAACATCATCCACCACGTGAATTGGAGAGATTTCAGGATCAGCATCCGGGGATGTTTCTTTGGATTTTCCTTCCTCCGATCCGTCTCTAGTTTTCTATGACATTTTGTCCGTGAGAGTTTTGAAATAAGTGCATAACTCCTTCTGTGTTGCGTCCAGGTCAGTCTGATTTTTAGCGAGAACTTTCTGAACCTTCATAAGATCAACTATGGTAGGTGGATTCTCTCTAATTTCTTCAGGAGACTGGCCGAAGAGAAGATTGTTTCCGATGTTGGTTTGAGGAGAAATGGAACTACCGGTATCGTTGTTGGAAACATGAGTAGTTTCTGGAGTACCACCATTGTTGCTAGTGCTAGGACCATTTGGATTAGGATTTATAACTGAACCTGACCTAAGATCAACCATTTTGATGAATTGAGATTGCAACCAAGAGATTAATCTCCCACTGTGATCGCCAATCTATTGATGGGGAAAAACGATTTGTTAATTTTTAAAGAAGTGGAGAGAAGACTGTGCGGACGGAGACTCCTCAACCGAGCAAACTTCCTAACCTCAAACAGATGCACTGCACGGTAGTACTTTGAGTTCGAGAGATCAATCTATAGGACTCCGGTCTAAATCAGGAAATGGCCGTTCCAGAGTCAATTCGGTCACAAAGAGGAAGAGGGTTAATCTATAGGAGGGAAGCTGAGAAGTGTGTGAGATCAATGATGATGAAGGATCGAATGTGTTGTAGGTTTCTGCAAATGAACTGTTGGGTTCAAATAAGTTTGAATTCTTCTCAATTGAGAGAGATTGTTGCTCACACGATGATTCTTGGTTAGGCGATAGATATTTTTTATCCTCAATCGTGGATTCAATGACTTATTTATATTGCAAGAATGTAGACACATTGATCACCAGTAAGTGTGACGGTTGCTCGAGTAAAAGAGTGGGGAAGTGGAAATCGTGGTTAAACCAGTTCCAGATCGTGCAGAGACTTGGTTGATTGTCCACCCACCCACTACTTTGCTAACTCCCTCAACTTCTTGCACGACTTACTCACATTTCTCATCGTGAATGAACACACGTGTCATAGGCCTCCATAACAAAACCCTAATTAATATCCTCCACGTGATATGATTGATGTCTCATGATTTGTGGAGTTTGCAGGGTAGACGTGTATTTAATTAGTCAATTGTCGACTTGATTAGACGACGAGTCTAAGTATTTTTCAGTCGAGCATGGTTGTCGAATGCTCTATGATTCATGGATTGAACATGTCTGCTGGGACGTATAGTTCTCGAATAAATGTTGATAATTTAATCAACATGATGAATATTGATAGTCTGAGCAAATACTGCTCGTCTGAGAAAATATTGCTCGGATGATAAAATTACTGAATGTTGATAGTTGAATCAATATTCCTCGTCTGAAAAAATATTTCTCATTTGATAAATTACTAAATATTGATAGTTGAATCAACATTCCTTGTCTGAGCAAATATTGCTCGTTTGATGAATTATTTGTAGCATGGACAAATAAAATATTAATTAAAATATTGGTAGCTGGACCGAACATTATATAATTAATTAAGATATTGATTGTTTGATCAATCATCAAATTATTAGTGTTTAAACTTGCTCGGAATTAGGATTTGCAGAGCATTCAGTTCGAAACCCTAATTTTGATCGATTGTTGATCAATTGATGATTTACTAGAAATTAATCATTGAGTGAAGGAGGGACCGGATACACGGTATGATGGCCGACCATGTAGCGTCCAGGTACTCAAGTGAGCATGTACCAAAGTCCTTTGTTGATCAGTTAGTGAAAGGATGATTAGATGCTGGTTTAATCATTTATTGAGATAGTGCTCGTCTGAGCGTTCGGTAATAAAAGATAATTATGGAGAGATGAGGGACCGGCCAAGGGTGTGAAACTGACCTTTGGTGGTCGTGGGACCAGCTGGTGGTCGATTGAGAAAATTCCAAATTGGTTGGAAAGAGTTTGAACCCAATATGATCTGTTGAAAGATAATTAGGTCAAAATTGTGAAAGAGTGTTGGACCGGCTCCTTGCAAGTCTAAGGGCCGACCTTGGTCGGTCAAGGTGGCATGCCCGTGTCACCATATATAATGTCTGCGTCTCATTCCTGAGATTTTTGGTATTTTCTGGTGCGCGTTTGAGTAATATTTTGGATTTTCAGAAGAGTTTGATCTTGACTGAAACTCTCGATTTTGCTCGAATGAACAAGTAAGACTTTGCTCGTGCGACCAATGTTTTGAGAATATTAAAATAATAATATTTTAATATTTGCCGTGAGTAGCCTAGTCAGTCATGTGACCATTTTGACTTTTTGGCTTTTTGATGGTTTGAGCAATATTTGAGAAAATATGAATAGTTAGGGTTTTTGCTCAAACGGATGAGTTTCATGAGATGAAGGAAATAATAATAATAAGAAAAATATGGGATAATAGGATGTGGGACCGGCCACGGCTAGGGCATGGCCATCCGGCTAGGTGGCCCGGTCATGTGACTCCTTTCCCTATGTTTTATTATTTTTTCATCGTTTGAAGGAAAATATGGAGCAACTAAAAGTTTTGCTCAAACAAGGAAATTTTTCGAATGAAGGAGTTTTCATGAGACTAGGAAAAATAATAAAATAATGGGAGAGGTGTGGGGCCGACCACGGCGGCATGACCGGCCGGCCGGTGGGCCCGGTCCCCTAGGCGCCTCTTTATTATTTTATTAATATTATTTTTCTCCCCTATTTTGCATAAGTTTCCTCATTCGTCAATATTTTTGAATGCTCGTTCGTGTGTTCGGGTGCTCGTTTGTGCATTATTTTCTATGTACACTCGCTCCATTTTTTCGGGCTTACTCGATGATGGCCCAAATGCCCGATCAATAAATATTTATTACTAATTCATGGAATTCAGCTGAGAATCAACGATGAAACAAAGCAATAAAATAAAATGATTATCTATTACTAATCCATGGAATCCAACTGAGGATCATCCATGGAATGGAGTAATGAATATATTATCTTCTAGGAATTCAATTGATGAATGACACGCTAGAATTAACCTATTTGCAGAATCGAGATATGAGATAATTGAAGCATCATACTCGTTCTGGGGGGGGGGGGGTGTACAGTCAGGGAACAATGAAAAGCGTGACGTCCTGAAGACGTTAGGATCTATACTAGCATGCAATATGTTTAGGAGCCGCCCAATCATTAAGAGATTTTATATACGGTCTCTCTACGTAGTCAGGGAACGACGAGCAGTGTGACGTCCTGAAGGCGTTAGGCTCTATACTAGTATGAAACATGTCTAGGAGCCGCATACTCATTTTGATTCTATGTAGAGGTGATGATGAAATGTGTGAAGCATCGAAAGCTCAACTGAGAGGCTTTTCAAGAAACATATTTATCATAGCTTTGAGAGGAACGTTCGCTCAGTCAGAGATCGTGAAATGGTTCACGGATCGGTTAGAAACACGTAGTATCATGATTTTACGATTTTAGCCTTTGTCGAAAATCTACCATCAACACTTGCGTACAGACCATACTGGTATAAAGACGAAGAGGAATATGAAGTATATGAGAATTAAACAGAATTAAGTAATGTTTCAGAAGACCCAATTAATCTTGCAAAAGATTGTAATGATGATGTTGATGTCGAGACTTTGGTTGAGGCAATAACTGATGAAGATTGGTTGCAAGCTTTGATAGAGGACCACGATACACAAGATGTAAATAATTCACTTAAATTTATTAAGTATGAAGAGAATTTCGTGGTACAAGAGATTTTGCAAGGTTTGTCTAATCCTTTGCCTTTTAATTGTTTTTCTTTATCTCTTACTGGATTGAATTTATGTGGTTCGAAAGTATTGTTGAATGACTTTGCTTCTCGATGTTCTCCATTGGATATACTTGATTCTCACATTATGCAGGTTTGCGAAAAGGAGTCTATAGAAGTTCCCAAATTTTATGTCTTTTACACTTCCAAGTGTGGAAAAGAATAAGTGTGGGGAAAACTCTATTGTGCGATAGCTTCATTTTTTTATCTTGTAGAAATGTTTGTTTGAAGTTAATATTTGTAAAATAGGTTACATGGGAGGATCCCCAACTTGTTAGGTCGTTGATATATGGGGATCCTACCTTTCTAATCGGGCTAACGACTTTAAACCAAACGCTTCATGGGAGACAACTCATTGGTTTAGTATTTTTTGACTTTTATCTTTTCTTTTCTTATACTTAGCTTTTTCTAATTTCTTGTTACATATCATATTAGGATTTCCAACTTTGTTTTATATTAGATTCAATTTTCATTAAAAACAATGGAAAGTTTAAGTGTGGAGTAGTGGTTAAGCATTAAAATTCTTAAAATTTTCAACTTTTTTTTTGCAAATAAGCACATAAAATTCTATGTACAGTCTAGAGTTACATTATACATTTTGTTAAGTCTGTATACGGAGTTTTTGCCCACATAACTGAACTTCGACGATAACAACATTCAGATTTCTTACTTGTTCGAGAGTAATTGTTATGTTTAACTATGCCGGTGATAAATTAGATGCGGAAGTATATATATTAACAATTAATTAAGTAGCAGCTGAATTTGTATCACCACATTAAAAGAACCTGAAAAAGTGGGGTACAAAAACCACACCCAATATTTCACTTAGCAATCGGTATGGACAAAATCCAATATACTTTCTAGAGAATCAACTAGACAGTCAGACTCAGTCTAGATAAAAAGTATATCAAAGAGTTTATATCTCAATCTCTCGATTTGATATATACTCAAGCAAATAGAAATCTGCTAGTCTATATCAAATACTAGAGAGCTAACTTGGATGGTACCAAATACCAATATCCAAGTGTCAATCAATTTAAATCAACAACCAAAAGGTCGGATATTCTAATTGATTGAACAACGCACCTGTGATATTTCAATTATATAACAAAATATAATGCGGAAAAGAAATAACACAGACACCAGAATTTTGTTAACAAGGAAACCGCAAATGCAGAAAAACCCCGAGACCTAGTCCAGATTGAACACACACTGTATTAAGCGGCTACAGACACTATCCTACTCCAAATTAACTTCGGTCTGGACTGTAGTTGAACCCCAATGAATCTTACAATAATCCAAGGTACAGTTATGCTCCTACGTCACTGATCCCAGCAGGATACTACGTACTTGATTCCCTTAGCTGATATCACCCACAACTAAGAGTTGCTACGAACCAAATTCAAAGACTTTCATAAACAAATATGTATCACACAGAAAAGTCTACGGTAATAGATAAATCCGTCTCCCACGAATATACCTATGAGTTTTGTTCCGTCTTTTGATAAATCAAGGTGAACAGGAACCAATTGATAAACCAGACTTATATTCCCGAAGAACAGCCTAGTATTATCAATCACCTAACAATAATCCTAATCGACGCAGCGAAAAAAGATATTGTGGAATCACAAACGATGAGACGAAGTGTTTGTGATTTCTTTTATATCTTGCCTATCGGAGATATCAATCTCAAGCCAATTATTACAATTGTACTCGTACGATAGAAACAACAAGATCAGATCACACAACTACGATAAAGTAGTATCGGTCTGGATTCACAATCCCAATGAAGTCTTTAAGTCGTTAACCTGGTTTAGAAGAAGAAACCAAAGGTTAAAGGAGAATTGACTCTAGCTTAGCACAACTAGTATCACACAGAAGGTGTGGGGATTAGGTTTCCCAGTTGCTAGAGTTCTCCCTTATATAGCCTTTCAAATCGGGGTTTGCAATCAGTGTTAGCTTGGTAACAAAGCATATTATATTCACCGTTAGATGAAAACCTGATTTAGATTCAAGCTAATATCTTTCAACCGTTAGATCGAAAACTAGCTTGTTACACACAAATGAAATGCACGTTTCTAGGCTTGTGTAACCTACCCAAACTTGTACATTTGTTGGTTCAACAATAGTCAACCAAATGGTTATCCATATGATCACTTTCATATCAACCATATTCTTCTTCACCATAACTTGTTCAAGTGACTCAAATGAACCAGTTAGAGAGTTGTTCAATTGCAAGGAAATATTATGTAACTACACAAGACACAATCGAAGCAAAAACGATTTTATTCACTCGAATCGGTTCATGAACTATATAACCACAGTTTGCAATTTGCATTCCTTTGTTTATATAAGAATAAGTTCACAAACATCGTTTTTAGATATAACCTACTCAAGTTCGCGGACTTAAGTTCCCGGACGGAGTTCACAAACTCCAGCATAATTTCTCGGGACGAGAATTTCCGCCAGTTCGCGGACTTGGCTCATGCCACATGCCGGTTTTCTTGATCAACAAAGTTCGCAAACTTCGGTTCAAGGAATAAGGACTTATAAATATATGTGTTTCCACAACAATGCATATATCCTCTAATGGTTATATAATCTGAACTCTCATTTCAATCATTGGAACATTCTTAGAGGACGTTGATATTCTATAGTTGTTATTCACAAACTATTTTTCGTCAAAGTAAGCAATTTCCAAAGTGATTCAAACTTGTCATGACTTTCGTCACTAGGTAAAATGAACTTGGTTAAAGCGAAAGCTTACCAACACATATTTCGAGAAATAGATAAGCGAGATAAACTCGGCTCGAAATAGCAAATGTGTATAATCTAAGTCTATATAGCAAAACGACTTTTGTCTCAAGATAGGAGATAAATAGACTTTTGAGTGATAGACAAGTTCAAGTCTCCACATACCTTTTAGTCGATGAAGATCCACCGGTTACTTAAGTATTCATTCGTCTTGTATGATGATTTCCATGGAGTTCTTGAGCTCAACTACACTTTCTATCCTAGTCTGAGACATTTAGCTATGTAGGCTAGAAACCAAGACTTATAGTTTTGATCACCAACATTGACAAACATGCTTGAGATAGCAACGCATGCGAGTTCGACCGAGCAATGCTCTAACAATCTCCCCCTTTGTCAATTTTAGTGACAAAACTATCAATACATATGGAATACAAAAAATAAATAAATTAACTTTTGTAGCTCATATTCCATACGCCTAATCTTCAACATTACTTGAAATCTTTGTCACTTCCAAGTACTCTAATGACCCGAAAGGTTGTAAGTTCAGCATCATCGTTTTTGAAAATCCATATCTATAACAACGAGAAAACAAGAGTTCTCAATCATTGTTATACGGTGTCATAGTATTATTACACAGCGTCAAAGTTCAATTGTATCACAACTTCAACAAAATACTATGGTGATATGTATCACTCCCCCTTAGTCAATACTCCATCTCACATGGAAACTACTCCCCCTTACATAATGATCTGAAAACCATATGTATTTGTAGTGTGAACTACATATTAATTCTCCCCTTTTTGTCAATAAAATTGGCAAAGGTACAAGAACGGGATCCTAATGAAATTTCCGAAAGAGACATTTCTTGACCAAAAGAAAGCAAAAATATATTATCTTATTTAGATGCAATCATAAAGCCGAAGCTAAATGCATTCATCAAGGAGTTTGTAAAGATACAAGATAACCCCAAAAATATTCCACAGCCGCACTCCCCACAAAGATTTGGCAATTAAGCACAAGTTCAATTAAGAACTCTCCCCCATAAAATGACATTCCCGAAAGAACAACAAGAGCGACCTTAATTTCGAAAGAAAAGAAGGATTTCTTTTGACACAACAAATCACATACAAGTATGAATTTGAATCCAAAAATATTCAATTAAACTAACCACAAGAGAACCCATGATTAATTTAATCGAGAAATACTCAACATAAGTGAACTTATGGAGACTTAAAAACATACAATTAGATTAATCACAAGAGAACCCATAATTAATCTAATCGAAATACACAACCAAACTAATAAAAAAAGTAATCAATTTAATTGGCCATGGTCGACATAAGAAAACTTACGGAGCAACAACTAAATAACCAAACAAGATGATTAATTTAGTTGAATATGCTCGACATAAAGTACCTCACGGAACAACAACATAGCTAATCATAAAAATAATCAACTTGGTCATTCAATGCTCAACATAAGACACTTTACGGAGCCTCACAGTAATACATAAAATATGGATCTGGGAAGATCAATACTGCAGAATATACAAGGATTCATTCTATTTTCCATCACTATTCGCATAACGACATTCAATAGACATAATCCTTGTAAAAAAAAGATTTTAACCTATCTTCCATTAATAATTGACATAATAGGCTTAACTTTTGTATTTGTCAAAAGTGTATTCATTCTTTTATCAATACATGCATATCGACATACGAAAGACTTTACTTTTGACAAGATATGGGACAATCATAGTTTACGGACGTAAACACACATATCCCATAACAATTTACAATATATAAAACCGTAAAGATTAATACTGCAAAAATCATCTTCCAAACAAATTTAGAATTTAAACCAATAAATCTAAAAACAAGAAGATGAAAACGTTGGACATAGCTATGTGTAATCAAAATAATGGCTATTCCAAACTCTAGTTATTCTTCTAACAAAAAAGAAAATAGAAGATTTACTAGGCAATAAGATCTTTGAAGAATTATTTATCGTCCCCGAACTCCTTGTCGTCAACATCTATTGGGACATAAGGTTCATTAAGGTAGGAGTTTATATCAATAAACCTTCTCGGCTGATGTTGTCGAACCAGGGCCTTCTGAATCTCATGAGTCTTATACACAAAAGCCTTTATTTTTTGAATCTCCTTTCGCATCTCCTTCAACTCTTCAAGAACACCAGTAAACTTCTGAGAGTTTGAAGGAACGGCTCTTGGCTTCCTCACATTCCTCTTTTTCTTTTCAAGGTAGGAGGTAACGGAGATTTCTCTTTTTACTTCATGATTGATGGATTAACAATCGTATTAACATCTTTTACATCAGAAGACATCATGCTTGGAGTATCCATACGAATGAGTTTGTGAGAGGAAATCACAAGTTGAACTCAACAAGTAGTCTTGAGATAAAAAGAGGTTTTGAGGAAGGAAAAAGAATGTAGGGTTTCGAAACCTTTAAACAGGTTCGTATACGTCCAACTCACAACCCTATAAAGAGTAGTTTTGTCGATAATAACCCTCCTTTGTTGATAGACAGGGAAGAACAAAAACTAAGAAAAGAAGCAAGAAAACTTTTCCTAAAGCCTGGCGGTACAAAATCATTGTCTCTTTTGATCAGGCACATGAGACAATATTTTCAAAACAACACAATCAAGTTGCGTTGCGGTGAACAACAATTTTTCCACCATTTCCTCTTATGAGGAATCCACAGACCTCTGTCTATCAAAACGATTCGACCATACTCTCTTCTCTAATGGTCTTGGTTTATCCTTGGAAACTAACTTCTTAGATGAAGATAAGATCCTACATACCTCAGCGGTCTTCTGAGCAAGTTTAAGCTTATTTGCTAGTTGATTTGCTCTTCGTTGAAGTTTGTTGACGTGCCTCAATTGGTGTTTGTACTTGTAACACCTTGAAAGTTCATGACCCTTTAGAGAACAATATGAGCCCGTCAAACTAGGATAAAAGTCGGGCTTCTGAGATGTGCACGCAGCTAGACACATGGTGGAACCTGAAACATTAGAAACAGAATTTCCAAGAAATAGGTCAATTTTTTCTTCCAGATCAGTTGGGTTTTCTTCTGAAAGAATGTTGAGATTGATATATGTATTGCTACAGTTATCAAAATCAATATTTTCACCAAGAAGTGCAACACTTGATTTCTCGTCTTCATTGGAATCATAGTTGTCAGACATTTCATCAAGAGTTGCAGCAAGACCTTTGTTCCCGGTATATTTTCTACGATTTGGGCACTCGTTTGCAAAATGACCAAATCCCTTACACTTAAAGCACTGAGGCATATCCTCATCATCAGTTTCATCTGTTTCCCTGTTTTTAGGAGGAATACGATTATGAGGTTTAACTGATGCTTTAGGCTTATCTTTGGAGAACCGTTTACTTCTCTTCAACAGAAGATCCCTAAACTGTCTTGTGATCATCGAGACTGACTTGTCAAGATCTTCATCTGATGAATCTGTCTCAGAGTGATCATCCTCAAAGATATACACTTTTTACTCTTATCAAGTAATTTAGTGTCCTTTTGTGCTTTGAACGCAACATCCTTAGTTTTGGATGAACGTTCGTGATCAAAGATCTTAAGCTTCCCAACCAGCATATTTCTGGAAAGATTATCAAGGTGATTTCCCTCAACGATGGCATGCTTCTTAGAGTCGTATCTAGATGGCAGCGATCTGAGAATTTTCATCACAATGTCCTTTTCAGGAATAGTCTTACCCAATGCAAAAGATGCATTAACAATTTCAGACACTTTGTGATTAAACTCATCAAATGTTTCTTCATCTTCCATACGAAGGTTTTCCCAATCAGAATTAAGGTTTTGAAGCCTAGATTCCTTTTCACTGGAGTTACCTTCGGATACGGTTTCTAAGATATCCCATGCATCTTTAGACCTCGTGCAATTTGACACATGGTGCTGAAGATTTGGGGTAGTGGCATGTATAATGGCATTCAAACCGTCGGAATTTTTCTTTGCAGCATTTATCTCGGCAGGGGTGTATACACCAATAGGCTTGGGAATGTTTACATCTCCAACTGCCACGACGGGAGTATTATAGCCATTAACAACATATACCCATGATTGAAAATCACGTGCTTGAAGGAAAGCTCGCATAGAAATTTTCCACCATAAGTAATTAGAGCCATCGAAGACTGGTGGTACGCTAATTGAGATAGCATCTCTGTCCATGGAGTCAGATCGCTAAAAACACAGACTTGTAAGGTCTTAAACGTGTTTGCCTGCTCTGATACCAATTGAAAAAGTGGGGGTACAACAACCACACCCAATATTTCGCTTAGAAATATGTATGGACAAACTCCAATATACTTTCTAGAGAATCAACTAGACAGTCAGACTCAATATGCGAGTCTTTATCAAATACTAGAGAGATAACTTAGATGGTACCAAAGACCAATATCCAAGTGTCAATCAATTTAAATCAACAACCAAAAGGTCGGATATTCTAATTGATTGAACAACGCACAACCTGTGATATTTCAATTATATAACAAAATATAATGTGGAAAGAAATAACACAGACACCAGAATTTTGTTAACGAGGAAACCGCAAATGCATAAAAACCCCGGGACCTAGTCCAGATTGAACACACATTGTATTAAGCCGCTACAGACACTAGCCTACTCCAAATTAACTTCGGTCTGGACTGTAGTTGAACCCCAATAAATCTCACACTGATCCAAGGTAGAGTTATGCTCATATGTCTCTGATCCCAGCAGGATACTACATACTTGATGCCCTTAGCTGATCTCACCCACAACTAAGAGTTGCTACGACCCAAAGACGAAGACTTTAATAAACAAATCTGTATCACACAGAAAAGTCTACGGTAATAGATAAATCCTTCTCCCACGAATATACCTACGAGTTTTGTTCTGTCTTTTGATAAATCAAGGTGAACATGAACCAATTGATAAACCGGACTTATATTCCCGAAGAACAACCTAGTATTATCAATCACCTCACAATAATCCTAATCGACGCAACGAAAAAAGATATTGTGGAATCACAAACGATGAGACGAAGTGTTTGTGATTTCTTTTATATCTTGCCTATCGGAGATATCAATCTCAAGCCAATTATTACAATTGTACTCGTACGATAGAAATAGCAATATCAGATCACACAACTATGAGAAAGTAGTATCGTTCTGGCTTCACAATCCCAATGAAGTCTTTAAGTCGTTAACCTGGTTTAGAAGAAGAAACCAAAGGTTAAAGGAGAATCGACTCTAGATTAGCACAACTAGTATCATACAGAAGGTGTGGGGATTAGGTTTCCCAGTTGCTAGAGTCTTCCTTATATAGTCTTTCAAATCAGGGTTTGCAATCCATATTAGCTTGGTAACAAAGCATTCAATATTCACCGTTAGATGAAAACCTGATTTAGATTCAAGATAATATATTTCAACCGTTAGATCAAAAACTAGCTTGTTACACACAAATGAAATGCACATTTCTAGGCTTGTGTAACCGTACCCAAACTTGTACATTTGTTGGTTCAACAATAGTCAACCAAATGGTTAGCCATATGATCACTTTCATATCAACCATATTCTTCTTCACCATAACTAGTTCAAGTGACTTAAATGAACTAGTTAAAGAGTTGTTCAATTGCAAGGAAATCTCATGTAACTACACAAGACACAATCAAAGCAAAAAGGATTTGATTCACTCGAATCCATGGTTTGGAATTTGCATTCCTTAGTTTATATAAGAATAAGTTCACAAACATCGTTTTTAGATATAACCTACTCAAGTTCGCGGACTGGGTTCGCGGACGGAGTTCACAAACTCCAGCAGAATTTCTCGGGACGAGAACTTCCGCCAGTTCGCGGACTTGGCTCACGCCACCATGCCGATTCTCTTGATCAATAAAGTCCGCAAACTTCGATTCAAGGAATAAT
This sequence comes from Papaver somniferum, assembly GCF_003573695.1. Classification (NCBI taxonomy): domain Eukaryota; kingdom Viridiplantae; phylum Streptophyta; class Magnoliopsida; order Ranunculales; family Papaveraceae; genus Papaver; species Papaver somniferum. The sequence continues at coordinate 81,193,334 of NC_039362.1, forward strand.
GACTTATACATATATGTGATTCCATAACAATGCTTATATCCTCCAATGGTTATATAATCTAAAATATCATTTCGATCATTGGAACATTCTTAGATGACGTTGATATTCTATAGTTGTTATTCAGAAACTATCTTTGGTCAAAGTAAGAAATTTCCAAAGTGATTGAAACTTGTCATGACTTTCGTCACTAGGTAAAGATGAACTTGGTTAAAGCGAAAGCTTACCAACACATATTTCGAGAAATATATAAGCGAGATAAACTCGGCTCGAAATAGCAAATGTGTATAATCTAAGTCTATATAGCAAAACGACTTTTGTCAAGAAATAGGAGATAAATAGACTTTTGAGTGATAGATAAGTTCAAGTCTCCACATACCTTTTAGTCGATGAAGATCCACCGGTTCCTTGAGTAGTCCTTCGTCTTGTATGATGATTTCCATGGAGTTCTTGATCTCAACTACACTTTCTATCCTAGTCCGAGACCTTAGCTATAGTAGACTAGAAATCAAGACTTATAGTTTTGATCACTAACATTGACAAACATGCTTGAGATAGCAACGCATGCGAGTTCAACCGAGCAATGCTCTAACAGAACCAAACTATCCACCCGCCAAAAAAATCTTTCAACATAGAGATACTGCAGCAGAGTCTATATTCCCAAGGCTTTCTGAACACACTAGAAGTCCGCACGTGTCTACGCACGTGCATATAGACTGTTCCAACAAAAGGCATGTGTACTGGGGTCCTCTCTAATTCTAAACAGAAAATTTTGTTTCCAAACAACTGAAAATTACTAATAAACCCTCATTTTATTTTCAAGACATTTATTGCTTAGGTAAGATACGGGGGTAAAATGGTCAAACAATAATTGCAGCTTCAACACTACTGTAGTAAGGGGAGTTCCCTTTATATATATTAATAGATTAATTGAATTGATCATGAATTATATCACCCCAGTTTCATACTCCATCAAAATCCATGGAACTTCTCTAGGCCACATCATCTCACAACAAATATTTTTTTTGATTCCAAACACCGATATTATATTCATAACTTAAAGTTAAGTACATAACTTAAGATGACATACTTTTTGGTCATCCCTGATAGTAGCCTGAAATTTGTCCGTGATGTTATCAAAATAAATAAACGATTGTCTGTCAATTCTAGAGAAATTAGCTATTACATGAGCTGCATTATTTGCAGTTCTCTTAACATGGTTCAGTGAAAGAAAAGTAGTAGAAGATAACATATGCCTTATTTCATCTACATGTCCTTTGCTCATCCACTGAACAGAAGGATTGTCCATCTTGATAGAGTTCATCACATTTTGAGAATCACTTTCTAAGATTCCTTTGCTGATGCCACAATCTCTGGCCCAGATAGCTTCTTTCATGGACAGACATTCAGCTTGCTCTGGATCTATTCCTCCATTGAAATATTTTCCTATGATGCCTCTGTAATGCCTGTTGAGTCACGTAAAATCAAACCAATTCCAAAAGAATGAGTATTCTGGTCAAAAGTGTTAGAGCATTGCTCGGTCAAACTCGCATGCGTTGCTATATCAAGCATGTTTGTTAATGTTAGTGATCAAAACTATAAGTCTTGATTCCTAGCCTACATAGATAAAGGTCTCGGACTAGGATAGAAAGTGTATTTGATCTCAATAACTCCATGGAAATCATCATATAAGACGAAGGACTACTCAAGGAACTGGTGGATCTTCATCGACTAAAAGGTATGTGGAGACTTGAACTTATCTGTCACTCAAAAGTCTATCTATTTTATCTCCTACTCTTGAGACAAAAGTCGTTTTGATATATAGACTTTCATTATACACATTTGCTATTTCGAACCGAGCTTATCTCGCCTATCCATTTCTCGAAATATGTGTTGGTAAGCTTTCGCTTTAGCCGAATTCATCTTTACCTAGTGACGAAAGTCATGTTATGTTTCAATCACTTTGAAAATTTCTCTAACAAAAATTGGCCTGTGAATAACGGCTATATCCATCCTCTGAGAATGTTTCAATGATTGAAATGAGAGTTTAGATTACATAACCATTGGTAGGATATAAGCATTGTTGTGGAAACACATATATGTATAAGTCCTTATTCCTTGAACCAAAGTTTGCGAACTTTGTTGATCAAGAGATATGGAAGTGGCGTGAGCCAAGTCCGCGAACTAAGTCCGTGAACTCAGTCCGCGAACTGGCGGAAGTTCTCGACCCGAGAATTTCTGATGGGGTTTGTGAACTCCTTCCATGATCTTAAGTCCGCGAACCCAGTCCGCGAACTTGAGCAGGTTATATCTAAAACCGGTTGTTCTTGAACTCATGTTTATTTAAAGAGTTATTTTGTAAAAGGGTCGTATGTTTTGTGTTTAATTAGGGTCTGGGTCGTAGAACATGCAGTATATGCACTAGGGTCGTAGACCAACTCTGACTGTCTAACTAAATTACCAAAACACCCTCAAGGAATAGTTAAACGACAATATATCCTAACCCACTTAAAAACTTAATCGCCCTTACAGCTGACATTTCTACAAACACCCTAATTGCATACCGAGATGTTACTAAAAACTGTCTTACCTTCGGTAACTACATCACAAGTTCATGAGACTATGAACATACAAACCCTTTCATCGCTTAAACATTTCTCTTTAATGTTATTTCTTTCTAACCTCTAAAGAAAGTGACAATTGCAATTAGGTTACTTCTCTGACCAGTACCAATTGGGTATCAATTCTCTCAATTGCTAACCTATAATTCTTCTTTTAGACAACATAATCAAGGTACTGACCTGTACTCAAGGATGTATGAACACGGAACACAAGTTTCTCAATTGCATGTATGTTGTCAAATGTATCTTGTGCCAACCAACAAATCCAAAACCAAACCACTAAAAAGAGAAACACCCTAATTTATTCTAGGATGGTTAATTATATAGATAGAGAAAAGAAATTTTATTCAAAGAAACATAAGAATGAAGAATATATCCTAATAGAAATGAAGGAAGATGGAAAAGGACGTGATATATATGTGCTTTGACAATGATTAAATTTTCAGCGCTAGTCAATGGATGGTCAAGGGTTTTGGCTAAATAGAAAAAGTAAACAAGCAATTTCTTAACGGTCTTAGTTTAGTCTACGACCCTAATGCATCAACTGCATGTTTTACGACCCAGACCCTAATTAGACACAAAACATACGACCCTTTTACAAAATAACTCTTATTTAAACTAAGGAATGCTTTTGCAAACCGTGGCTATAAAGTTCATGAACCGATTCGAGTGAATCAAACTGAAAAAGCGGGGGGGGGGGGGGGGGGGGGGGTCTAAAAACACCAGTATTTCGCTTAGCAATCTGTATGGACTAACTCCGAAATACTTTCTAGAGAATCAACTAGACAGTCAGACTCAATCTAGGTAAAAGTATCTCAAGGAGTTAATATCTCTCTCTTGTTTTGATTTACTCAAGCTAATAGAAATCAGCGAGTCCTAATCAAACACAAGGAATAACTTGGACGATACCAAAGACCAATGTCCAAGGATCAATCAATGACAATCAAACAACCAAAGGTTGGATTATACCAATTGATGATCTACACGCATAACCTGTATTATTTCAATTATAAAGATAAGCAATATAATGCGGAAACTGAAATAACACAGACACCAGAAATTTTGTTAACGAGGAAACCGCAAATGAAGAAAAACCTCGGGACCTAGTCCAGATTGAATACACATTGTATTAAGCCGCTACAGACACTAGCCTACTCCAAGCTAACTTCGGACTGGACTATAGTTGAACCCCAATCAGTCTCCCACTGATCTAAGGTACAGTTGTACTCCCTACGCCTCTGATCCCAGCAGAATACTGCACACTTGATTCCCTTATCTGATCTCACCCACAACTAAGAGTTGCTACGACCCAAAATCGCATGCTTTAACAATAAGCAAATCTGTCTCACACAGACAAGTCTATCAAAGGATCAATATGTCTCCCACAGAAAACCCTAAAGTTTTTGTTCCGTCTTTTGATAATAATCAAGGTGAACAGGAACCAATTAATAATCCGGTCTTATATTCCCGAAGAATAGCCTAGATTAATCAATCACCTCACAACAATCTTAATCGTATGGTAGCGAAACAAGATGTCGTGGAATCACAAACAATGAGACAAAGATGTTTGTGATTACATTTTATATCTTGCCTATCGGAGAAATCAAACAATCTCTAGCCAATCAATATGATTGTACTATTACGATAGAAGATGCAAGATCAGATAAAAGTACGATAAAAGTATTACGATAGAATATGATTGGACACAACTACGATAAAAGTAGTATCGGTCTGGCTTCACAATCCCAATGAAGTCTTCAAGTCGTTAACCTGGTTTCAGAAGAAGAAAATCAAAGGTTAAAGGAGAACCGACTCTAGCACGCAAACTAGTATCACACGTAAGGTGTGGGGATTAGTTTTGCAGAGTTGCTAGATGTCCCCTTATATAGTCCTTCAAATCAGGGTTTTGCCTAAGTTACAAAGAAATCAATATCCACCGTTAGATGAAAACCTGATTTAGATTCAAGCTAATATTTCTCAATCGTTAGATCGAAAACTTAGCTTGTCATATACAAATAACTGTACGCTTCTAGGTTGTTAACCGCACCCAAACGTGTGTTCAATAATAGTTTACCAAAAAGGTTAACCATAAGAGCATTTCATACCAACCATGTTCTTCTTCACCATAACTAGTTCAAATGACTCAAATGAACTAGTTAAGAGAGTTGTTCAATTGCAAGGAAATTTTATGCAACTACACAAGACACAATTGAAGCAAAGATGATTTGATTCACAAGAATTGGTTCATGAACTTTAATAGCCATGGTTTGCAAAAGCATTCCTTAGTCTTTTAAGATTAAGTACAGAGATCATCTTTAGATATATAACCTTCTCAAGTTCGCAAACTAGGTTCGCGGACTTAAGACACCGGACAGAGTTTACAAACTCCAGCAGAAATTCTCGGGTTTGAGAACTTCGCCGGTTAGCGGACTTGGCTCACGCAAGTAGTCTGTCAACTCCATCAGAAATTCTCGGGTTTGAGAACTTCGGAAGTTCGCGGACTGAGTTCGCGGACTTGGCACTTGCCATACTTCCGGTTCTCTTGATCAAAAAAGTTCGAGAACTTCGATTCAAGGAATACATTGGTTATGTAATCTAAACTCTCATTTCAATCATTGAAACATTCTTAGAGGACGTTATATAGTTGTTACACCATTTCTTGTCAAAGCAATTTTCAAACTGATTTAAACATTCATGACTTTCGTCACTAGGTAAAGATAAACTTGGTCGAAGCGAAAAGCTTACCAACACATATTTCGAGATATAGATATGCGAGGTATACTCGGTTCGAAATACCAAATTTGTATAATCTAGTCTATATATATAGCATACGACTTTTGTCTCAAAGAGTAGGAGATGGAATAGATAGACTTTTGAGTGACGGATAAGTTCAAGTCTCCACATACCTTTTTGTCGAGAAGTTCCACCGGTTCCTTGAGTAGTCCTTCTACTTGTATGATGAATCGCCATGAAGTCCTTGAGCTCAACTACACTTACTATCCTAGTCCAAGACTTAGCTATAAGAGACTAGAAATCAAGATTTATAGTTTTGATCACTAACATTGACAAACATGCTTGAGATAGCAACGCATGCGAGTTTGACCGAGCAGTGCTCTAACAATCTTTTCTACCTCTTTGTCAATTTTAGTGACAAAACTATCAATACATATGGAATACAAAAAGATAATGAGACTTTAGTAGCTCCTATTCCACATGTCTAATCTTCAACATTCCTCGAAATCTTCGTCACTTCCAAGTACTCCAATGATCCCAAAGGTTGTAAGTTTAGCACCATCGTTGTTGAAGATCCGTAGCTATAACAATGAGAAAGCATCGGTCTCGATCATTGTTATACAATGTCATAGTATTATTACATAGTATCAAAGTTCAATTGTATCACAACTTCAACAATAATACTATGGTGATATGTATCACTCCCCCTTAGTCAATACTCCATCTCACATGAAAACCACTCCCCCTTACACAATGATCCGAAAACCATATGTATTTGTAGTGTGAACTACATATTAATTCTCCCCCCTTTTGTCAATAAAATTGGCAAAGGTACAAGAACGGGTTCATAATGAAATTTCCGTAAGAGACATTTCATGAATGAGAGAAGAAACACACATCATCTTATTTAGATGCAATCATATAGACTAAGCTAACAACATTCATCAAGGAGTTTAAAGATACAAGATAACCCCTCTAAATTCCACAGCCGCACACCTCTCAAGATATGACCATTAAGCACAAGTTCAAAAGAACTCTCCCCCATTTGATGTCATTCTCGAAAGAACAACAACGAGCGATCTTAATTTCAAGAGAAAACAAGAATTTTTATTGGACACCAAAACCATGAGAATGATTTCTATATCCAAAACTCAATCAAATTAATCATAAGTAAACCCATGATTAATTTAATCGGAATACATAATCAAATTAAACACAAAAGTGATCAAGTTAATTCATTGTGCTCAACATAAGTAAACTTACGGAGCAACGACTAAGTTAACCATACAAGAGAGTGATTGTCTTAGTCGTTCATATACTCAACACAAGAGAAACTTGTGGAGTAATAAATAAATAACCAACAAGATGATTAATTTAGTTCTATTATGCTCAACATAAAGTATCTTACAGAACAACCGACAAGGCTAATAAAAAATAATCAACTTTGTTGTATCGTGCTCAACATAAGACACATTACGGAGCCTCACGGTAATACAAAAAGGATGGATCAATGAAGATCAATACCGTGGAATACACAGGGATTCATTCTTTTGCACAAGCATATACAATAGCAATAATCCTTGGATACAAAATATTTTAACCTATCTTCCGTCAAAGATTGAAAATATAGGCTTAACTTTTGTATATGTCAAAAGTCTATTCATTCTTAAACCAATAAAAGAATACCGATCATGAACGACTTTACTTTTAACAAAATATGGGACAACATAGTTCACGAACGTAAACACCAATATCCCATATCAAATTGCAATATAACAAATCATAAAGATTAAATACTGCAAAACATCATCCTCCAAAAAGTTTTAGAATCAAAAACCTAAAAACAAGAAGATGAAAAATAATATCTATGTGTAATCACAATCATCGCTATTCAGAGCACTAGTTATTATTCCAACTAAGCCAAAAAGAAGACATACTAGGCAACAAAAGTAAACACAAGACACCTGATTTAAGACCCCTTAAACACTGTCAGCAACTAGAGATTGAACATGGATAAGTTCATCAGTTGCCTTCTTTAGTTCGTTTTTTAGAAAGTCAAGATTCCTTGTTGCAATCCCGAGATGATCACGAACAACTTCAAAGTCATGAAGAAGATTTCCTACCAGTTGTGAAGATATTTGAACCGGTAGTTTGTTCACATGATCAACAACATGAAAACATGTTATGGAGACATCAATTAATTCGTTGGTCTTGTCCTGCTTGACTCCATCAACCTTGTTGCTTCCATCCATTGTGCACCCACAAAAAATTTTCAATAGAATCTTTTAACTATATGGAACATAAAATTTATAGAGAATTTTAAAAACCCTAGGAACCAAGGCGTTTGTGTGGGTCCGGTGCGTGTACGGAGGGATAAAGGGAAGGGACAAGAGACTCGAGAAGAATAACCCCCCCCCCCCCCCCCCCCCCCCCCCCCCACAAAAAAAAAAACTCAATACACTCCTGCCAACTTTCTCAAGAAACACATCTTGAGAACAAAGAGCATCCTTCTTATTTAAAAGAGGGATGTAACCTTATGCAGTCATAGTGTGTTAAGATGAGCATTTGGCTCATCATCATTGACTTCTTCTCCTTTAAGGAGATCTAGAGAGGAATCACACATCATAGTTGAAGAAGGTTTAACAAGAGAGGAACTTGAAATACCTGAGTCAGTTGCTATCAAAGTCTTTTTGATGCCCCTTTTGAGTTTGTTTATGCTGACCTTAAGTTCTGTAACTCGATTATTAATATGCATGAAGTCTAGATCAGTCTTGGAATCACATTCTTTTTCAGGACGAGACAAGGATTTTACCCTTCTTTTTCTATGCCTTTTTCTCTTTTCAGAGTTATTTAGGAAGTCAGTAGCTTTGCTATTGTTCTTCCTCCTACCTTTGTTGGCGTTTTTTGATCCAATAACACAATCAAGAAAGCATTTATTATGGTGTCTTGTTTGATTGTAGAAACCGTTATTTGGCCCAACAACATGAGGGACAGGTTTAATAACTTCCTTAGACATCCATGCAAGAATGTTGTGAAGTTTTTCATTCCTAATCTGATAACGACATTTCTGCTCAGGATGTCCTTGGTAGGCTTCTAAAAGGTCCTACAAATTATAACCGCAAGTGCACGGTGTCGAAAGTGGCAAATGTGCAAGTACGGGTCGATCCACAGAGACTGGGTGTGTTTTGGAGTTTCTAGCTATTTTGGGTTCTAAATTTGCTAATGGGCTTTGAATACCAAAGGGGTCTTGAATATCAATGGGCTTTGAATACCCTTTGGAACTGTTGGGCTGAACTGAGCTTGGGCTCAGAAATGTGGACTATGGGCTTTAGGTCTTAAACTTTGTTTTGGGCTTTTGGGCTCAATGGGATTGAGCTATGGGCTTGAGTGCACAGCAGAGCAGATGCAAGCAGTAGCAACAGCTTGGCAGAGGCAACACAGCAGCAGGCACCAGCAGCAGCAGTACTGCAGGGAAGAGGCAAGTGCACAACAGCACAAGGCAGTGGAATAAGAGAAGCAACAGAGTTGCAGCAATGGAAAGGAAAGCAACACAGTGGCAAAGAAGAGGAAACAGAGAAGCAACAGACAAGGCAGTGAGGCAAAAACTAAACAGATTAAAAACTAAACAGCAATAAAGCAGTGAACAAAAACAAAACAAAACAAAACAAGATGAACCAAGGCCTGAGGCCAAGGGCAGGGATGATAATGAAACTAAAATGAGCAAGGCTAAGCTAAGGCAAGATTACAGGAGGTATACTAAAAGAATGGGAAAAACTAGCTTGCTAAGAGCACTAGTTTCTCCCAATGCTCAATCAACAGTGCAACCTAAGCATACAACAAGAATGGTAAGATAATCAGCTTGCTATGAGCACTGATTTCTTCCATTGCACAATTACATCAATGCTTCACAGATATCTAGCCTAGCATTAACAGGAAATGTGACAGTAAATTAAACACAATAGTGAACATGTAACAAACATCAACAGGAAAGAATAGCATTAACAGGACACAAGTATTAACAATGAACATTTAACTAACAGCAAGTTTAACAGCAAGTTTAGCAAGTTTAACATAACAGTGAACATAAACATCAACAATGAACACAAACATCTAACAGTAATAACAAACATTAACAGGATACATTTAACAAGATATGAAAATCTAACATGAACATGAAACTGAACTGTGAACTGAAATTAACATTTAACAGAAATTAACAGTTAACAGGACATGAAAGTCCTGGATGTTGGCTACTCCAAGCATAAAGTTTTACAACACACCCACAAGGCTATTTATACCCACAGACCCCATTAGGGTTCTACCAAAAGAATTCCTAAAATCAAACAGAAATTAGGTAAATTATTTCTACCTAAATTGACAGTACAAATCAGACCCATATCTTCTATAATGCTCCTCCATGCTTCTCCCTAACAGTAATTAGAGCTTACTCGAAAATACCCAAATTAACTGAAATTAGGGTTTGATTTTTTTTACCTAATTTGATGTGATAACTCCCAATTCTTCTCGACCCATGCTTCCATTTGTACTCCTCTACCTCTCCATAGCTTCAATTTCTCTCTAGGTCACCTATTTCATCAACCTCTCACGCCTAGGGTTTCATGGATGAAACGTGAGAGATGGAGGGAATAGGGGTCTAGATAGGTAGGGAGTGATGATGTGGTGTTTGGTAGTGATTTGGTGGAGGTTAGGTGGTAGAGATGGTGGTGACAGAGGTGGAGAAGGTGGTGGTGTACGGTGGCGGACATGGGTTTGCAGAGGAGAAGGAAGGGGGAGAAGAAGGGCTCGACTGTTTTGGGAAGAAGGGGGGTGTTTGGTTAGGTGGTAGGGTTCGGGTGCTCCAGTGTGTGGCGGCTTCATCGATTTTTGATGTTCAGCAAGACTAAGCCGTGAGATGTGGAGCTGGTAGGTAGATCGGACGGTGATGCGGAGGCAAGCGAGGAGCGACCGTCGGATGAAGGGATACAACGAAACGAACGGTGCTAGATTAGGTTAGGTGCTGTAGTGTAAGGCGGAGATATCAAACTTTGATGAACAGCAAGGGAGCAACCGTTGGATTCAACTACCATCTAATCTGAAGGCTTGGAATTTCAGCGCTTGTGGTGCTTGGCAGAGACTTCAGATTTTGATGCTCTATGAAGGAGCGACCATCGGATGCTTCTGAGAACTGATCTGATGGCTGAGAACGGAGGCGTTTTTGTGTGTAGAAAATGAGGTTGTGCGCACCATTCTTCGCGGCTTCCTTGCGTGATTTCTCCCGGCTTTTCACTACTTTTCTGCTCTTTTTGCTCCGCAAGTCATCCAGACTTTATTTATTACCTAAAAATGCAAAATTAATTAATAAAAATATTTATTCTTGAAAACAATGAAAATACAGAATATGGGATAAAATGTATAATTAATGCATAAAAGATGAGTTAAATGCCAACAAAAAGGGATAAATATATACAATATTTGGCACTCATCAAATACCCCCAAACCTGAATTTTACTTGTCCTCAAGTAAAACAAAACTAAGGAAATCCTAACTATACCACTGTCGCTGGTCTCTCGAATGCATTTAGCGTATGCACTAAGCCTTTTAAACCACTAAGTGTCCCTAGTGGACGAGTGAAGTCTCGTGAAGGTTTACCAGAGGTGTGCCTACAAAACCTAAGGACAAAATATGAGCTCAGATTCCATCAAATGTGACATGTGCAAAACAGTTTAAGCTCACAGCAAAATGGAGATGTCAATCTAGCTATCAAAGGCACAATCCTAGCACTGATAACAAAAAAAAGACATGTGATAAGAGTGTAAAGTGTATCTACACATGTGTAAAGAAAGATCTGAAGTTATGACTACTAATCACCAAGAGATAGTTTCTCAGGCTAAGAACTGAGGTCGAAATCTAGCTAGCTGTCCGGACTTTACGAGAATTGTGAATGAGTTGGAGGTATTTCACAATTACTCGCGTTGTACATCAATGGCATACACCCTCCTTGCTTATTACAATAAAACAACAAAATGACTATTTACATGACTCTTATTTACATTGACTACTCTCTTTTTATTTTTGGAACAAGAGAGGATGGAATTGATAAATACTTGATTTTTTTGTATTTTTCTGATTTTTTTTTTTTTTTTTTTTTTCCTGAATATATACATCGTTTTTTTTTTTTTTTTTTTTTTTTTTTTTTTTTTAACTAGGAAACACTTTTGATACATAACAAAAAAGGAAACAAAAGATTACATGACACTTTGCAAGAGGTAGCCCTTTTTGATGCACCCAGTTAAATTCGATGGTTGTCTTTCTTAATGTAACCTCCACCTTCTATCCCAACCAACCAAAGAACAAGCTAGTCAAGTTTCGTTCAGTATTCTAAAGTGATTGGCAATCGTAACTTCCTATCAAACACCTTGAAGATCGAGGCCATACATGTATTGGTAGATCGTGCGCGTGCAAATTTCTTATCACTATGTGAATTGTGCTAGAATCAGGGTGCCTAAATATCTAGACTAAGACTCCTAATAAAAATACATATTTGCACAAGAGTCAACATTTCAAGGTAAATGAGCTCCATTTTTATGATTTTTCTAATTTTTTAATTAATTTTTTTTTTTTGAATTTTGATTTTTTAATTTTTTTTGGAATTTTTCAATTTTTTTTTCAAAAAGAAGAAGGAGTTCGTTTTTAATTATGGCAAATTATCATGGTATCTACTCTATACCCCCAAACCTAAACTAAACATTGTCCTCAATGTTTCAAAATATGGAAAGAATTAAAATGCAACATATGGAAAGGGACATGCTGAGTAGAGTAAAAGGAGAGAGAATACCCGATTTCGGCGAAAGCAGAATTAAAACTCCGTTATTCACGGCAAAAATCCAACATATTTCAGCCGAGATCATATTGGATTAGCAAAATATATACAAAATGAACAAAAGGGTTTTTAAGAAATTTTATCTACTGGATTATATACAAAAAAAATCACCATACACCAAAAGTCTAAAGAGTTGAGGATCAACCCAAAAGAAAAAGTGTAGAGACATGGAAAGTTTCAAAACACTAAAATTGGACTTAAATGGGAGAAAAATAAAACTTTTTTTTTTTTTTTATTATTTTTTATTTTAAAAAGAAAATAAAATTTGGTTTTTGAATGGGAGCAAGCCCACTGTTTGTCCTCTAATGGAATGGAAGGAAGGCCGCGGCCCACGAAACACTAAGTTTTAATTTTGAAAGTTTAATTTGGCCCAGTTGGTTAAGGCCCGACGTTTGTTTTAAAACTTTGGTTTCGAGGTCCACTCTTGAGTGGAAGCAAGCCCACAATCAGTTATAAGCTCAGCTGGGTTTAAACCCAGAGTCCAAAATACAAGTCCAATGAAAGAATTTAAACAAGCCCACAAATTAAACAAACAAGCCCACAAAAATTATTACAAACCCAACAGAAAATAAGAGAAGCCCAAAAATTGGCTTTAATATTACAAGCCCACAATTAAAAAATTGGAAGCCCACAATTCGGGTTCTCTTAAATGGGTTACCTTTTAAGCACAGCCCAGCTGCTCTGATATTGTTGCAAAAACCCAGTTGGGCTTTGGTTCTTTTCCTTGGTGGCGTCCCAGCAGAGGAAAAACAGGTTCAGAACAGCAGGTCCAACAGCAAATGAAGTGAAGCAGATGCAGATGCAAATGCTATGCAGTGAAATGCAAAAGTAGCTAATAAAACAACAAGAAAAACACAGATAAAACACAGCACCAATCCCCGGCAGCGGCGCCAAAAACTTGGTAGGCTTCTAAAAGGTCCTACAAATTATAACCGCAAGTGCACGGTGTCGAAAGTGGCAAATGTGCAAGTACGGGTCGATCCACAGAGACTGGGTGTGTTTTGGAGTTTCTAGCTATTTTGGGTTCTAAATTTGCTAATGGGCTTTGAATACCAAAGGGGTCTTGAATATCAATGGGCTTTGAATACCCTTTGGAACTGTTGGGCTGAACTGAGCTTGGGCTCAGAAATGTGGACTATGGGCTTTAGGTCTTAAACTTTGTTTTGGGCTTTTGGGCTCAATGGGATTGAGCTATGGGCTTGAGTGCACAGCAGAGCAGATGCAAGCAGTAGCAACAGCTTGGCAGAGGCAACACAGCAGCAGGCACCAGCAGCAGCAGTACTGCAGGGCAGAGGCAAGTGCACAACATCACAAGGCAATGGAATAAGAGAAGCAACAGAGTTGCAGCAATGGAAAGGAAAGCAACACAGTGGCAAAGAAGAAGGAAACAGAGAAGCAACAGACAAGGCAGTGAGGCAAAAACTAAACAGATTAAAAACTAAACAGCAATAAAGCAGTGAACAAAAACAAAACAAAACAAAACAAGATGAACCAAGGCCTGAGGCCAAGGGCAGGGATGATAATGAAACTAAAATGAGCAAGGCTAAGCTAAGGCAAGATTACAGGAGGTATACTAAAAGAATGGGAAGAAAACTAGCTTGCTAAGAGCACTAGTTTCTCCCAATGCTCAATCAACAGTGCAACCTAAGCATACAACAAGAATGGTAAGATAATCAGCTTGCTATGAGCACTGATTTCTTCCATTGCACAATTACATCAATGCTTCACAGATATCTAGCCTAGCATTAACAGGAAATGTGACAGTAAATTAAACACAATAGTGAACATGTAACAAACATCAACAGGAAAGAATAGCATTAACAGGACACAAGTATTAACAATGAACATTTAACTAACAGCAAGTTTAACAGCAAGTTTAGCAAGTTTAACATAACAGTGAACATAAACATCAACAATGAACACAAACATCTAACAGTAATAACAAACATTAACAGGATACATTTAACAAGATATGAAAATCTAACATGAACATGAAACTGAACTGTGAACTGAAATTAACATTTAACAGAAATTAACAGTTAACAGGACATGAAAGTCCTGGATGTTGGCTACTCCAAGCATAAAGTTTTACAACACACCCACAAGGCTATTTATACCCACAGACCCCATTAGGGTTCTACCAAAAGAATTCCTAAAATCAAACAGAAATTAGGTAAATTATTTCTACCTAAATTGACAGTACAAATCAGACCCATATCTTCTATAATGCTCCTCCATGCTTCTCCCTAACAGTAATTAGAGCTTACTCGAAAATACCCAAATTAACTGAAATTAGGGTTTGATTTTTTTTACCTAATTTGATGTGATAACTCCCAATTCTTCTCGACCCATGCTTCCATTTGTACTCCTCTACCTCTCCATAGCTTCAATTTCTCTCTAGGTCACCTATTTCATCAACCTCTCACGCCTAGGGTTTCATGGATGAAACGTGAGAGATGGAGGGAATAGGGGTCTAGATAGGTAGGGAGTGATGATGTGGTGTTTGGTAGTGATTTGGTGGAGGTTAGGTGGTAGAGATGGTGGTGACAGAGGTGGAGAAGGTGGTGGTGTACGGTGGCGGACATGGGTTTGCAGAGGAGAAGGAAGGGGGAGAAGAAGGGCTCGACTGTTTTGGGAAGAAGGGGGGTGTTTGGTTAGGTGGTAGGGTTCGGGTGCTCCAGTGTGTGGCGGCTTCATCGATTTTTGATGTTCAGCAAGACTAAGCCGTGAGATGTGGAGCTGGTAGGTAGATCGGACGGTGATGCGGAGGCAAGCGAGGAGCGACCGTCGGATGAAGGGATACAACGAAACGAACGGTGCTAGATTAGGTTAGGTGCTGTAGTGTAAGGCGGAGATATCAAACTTTGATGAACAGCAAGGGAGCAACCGTTGGATTCAACTACCATCTAATCTGAAGGCTTGGAATTTCAGCGCTGTGGTGCTTGGCAGAGACTTCAGATTTTGATGCTCTATGAAGGAGCGACCATCGGATGCTTCTGAGAACTGATCTGATGGCTGAGAACGGAGGCGTTTTTGTGTGTAGAAAATGAGGTTGTGCGCACCATTCTTCGCGGCTTCCTTGCGTGATTTCTCCCGGCTTTTCACTACTTTTCTGCTCTTTTTGCTCCGCAAGTCATCCAGACTTTATTTATTACCTAAAAATGCAAAATTAATTAATAAAAATATTTATTCTTGAAAACAATGAAAATACAGAATATGGGATAAAATGTATAATTAATGCATAAAAGATGAGTTAAATGCCAACAAAAAGGGATAAATATATACAATATTTGGCACTCATCAGTCCTTTGTTTCCGCAGTAATAGCAGTTCAATGGTTTGCCTGTTTTTATGCGAGTCGATTTAGAGGGAGAACAATCCTTGCCTTTGGATATATTACATGCTTCGAGCGGTTTTTCACATGAGGAATTTCCGATAGCTTTAACAAAATTGATCTTACTTGTTCTTGGAGCGTCTATTCCTTTATAGCCCAGACCACGTGTGTCACGATGTTCTTTACATGCTCTAATCATAGAAGATAATTTTGTAGAGCTCGAATTGAACCTTCTCATATTCTCTTCCAGTGATTTTACTTTATCAAGAGCCGCAACAATATCAGTTTCCAAGGATTTCTCTTTGGCAAGGAGACTGAGTTCTTTGTCATTAAAACATTTTTGTTGAATGTCATATCTTGCATCAACATATACAAGTTTTTCTTTCAACAAACGGATATTTCGGAGAAGATTATCACATTCATACCTTTTTGTGCGTAAATCTTCATCACGATCTTCAACGATAGATTTTAGGAGTCTATACCCACCATCATATCCTTTAAAGAGTTTTCTAAACTTTCTGTTTTCTTGACAAAGAGGAGCCATGTATTTTCTCAAGCAAGTTGTTGAATTATTATCTTTCAAAGCACGATCAAACAACTTGATATATTGAGCAACTTCCTCATCAACACTTTTCCCTTCTTCTGAATCACTATCGTCTGAAAGATCATCCAATTGTTCATCAAGAGATTTTTCCCAATCGAATGCAGATTCAGACAAGGGACAAGAGACAAAGTTTCTCTTAGAGGTTTCAGTACTGTGAAACACATCATAGTGATTCTGAATTGATGTTGCGTTCTTAGAGATAAAATCGTCCATTCTCAGATCGCCACAAACACAGACTTTTGAGGTCTTCAGTGTGCTTGCCTGATCTGACACCAATTGAAAAAGAGGGGGTCTAACAACACCACCCAATATTTTGCTTAGCAATATGTATGGACTAAATACGAAATACTTTCTAGAGAATCAACTAGACAGTCAGACTCAATCTAGGTAAAATTATCTCAAGGAGTTAATATCTCTCTCTTGTTTTGATTTACTCAAGCTAATATAAATCAGCGAGTCCTAATCAAACACAAGGAATAACTTGGACGGTACCAAAGACCAATGTCCAAGGATCAATCAATGACAATCAAACAACCAAAGGTTGGATTATACCAATTGATGATCTACACGCACAACCTGTATTATTTCAATTATAAAGATAAACAATATAATGCGGAAACTGAAATAACACAAACACCAGAAATTTTGTTAACGAGGAAACCGCAATTGCAGAAAAACCCCGGTACCTAGTCCAGATTGAATACACACTGTATTAAGCCGCTACAGACACTAGCCTACTCCAACCTAACTTCGGACTGGACTATAGTTGAACCCCAATCAGTCTCCCACTGATCCAAGGTACAGTTATACTCCTTACGCCTCTGATCCCAGAAGGATACTGCGCACTTGATTCCCTTAGCTGATCTCACCAACAACTAAGAGTTGCTACGACCCAAAATCATAGGCTTTAACAATAAACAAATCTGTCTCACACAGACAAGTCCATCAAAGGATCAATATGTCTCCCACAGAAAAACCCTAAAAATTTTGTTCCGTCTTTTGATAATAATCAAGGTGAACATGAACCAATTGATAATCCGGTCTTATATTCCCGAAGAACAGCCTAGATTAATCAATCACCTCACAACAATCTTAATCGTATGTTAGCGAAACAAGATTTCATGGAATCACAAACAATGAGACGAAGATGTTTGTGATTACTTTTTATATCTTTCCTATCGGAGAAATCAAACAATCTCTAGCCAATCAATATGATTGTACTATTACGATAGAAGATGCAAGATTAGATCACACAACTACGATAAAAGTAGTATCGGTCTGGCTTCACAATCCCAATGAAGTCTTCGAGTCGTTAACCTGGTTTTAGAAGAAGAAAACCAAAGGTTAAAGGAGAACTGAATCTAGCACGCAAACTAGTAGCACACGTAAGGTGTGGGGATTAGTTTTGCAGAGTTGCTAGATGTCCCCTTACGTGTGATACTAGTTGCATAGCTAGATTCGATTCTCCTTTAACCTTTGGTTTCTTCTTCTAAAAACCAGGTTAACGACTTAAAGACTTCATTGGGATTGTGAAGGCAGACCGATACTACTTTTCTTGTAGTTGTGTGATATGATCTTGCATCTTCTATCGTTACAAGTACAATTGTAATAATTGGCTTGAGATTTATATCTCCGATAGGCAAGATAGAAAAGTAATCACAAACACTTCGTCTCATCGTTTGTGATTCCACAATATCTTTTTTCACTGCGTCGATTAAGATTATTGTGAGGTGATCAATAATACTAGGCTGTTCTTCGGGAATATAAGACCGGTTTATTGATTGGTTCCTGTTCACCTTGATTTATCAAAAGACGGAACAAAACTCGTAGGTATATTCGTGGGAGACGAATTTATCTATTACCGTAGACTTTTCTGTGTGATACAGATTTGTTTATTAAAGTCTTCGACTTTGGGTCGTAGCAACTCTTAGTTGTGGGTGATATCAGCTAAGGGAATCAAGTACGTAGCATCATGCTGGGATCAGAGGCGTAGGAGCATAAATGTACCTTGGATCAGTGTGAGATTGATTGGGGGTTCAACTACAGTCCATACTGAAGTTAATTTGGAGTAGGCTAGTGTATGTAGCGGCTTAATACAGTGTGTGTTCAATCTGGACTAGGTCCCGTGGTTTTTCTGCATTTGCGGTTTCCTCGTTAACAAGATTCCGGTGTCTGTGTTATTTCTTTTCCGCATTATATTTTGTTATATAATTGAAATATCACAGGTTGTGCGTTGTTCAATCAATTAGAATATCCGACCTTTTGGTTGTTGATTTAAATTGATTGACACTTGGATATTGGTCTTTGGTACCATCCAAGTTATCTCTCTTTGATAAAGACTCGCAGATTTCTATTTGCTTGAGTATATATCAAATCGAGAGATTGAGATATAAACTCTTTGATATAATTTTTATCTAGATTGAGTCTGACTGTATAGTTGATTCTATAGAAAGTATATTGGAGTTTGTCGATACAGATTGCTAATCAAATTGTTGGGTGTTGTTGTTGTACCCCCGCTTTTTTAATTGGTATCAGAGCAGGCAAACACGTTTAAGACCTTACAAGTCTGTGTTTGTAGCAATCTGAGTCTGAGGACATAATCTCTTCTACGCATATCAAGATGTCTTCTAAAGCTTTTAACTATGCCAAATGTCTTGGGAATATCTCAAAGGATTACTCCTTAGCTGATTCTTTCGAATCCCGAGGTAAGAAGATTGTTTCATCCTGTGATGACATATTTTTCTCTGATGAGACATTGAGCACTATGGAAAAAGCTGAAATGAAGCTCACCAGAATCTCAAAAAACTCTGCTGAGATTATTGATTTTTATGATCATGATCAGCTGATTGATGAATTGAAAAGTCTCTTGATCGAGAACATGAACTCTACAACATCATTGAGTCTTTATCTAAGAATATTGATAAACTACTCCAAGAAACTACTCTACAGCGTGAAAAGATTAGTGCTCTTGAAGATATAGTTAAGGAAGACTCAATTAGAGAGAAACGTTTGATCGAGACACATTCATCAGAACTTAACAGGCTTCGTGTCAAAAAAGAGAAACTAGAAGCATCTCTTACTCTAGCCAATGAACAGTGCAGTTCCTTGGAAAAGGAAAACTCTGTCTTAAGGAGGAATTCTTCTGTACAAACTAATTCTCATGGATTGCAGTACATGAAGGATCTTCCAGTAGAATCTTCTCATATGACTATGAAGTCAAAACAGGTGCCGTTTGTTGTTTCTCCTCCACGAACCTGTATTTTCTGTGGGAGAAAGAATCACTATGCTATCCATTGTTTTGCCAGAAGGAAACAAATTTCTAAACTTCATAATTTGCTTCTTTCCACTGTCAATGAAACATATAGTCAGTTGACTACTGCAGTGAATCGCATGTCCACAGAAAACCAGAAGTTTTATAAATATGATCTCTTTCCTAGAAATCGTCACAGAGTTCAAATGCATTCTAGTGGTATAAATTCTTGTGTTGTCGATAAAAGAAGTCCCTGTGTTTATAAGACTGGTATTGGTAAATCTAAGTCTAGAAAATGAATTCCTATCCATTCTGATCCTCTTGAACCAGTTGCAAGAGGTCCTAGATTTAGTCCTCAGAAAAAGCCTTTTGACGGATATGTTAAACACACCGTGTCTTACTCTTCTGGGATGAAAGACAATCGAAGAAAGGCGAAGAACACGAAGATCAAACTGTTAGATAATATATACAAATCCTTTCTCGATGACCACAGTGGAACTAAATTCCACTCTACCACCTGACTCCAGGTATTCTTTTCCTTGTTTCTAACTTGAGAGGTGCAAGGAAATTTATTGATAAATGCTCAAGTATGTTGTATATTATTTCAGTTTCGGTTTTTGAACAAGTTTTTTTTGTGCTAACAGTCCACAAACGTCCGCGTCCTCCTTTTGAGAGTTCTTAGGGTTTCCATAAACAAGAGTTTCCTTCTCCTGTTTACATACACATATATATTACTCTATATTGTGTCTCTCTATCCCTTTCAAAAAATTACATGGAGAACTCTGCAAAATCTCAAGAGATTGTGCATCTTGATATGGAGGAAGACGCTCAAGGACATGAGTCAATTCAAGAGATGGTCTTAAAGAAGATGCTTGAAAGAAAGGATCACAACTCCTGGATTGATGATTCTGTCAAGGATTTGATTCGTGTTCAGAACGATTCAAAGGTCGAGTTTGCAAATCTTCAACTGCAAATAAACCAACTCTTGGATGGTCAGGACAGAATCCTTACTAATCAGAATATTCTGATACGGAATCAAAAGAAGCTCATCATGGACTGCACCAAGGCTAGACAGCTTTCTCGGGTTGTTGATCGCAAATTTAGTGTTCTAACTCATGAACATGGTGTGTCTACAGTCAAGAGAATAAAGGAAATCAGTGATACCTTCTTTGATGGATTCATTGAAAGATATGAGGTTCTCAACGAACTTTGATTCTCTTCTTATTTCCTAGTAAATCTTCTATTTTCTGTTTTTATTAGAAGAATAACTAGAGTTTGGAATAACCATGATTGTGATTACACATTGCTATGTCCAACGTTTTCACCTTCATGTTTTCAGATTTGTTGGTTTAAATTCTAAACTTGTTTGGAAGATGATTTTTGCAGTATTAATCTTTATGGTTTTATATATTGCAATATTGTTATGGGGTTTGTGTGTTTACGTCCATGAACTTGACCGTCCCATATCTTGTCAAAAGTAAAGTCTTTCATATGTCGATATGCATGTATTGATAAAAGAATGAATGGAATTTTGACAAATACAAAAGTTAAGCCTATATTGTCAATCTTTGATGGAAGATAGGTTAAAATCTTTTGTTTGCAAGGATTATGTCTATTGTATGTCATTATGTGAATGGTGATGGAAAATATAATGAATCCTTGTGTACTCCGCAGTAATTGATCTTCCCTAATCCATATTTTATGTATTACTGTGAGGCTCCGTAAAGTCTCTTATGTTGAGCATTAAACAACCAAGTTGATTATTTTTGGTTAGCTATGTTGTTGTTCCGTAAGGTACTTTATGTCGAGCATTTTTAACTAAGTTAATCATCTTTTTTGGTTATTTAGTTGTTGCTCCGTAAGTTTTCTTATGTCGAGCATGACCAATTAAATTGATTACTTTTGTGATTAATTTGGTTGTATATTTCAATTATATTAATTATGGTTTCTCTTGTGATTAATCTAATTGTATTTTTTTTAAGTCTCCATAAGTTCACTTATGTTTGAGCATTTGTCGATTAAATTAATCATGGGTTCTCTTGTGGTTAATTTAATTGAACTTTTTGGATTCAAATTCATACTTGTATGTGATTTGATATATCCAAAGAAATCCTTCTTTTCTTTCGAAATTAAGGTCGCTCTTGTTGTTCTTTCGGGAATGACATTTAATGGGGGAGAGTTCTTTTGAACTTGCGCTTAATTGCCATATCTTTGTGGGGAGTGCGGCTGTGGAATATTATAGGGGTTATCTTTTATCTTTATAAACTCCTTGATGAATGCATTTAGCGTCGGCTTTATGATTGCATCTAAAGAACAAGTTGATATTTTTGCTTTCTTTTGGTCAAGAAATGTCTCTTTCGGAAATTTCATTAGGATCCCGTTCTTGTACCTTTGCCAATTTTATTGACAAAAAGGGGGATAATCAATATGTAGTTCAAACTACAAATACATATGGTTTTCGGATCATTATGTAAGGGGGAGTGGTTTCCATGTGAGCTGGAGTATTGACTATGGGGGAGTGATACATATCACCATAGTATTGTTGTTGAAGTTGTGATACAATTGAACTTTGACGTTGTATAATGATACTATGACACTGTATAACAATGATTGAGAACTATTATTTTCTTATTGTTATAGCTACGGATTTTCAACAACGATGATGCTAAACTTACAACCTTTGGGATCATTGGAGTACTTGGAAGTGACGAAGATTTTGAGTAATGTTGAAGATTAGGCATGTGGAATAGGAGCTACAAAAGTTAATTTATTTATTTTTTGTATTTCATATGTATTAATAGTTTTGCCACTAAAAGTGACAAAGGGGGAGATTGTTAGAGCATTGCTCGGTCGAACTCGCATGCGTTGCTATCTCAAGCATGTTTGTCAATGTTAGTGATCAAAACTATAAGTCTTGATTTCTAGCCTACATAACTAAAGGTATCGGACTAGGACATAAAATGTAGTTGATCTCAAGAACTCCATGACAATCATCATATAAGACGAATGGCTACTCAAGGAACTGGTGGATCTTCATCGACTAAAAGGTATGTGGAGACTTGAACTTATCTGTCACTCAAAAGTCTATCTATTCTATCTCCTACTCTTGAGATAAAAGTCGTTTTGATATATAGACTTTCATTATACACATTTGTTATTTTGAGCTGAGTTTATCTCGCCTATCTATTTCTCAAAATATGTGTTGGTAAGCTTTCGCTTTAGCCGAATTCATCTTTACCTAGTGACGAAAGTCATGTTATATTTCAATCACTTTGAAAATTTCTCTGACGAAAATTGGTCTGTGAATAACGGCTATATCCGTCCTCTGAGAATGTTTCAATGATTGAAATGAGAGTTTAGATTACATAACCATTGGTAGGATATAAGCATTGTTGTGGAAACACATATATGTATAAGTCCTTATTCCTTGAACCAAAGTTTACGAACTTTGTTGATCAAGAGAAATGGAAGTGGCGTGAGCCAAGTCCGCGAACTGGCGGAAGTTCTCGACCCGATAATTTCTGCCGGAGTTTGTGAACTCCTTCCATGAGCTTAAGTCCGTGAACCCAGTCCGCGAATTTGAGCAGGTTATATCTAAAACCAGTTGTTCTTGAACTCATGTTTATTTAAACTAAGGAATGCTTTTGCAAACCGTGGCTATAAAGTTCATGAATCGATTCGAGTGAATCAAACCATTTTTTGCTTCGATTGTGTCTTGTGTAGTTACATAAGATCTAAGCAATTGAAAAACTCTCTAACTAGTTCATTTGAGTCATTTGAACTAGTTATGGTGAAGAAGAATATGGTTGATATAAAAGTAATCATATGGCTAACCATTTGGTTAACTATTGTTGAACCAACAAATGTTAATGTTTCAGAACGGTTCGTAAACCCAAAATTGGACATTTCATTTGTGTGTAACAAGCTAAGTTTTCGATCCAACCGTTGAGAAATATTAGCTTGAATCTAATCAGGTTTTCATCTAACGGTGAATATTGAATGCTTTGTTACCAAGCTAACATTGGTTGCAAACCCTGATTTGAAAACTATATAAGGGAGAACTCTAGCAACTGGGAAACCTAATCCCCACACCTTACGTGTGATACTAGTTGCATAGCTAGATTCGATTCTCCTTTAACCTTTGGTTTCTTCTTCTAAAAACCAGGTTAACGACTTAAAGACTTCATTGGGATTGTGAAGGCAGACCGATACTACTTTTCTTGTAGTTGTGTGATATGATCTTGCATCTTCTATCGTTACAAGTACAATTGTAATAATTGGCTTGAGATTTATATCTCCGATAGGCAAGATAGAAAAGTAATCACAAACACTTCGTCTCATCGTTTGTGATTCCACAATATCTTTTTTCGCTGCGTCGATTAAGATTATTGTGAGGTGATAAATAATACTAGGATGTTCTTCGGAAATATAAGACCGGTTTATTGATTGGTTCCTGTTCACCTTGATTTATCAAAAGACGGAACAAAACTCATAGGTATATTCGTGGGAGACGGATTTATCTATTATCGTAGACTTTTCTGTGTGATACAGATTTGTTTATTAAAGTCTTCGACTTTGGGTCGTAGCAACTCTTAGTTGTGGGTGAGATCATCTAAGGGAATCAAGTACGTAGCATCATGCTGGGATAAGAGGCGTAGGAGAATAACTGTACCTTGAATCAGTGTGAGATTGATTGGGGTTCAACTACAGTCCAGACCGAAGTTAATTTGGAGTAGGCTAGTGTCTGTAGCGTCTTAATACAATGTGTGTTCAATCTGGACTAGGTCCCGGGGTTTTTCTGCATTTGCGGTTTCCTCGTCAACAAAATTCTGGTGTCTGTGTTATTTATTTTCCGCATTATATTTTTTTATATAATTGAAATATCACATATTATGTGTTGTTCAATCAATTAGAATATCCGACCTTTTGGTTGTTGATTTAAATTGATTGACACTTGGATATTGGTCTTTGGTACCATCCAAGTTATCTCTCTTTGATAAAGACTCGCATATTTCTATTTGCTTGAGTATATATCAAATCGAGAGATTGAGATATAAACTTTTTGATATACTTTTTATTTAGATTGAGTCTGGATGTCCAGTTGATTTTCTAGAAAGTATATTAGAGTTTGTCCATACAGATTGCTAATCGAATTGTTGGGTGTGGTTGTTCTACCCCCGCTTTTTCAAAAAGAAGCATCCAAATTAATTTTTAATTGATTGAGAGGTGGTGGAGATCAAGTTTCTTGAGGCTTTTGTATCGGTTTCTGGATTACTGAAACACATTGCTTCACCATATTATTAATTAAGTATACTGTATAAAGCAAATTCTGGTTTTTATTCTCAAAGACTTTTGCACATCTATTTTTCAAAGTGCCCATGTAGTAGACATTAGTGTCAGGATCCAGGTTTCTCTATCTTGTTGATTCAATGCATGGCTAGAGTCATTCTGAAACCAACTAGATATCCAATCAAAAAACTGTATTTGTTGATTTTGTTTGACTTCTACATTTATATTCATGGCTAACCAAACCGATCTTGAATGATCACAGTCAATCAACATGTGTGGTAGGCTTTAAAGGATGTAAGAAAATAAGAGCAAAGAGGAAGCCTACTTGTTAACCGCAAGTGCACGGTGTCGATTGTAGCTTGTGCAAATACGGGTCGAATCCACAGGGACTAGGGTGTGAGTTGAAGTTTCCTAAGCTAATTCTCTAAGCAGTGAACTAACTAAACAAGGATATGAAAACTAACAGAATTAAACAAGACACTAACAGGACATGAAACAACAAATATTGAACAAACTAAACAGTGATGGATTTTTGGATGAAAGTGAGTTTTGGAAACTAGGTCTTGAATTCCCCTCTTCACCTAAGCTAAGTCCTCCAACTATGTTCTTATCCCTTGTTAGTTATCAGTGAGCTTCTAGGCTCACTGATTAACTAGATGACAATTGCGGTTTAAAGCCGGCTGTTCATCTAAGGGTTGGTCTAGAAAGATCACTAAGAACACTAAGATGAATCTAATCCTAGTAGTAGTTGGGGCTCTCACACTGCAACTACCCGTAGAGAAGCTTGCTTAGTGTTTTAACAACCTAAAAGGATATTCAATCCTAGACAGTTCAAGCACAACAAGATCAGAGCATGGATGGGACAAATACAATTGAAATTTACAAAATAATTTAAACTAAGAACTAACCCTTGAGGCACTGGCTATTCCAGTCCTCTTGGGTGAAGCACTGGCTAGCCCAGGCATATCCACAACACATACCCACACCTTCTATTTATACCCAAATTAATCAATTAGGGTTTACAGAGAAAATCCCCAAATCCCCAAATTACACAGTTGAAATTAGGGTTCGACTTTACCTAATTTGACGTGACAAATCACTCAAGAAGGTCGACCCATTTCTTCTCTGACTCTCCTGCTCCTCTCCATGCCTTCCAATTGCGTTTCTAACTCGACCTATTCTATTGATTTCTTACCTAGGGTTTCAGAGAGAAATCAGGGAAGAAATCGAGAGAATAGATGGCTAGAAGTTTAGGGGAATGATGGGTTTCGGTGAGGGATAGCCATGATGGCTTTTGGTGGTTGATTGTGGTGGTTGAGGTAGTGGAGTTGGCGGAGTTGGTGGTGAAGGTGAGGCTGTTGCAGACGGAGTGGAGAAGATGTAGGTGGATTCGATGGAATTAGGGATAGGGGTGTGTTTGGTTCTGCGGGTATAGGTGTTAGGTGTTTGGGTGTTGAGCGGTTTCATCAGGTCTCGATGATTCGCGAAGCTGAGCCGTGGGATGCGGAAATGATAGATTGATCTAACGGCTATAAGTGAAGAGGCTGGTATCGACCGTCGGATGCCTGATACAACGAAACTGACGGCTCAAGATGGAGTTAGGTGCTGTAGTGTTAGACAGGAGCTTCAAACTTTGATGTACTGGCGATGCTGCGACCATTGGATTCAGATGTGATCCAATCTGACGGCTGACGAAGGAGACGGGTATGGATATTGGAAATTGGTTTGGGTAAGGGTTTTGGACCTTGGGTATGCCAAGCCCATATCTTCTTTAAGAACAATTCTTCCTTGTTAAGCCCATTTCTAGCCTTTTGGTCTTGTGCACAACATTCCTCGCGGCTTCCTTGCGTGATTCCTATCGGCTTCCACCACTTTTCTGCTCTTTTCGCTCCGTAATTCCATCCAAACTTTATTTAGAACCTAAAAATACAAAATTAATTAATAAAAATATTTATTCTTGAAAACAATGAAAATACAGAATATGGGATAAAATGTAGAATTAATGCACAAAAGATGAGTTAAATGCCAAGAAAAATATATAGAAATATGCACTTTTTAGCACTCATCAAATACCCCCAAACCTGAATTTTACTTGTCCTCAAGTAAAACAAAACTAAGGAAATCCTACCTATACCACTGTCGCTGGTCTCTCGAATGCATTTAGCGTATGCACTAAGCCTTTCAAACCACTAAGTGTCCCTAGTGGACGAGTTGAAGTCTCGTGAAGGTTTGCTTAGAACGTACCTACAAAGTTCTAGGACAAAATATAAGCTCAGATTCCATGAAATGTGACATATGCAAGACAGTAGAAGCTCACAGCAAAATGGAGATGTCAATCTAGTTATCAAAGGCACAATCCTAGCACTGATAACAAATAAAGACATGTGATAAGAGTGTAAAGTGTATCTACACATGTGTAAAGAAATATCAGATGTTATGACTACTAATCACCAAGAGATAGTTTCTCAGGCTAAGAACCGAGGTCGAAATCTAGCTAGCTGTCCGGACTTTACGAGAATTGTGAATGAGTTGGAGGTATTTCACAATTACTCGCGTTGTACATAAATGGCATACACCCTTCCTTGCTTATAACCCAAAAACACAAAAGATGACTCTTTACACGACTCTTATTTACATTGACTACTCTCTTTTATTTTTGGAACAAGAGAGGATGGAATTGATAAATACTTGATTTTTTTTTTTTCTGAATATATACATCGTTTTTTTTTTTTTAACATGGTAACACTTTTGATACATATACAAAAGGAAACAAAAAATTACATGACTCTTAGCAAGAGGTAGCCCTTTTTGATGCACCCAGTTAAATTCGATGGTTGTCTTTCTTAATATAACCTCCACCTTCTATCCCAACCAACCAAAGAACAAGCTAGTCAAGTTTCGTTCAGTATTCTAAAGTGATTGGCAATCGTGACTTCCGATAGAACACCTCAAGGATGAGGCTATACATGTATTGGTAGATCGTGCACGTGCAAGTTTCTTATCACTATGTGAATTGTGCTAGAATCAGGGTGCCTAAATATCTAGACTAAGAATCCTTATGTTTACATACATGCACAAGAGTCAACATTTCAAGGTAGATGAGCTCCATTTTTATGTTTTTTATCATTTTCTATTTTTTTTTATTTTTATTTTTATTTTATTTTTTCAATTTTTTCAAAAAGAAGGAGTTCTGTTTTCAATTATAACATGTTATCAAAGTATCTACTTTTCACCCCCAAACCTAAACTAAACATTGTCCTCAATGTTTCAAAAGATAAACATGATTATAACACATACCATGAGAACGATGCTAAGTGTAGAAAAAGGAAAGAGATTACCGGATATTGGGGAAAGCAAGTTTTGAACTCCATTATTCAAGGCAAAACCCAACATATTTCAGTTAAGAGTCACATTGGATTAGCAAAATATGTACAAAAGAAACAAAAGATTTAACTAAGAAACTATCTACTAGATTCTATACAAGAAAATTTGGTTTTTAATGGGATTGGACTTTTTGGGAAAAATTTGTTTTGTCGGGAGACATTTGGTTTTGATGGGAAAAAGAAAAATTTTGGTCTTTAGGAAAAAAGAAAATTTTGGTTTTTAGGGAAAAAGGCCCCGCTGACAACTTATAGTTTGAGTACGAGGCCCAACTGTTCAGTAAACCAAGCCCAGAAGTTAAGTTTCAGTTGGGTTTTGGGCTAGCTGTTTAGCCAAAAGACTAAGCCCAACTGGGCTTTGAAAACGTTTTACGAATTTTTGTTTTGGGTCAAGCCCACAGTTCAGAAATTCAAATTTCAGGGTTGAAACCCACAGTTCAGAAACAAAATAAGCCCACAGTTCAGCTTAGATACAGGCCCACAGTTTAGTTAAACTACAAGCCCAGCATTCAGTCTTAAAATTACAAGCCCAAAAATTAGGTCTACTGATGGGTTTAGGCTTACTAGTTAGCACAGCCCAGCTGCTCAGTAATTGCAGTTGCACAGCCCAGTTGGGCTTGGTTCACAGCAACAGAAACTTCAGCAAGAGCACCAGAGGCTCATCAGCAACAACAACAAGAAGAAGAAGCAGCAGCAGGAGGCAGCAAGACAGCAGCATCAGCACCAGAGGCTGGCTGTAGCAAAAGCAGGAGTTGACAGCAGCATCAGCATCATTTCAGCCACAGCACAGCAGCAAGTAGCACCAGCAACAAGTAGTTCAGTGCAGCAACAACAGGAAGAACAAGAAAGAGTAGCAGCACAGCTGCAACAACAACAGCAAGAGCACCAGAGGCTCAGCACCAGCAGCAACAACTCCACAACAACAGAAGACAAACAACAACAGCACCAACTACCTGACACTCATTGTGTGTGATCAGTACACATAAAAGGCAGGGAAAAAAAAAAGGAAAACTGCATAAAGCAGTGCAGTTTGCAGCTGTAGTTGGCAAGGTTTATGAGGCTACAGGTGCTAGGCTACAGGTGCAATGAGCAAAGCCACAGGGAAATGCTACAGATGCAGCAAGGCTGCAGAGCAAGGATGCAGGAATGCAAGTTATGATGGCAGACACAGATGCAAATGCAAGATGAATGCAGAACTAAGTTACAGCTAAAATGCAGATGATGCAGGTATGCAGATGCAGGAGATGCAGAACTACAGTTACATGCTAAAGTTACAGCTAAGTTACAGGTAAAGACAATTACACTAATATAGCTAAGTTAAGTTACAGCTAAAACAGTTACACTAAGCTACAAACAGTTATACTAAACTAAACTAAATTACAGCTAAATTTGAAAACAAAAAAGCAAGAGCACAATTTATTTATTTATTTTTTTTTTTTTTCAACTACACAGCACCAGTCCCCGGCAGCGGCGCCAAAAACTTGGTAGGCTTTAAAGGATGTAAGAAAATAAGAGCAAAGAGGAAGCCTACTTGTTAACCGCAAGTGTACGGTGTCGATTGTAGCTTGTGCAAATACGGGTTGAATCCACAGGGACTAGGATGTGAGTTGAAGTTTCCTAAGCTAATTCTCTAAGCAGTGAACTAACTAAACAAGGATATGAAAACTAACAGAATTAAACAAGACACTAACAGGACATGAAACAACAAATATTGAACAAACTAAACAGTGACTCGAGTGGATAAATCCCCTCTCCCTGCCTTGTGGAACAAGACAGTAAGTAAATTCCCATAGGTCGAGGGTTGGGCGTTCCCCTCTTCACCTAAGCTAAGTCCTCCAACTATGTTCTTATCCCTTGTTAGTTATCAGTGAGCTTCTAGGCTCACTGATTAACTAGATGACAGTTGCGGTTCAAAGCCGGCTGTTCATCTAAGGGTTGGTCTATAAAGATTACTAAGAACACTAAGATGAATCTAATCCTAGTAGTAGTTGGGGCTCTCACACTGCAACTACCCGCAGAGAAGCTTGCTTAGTGTTTTAACAACCTAAAAGGATATTCAATCCTAGACAGTTCAAGCACAACAAGATCAGAGCATGGATGGGACAAATACAATTGAAATTTACAAAATAATTTAAACTAAGAACTAACCCTTGAGGCACTGGCTATTCCAGTCCTCTTGGGTGAAGCACTGGCTAGCCCAGGCATATCCACAACACATACCCACACCTTCTATTTATACCCAAATTAATCAATTAGGGTTTACAGAGAAAATCCCCAAATCCCCAAATCACACAGTTGAAATTAGGGTTCGACTTTACCTAATTTGACGTGACAAATCACTCAAGAAGGTCGACCAATTTCTTCTCTGACTCTCCTTCTCCTCTCCATGCCTTCCAATTGCGTTTCTAACTCGACCTATTCTATTGATTTCTTACCTAGGGTTTCAGAGAGAAATCAGGGAAGAAATCGAGAGAATAGATGGCTAGAAGTTTAGGGGAATGATGGGTTTCGGTGAGGGATAGCCATGATGGATTTTGGTGGTTGATGGGTTTCTTTAAGAACAATTCTTCCTTGTTAAGCCCATTTCTAGCCTTTTGGTCTTGTGCATAACATTCCTCGCGGCTTCCTTGCGTGATTCCTATCGGCTTCCACCACTTTTCTGCTCTTTTCGCTCCGTAATTCCATCCAAACTTTATTTAGAACCTAAAAATACAAAATTAATTAATAAAAATATTTATTCTTGAAAACAATGAAAATACAGAATATGGGATAAAATGTAGAATTAATGCACAAAAGATGAGTTAAATGCTAAGAAAAATATATAGAAATATGCACTTTTTAGCCCTCATCAATGTGTTGTAATGTTTCTGCAGCTTGAGAACATCTGGGACATATCTTATCTATAGATGGGTTATAAGAGTTTAACTTTTCCTTTGTAGGGACTATTCCTCTTAGGCATTTCCAGATGAATAATTTTACTTTATGAGGTGCTTCTGATTTCCAAATCTTCTTCCAATTAATTGGATCTAGATTTCTGTTGTTTTGATAACCCTGAGTTAAAGCCTTGCATGTAGTTTTTACTGAGAATTAACCTGTTCTACTTGGTTCCCATATGAGCTTATTTGTTCCCTGTTCTACCAGTTGCATACTCAGAATTAATTCTGCTATATCATCCGGAAACAAGGCCCAAACTAATTGTTCATTCCATCTTCTAGGATTTACTAGCATTAGGTGAGAGACATATACTATCCTACCAGGTTCATGGAATGAATCTCTTTGTGTAGGAGGATAATTTAGTCCTATCACCCATTTATCATACCACACTAGTATTTTTTGGCCATTTCTGACATCCCATCTGTGAAACTGTTTTACATATTGCAGACCTACCTCAATGCCTTTCCACATCCAAGAAGAGTTATTCGGAGAATCCTGAAGATGTAGAAAACTACAGTATGGTGAATACTTAGCTTTCATTATCTTCACCCAGTCCTTGTGTTCCTCAGTACATAGTCTCCATGCTAGTTTAGTTATTAGGGCTAAGTTGAATTACTCTAAGTTCCTAAATGCTAGAACTCCTTCATCTTTAGGAACACATAAAGATTTCCAAGTCGTTAGATTGAGTCCTCTATTTGTTTTATGTCCCCACCAGAATCTCCTTTGTGATGAGTCTAGTTGCTTAATAAGATTTTTTGGCAGTTTAAAGTTGCTCATGTAATGGGAAGGAATATAGTTCAGTACTGACTTAACCAAAGTTGATCTAGCAGCTTGGTTTAAGTTTTAGAGCACCAACCCTGAAACCTGTTCTCATAAGCATCTTTGATTGAGTTAAATGATTGACATTTAGAATTTCCTAGGAGAATGGGTATACCTAAGTACTTATCTGAAGCACAAAGTTGTTTGACACCCAATTGATCCCGTATAACTGGTTTTGCTTCATGAGATAGAAGCTGATGACTTTAAAAGGTTAATCATCTGACCCGAGATATTGCTGAAATTTTGGATGAAAGTTTTAACTTAATCAATACTTCCCTGATCAGCTTGGAAAAACAATATATAGTCATCTGCAAAAAGCATATGATTTATTGATATTGAATTCTTTGTCACTCTAATTCCACATAGTTTATTTTTTGCTTCTGCGTCTAAAAGTGATCTAGTCAGATACTCCATAGAGATAATAAATAGATAAGGGGACAAGGGGTCCCCTTGTCTAAGTCCTCTGGTTGGAGTATAAGGCTTGCAAAGTCCTCCATTTAGACGTATTGACACAGTTGTTGTGGAAATACATTGATGGATAGTAGATCGCCAATCTTGACAGAAACCCAAAGGCATAAGCATATTATCAACAATTGACCATTCTATTCTATCGAATGCCTTCGACATATCCAATTTGAGGGCTGCCAGAACTTGTTTTTTCCTTGATTTCTTCATGGAATGTATCAACTCATGAGCCATTACAATATTGTCATTTATGTATCTTTTTGGAACAAAAGCTGCTTGTGTTGGAGATATTATTTTATCCATGAGAGGCTTCATTCTTGTGACTATAAGCTTAGAGATTATCTTATAGATGATATTGCACAAACCAATTGGTCCATAATCATTTGGTGTCGAAGGATATTTAGTTTTAGGAATAAGACAGGTCACTGTGTGACTAATAGAAGAGGGCATTAACTTGGTGTTGAAGAATTGCTGCACTAACTGAGTTACATCTTTTCCAACAGTATCCCATTGTGTTAAGAAGAATCCATCCTGAAAGCCGTCAGGCCCTGGACAGTTCCAACTAGGCATCGATTTAAGAACCGTTAAAATTTCATCTTCACTAGGAGGAGACATTAAGGCCTCATTATCAGCAGGAGTGATGATTGAGGAAATGATATTAAAAGAATCAGCAGTTGAAGCAGGGTTGGTAGACTTGGGAATATAAGAAAAATGATTAGTTAGAATAGATTCCAGCTCTTTAGGAGAACTATGCCAGCAACCATGTTTATCTCTTAAAGCTGAAATATGATTTCTAGATTTCCTTCTATTTGCCAGTGTATGAAAATATGTCGTATTATTATCTGATTCTTTCAACCAATTATCACCAGATTTCTGATGCCAGAAGTCTGCTTCCACTTTCTTCCAATGATTTAACCGTTGTATTGTGAGATTAATCTTATAAGAGTTCTCATCACTATATGGTTGTGCTTGGAGGGTGGACAGTTGATCTCTTAGATGCCTTAAGTGAAAATCAATGCGACCAAACTGCTTCTTGTTCCATTTAGAGAGATTATGTCTAGCAACACTAAGTTTCTGAGATATATTCCCATTTATTTTTGAGCAGTTTCAAGAGTTTGCTATAACAGCTGAACAATTTGGATCTTTCAACCAACACCTATAGAACTTCCAAACATTTATAGGTCGAATCAATTCATGCTCAGTACAAAGAAATATGGGACAATGATCCGAACCTAAAAAAGGCAAATGTTTAACTCTGGAGTCAGAAAAATCTCTAATCCAATTTGAGTTATCCAGTGCTAAATCTATTCTTGCCCTCTTGGGACCTTGACCATTAATGTGACTAGTCCAAGTATGGTGAGAACCCGAATATTTCAAGTTCATTATCCCAGCACTATTAATTATATTACAAACCCAGTTGTCCATGGAATTTGCACTAGTTGAAGCATCTGAACTTGATATATGTACATTAAGATCACCCACAATAACTCCCGCTTGAAAAACATTTTCACTCAGCTCTTTTAGAAATTCCCATTGTTGTGTTTTGAGATCATGATATATTGATCCATAAACACAAGAAAGAAGCCTTTCTTGTTTTGATGAATTAGAAGTGATAATAAGATAAATCGTATTATCCTTACTACACACCATATCACAAGGAAAACCATCTTTCCAAAGCAATAATAGACCACCAAATAATCCTATAGAGCTAACAATATGAGAATTAAGGTAATTTAATTTCTGAGTGAAAGCCTTTGCTTCGTCTATCCCCATTTTGGTTTCCATAAAAAAAAAGATATTTGGTTATGAATACGAATAATGTCTTGCAAGTGATCTCTAACTGTCTTGCAAGTTATGAATAATGAAGCTAGTCCTTGGACATTTCAGGACAAATTTTTCATTGTTATAATAGGGTTATTTATGGATGAAGAAAATTCAGGAGTGTGAAAATAAAATGCTAAGCAACCGGAATCCCACAACAAATATTGTGTTGGGAGATGCTACAATGACCGAGGATTTTCTCGGTAGAAAATCTCGACACTCACATCCCTTGGACCTACACGGAGGAGTTATAGGGGGTGAGTTTTTGGCGTATCTCCCGAAAATCCTCGGTAGATAAATCATTTGTGTATTGTATTTAGGAGATCCATTAGTTGCCATATGTGTTGGAGTTGTTGTCAGACTCCGCATTTTGACGGGAGCGTAATCTAATTTGACCCTTGAGATTAGGAAAAATTCCTTAAAAACTCCAATGCTCTTCTAGGTCTTTTTTCAACCTAAATAGCTTTTCTAAACGGGTTCTCCACTCAAAGTGCATGGATTATCAAAAATGATAAATGTCCTGAAGATTTCCTCCCGAAAAATCCCGCAATACACACAAAATGATGGGACCAAAAACCCACCCCAATAGTTCTCTATTGGGCCCAGAGGCTGTGTGTAAGGGGATTTCTTGGGAGGTAATCCTCGGTAAGGGTAGCATTATTATCCTTACATATATTTTGGTAAGTTCCGAATTGAAACGGTTAAATATTCGATTGACATTGTTTTAAAACAGAGACGACACTGAATTAGTAGCATGTTGGGAGCAATAATGTATCAGCACTTAATTGCTTACGAGCTGGTGGCCTTACTTTCGCGCAAAAATAAATGCAAATGAAATGATTAAAAATCAAATCTACTAACATATATTGAGTGGTCCAGACGACGACTCTCTACTCTACAGTATATATAAAGTACATTATACAGTGTTACATTTGGTCAGGCTATGATGTAATTCATGAATAACATTTTGATTGCAATTGATAGATTGCCATATTTGCTCTATAGGTTTTACGCACAGACCAAAGTTTTGAGAGGGTTGTTGTGTTGTGAAAATTCATCATTACTAGCGATGAATCATGCAGATGAGAGGATGATAACAAACATCGACGAATGTGAAGTATTATAGATAAGAGAAAGAACCCATATTAATGAATGAACGAATGAAAGGGAGCGAATGTGGGGTTAGGAGAAGAAGCCAATTTGATTCTATGTCCAAACAAGAAGCAGACAAAAGTCACAAAACCCACGGCCAAAGTTTTAACTTGTTTCAACCGCATTATACGCGGCACTTTATGCAAACCTGCTCCTTTTCATCTTCGATAACTCTGCCTGCAATCTCTGATTAAGTACGTTCGGGCAAGTAGCTTTGTCTCGACCAACTTTGAGTGATGCGTGACTTCAATGAATACATATAGTATATGTAAAGCCAAGAAGACCGCTCTTCATGTATCACTTTTTATGTTTTGGTTTGATTTAATATCCCAAAATCAACAGAAAACGAGACTGACTCATCAAAAGTAGCAAGAGGCCAACAACTTCTACTCATTCAGTACTTTTAACTCTTATTCTAGTTTACGTATACTAATCTTTGTAAATGCCCAAGGTTTAACTTTATTAAGGATCTAAGTGAATTGTTTTTGATAATCTAAAATTTTGAATATGGTAGACTAGGAGGGAAGACTTGCCTTCTCGCAACCAAAAAACGAGAATCAACAACTACGAACCATGTGCTAGTGAGTGCAAGTGTGCTACTAGGCACTATCCAATATCCGAATTCCTATTGGGGGATTCCGTATGCGAAAGTATGTGCATGCAAAATTAGGACAACTCACAAAATTAGGACAAGGAGTTGTCACATCTTGCTATTGTATAAGAAAAGCCATTGAAGTTGATCTTGTTCTCCCTACGTTCATCTAAAATCCAAACCTCGTGTTGAAAACAACTCTTTCCTTCCTCTCAATTCAAAATGGAGGAAGGATAACTATGAAAAAACTAATAAGGAAATTAAAAATTAAAAAGTTCGTCACAATATCCTGTTTTGCGGAATCCTTATGTGTTTGTTTGTTGGGTTATATGCATGTTTTCAACGTTGAATACTTACTCATAACGGTTGTTGGGTTATTTGCATGCTTTCATCCTGAAAAGATAGAAAAAATGTTACTTGACCAGTGAAACAGTACTCCAAGTTCCAACAAGCAGAGAGTAACTGGAACGACTGACGAGTGAGGTTCACCAGATAGAGCTTGACTCCAGCCTTTTTCTCAACACCTAATTATAATTGGTTTCCATGCAACGAGCTATTTGCAAAATTACGTCACGTTGTAGATACATCAAATTCATTATACATGCATTAAGTGGCCTTAAAGTTCCAAGATGACATCAACCTCTCTACCACAGGTCCTCAGTACAGCTCTCACGGGTGGTTTTGATTACAGCCTTCTAACCTCCGGATAATTGGGATGGACGCTTAACCCCTAGCAATCTAGCATACACATGATAGAGCTACCACTCCCCTGCAATCACTACACTGCAGTACTGAATATACTCGAGCCCAAGAGAATGATGGCACGATGCGTACGAAAGCTACCGAATATGATGATGCATGGATTTATATGCCGAGTATAGTACCAAACCTAAGCCATCCCACCCAGAACAATCAACAATCCCTGCAGGTAACTTTGAGATCACAAATCTTGACCTATCAGATCAAACACATCATGAGCTACGTAGGTCCCACGTAAAAGATTTTGTGAGCCAAGAAATCTGGCTTTTTTTTTTTTTACTTGCATAAAAAAATCTTTTGTACCTATCTCAAGTCTCAACAATCCCTCAACAGCAATAAACCAGTCCAGAGATCATTGCATCAGTCGGATTCTGTTCTTGCAAATCCTCCAAAAGTAACTTCTGCAAAGATTATTAGTGACTTTTTGTGTTTAGCATTTCAATATTTACTGCAAAGAATCCCTGTTTTTGTCGAATCTTTTAACCGCGGGTTCGAAAATGTATCCTTTTTGTTTTGTTTGTGAACTTTTGAAAAGAGTTTTCTCAACTTTTCTACTGCTCTTTTCTGAAGACGGGCTTTTTTAATATAGAGCTCAGAAGAAAACGTTACACACGGACAGGGTTTGTGAAAAAACAGCTTTTCATGAGATTTTGTCTTATTTTCCCCATGCAGCAAAAAAAAAGGTTTTGTAAGCATGAAAAAAAGTTAATCGTCAGCTGACCTAATGCGAATAGATCATCTTAGTGGTCACATGGTCGTTAGATATCTACATTTTCATCTCTGTAATTTACAAATATGATCAGATTAAAAAAATAATAATTTGTGTTTACCAGTTATGGTAAAATTTATTATTACGATGAGAACGTCGTAAAACCAGTAATTTCCATAAAAACTCATTTGGGAATTACTAAAATAATATACTAGATGAATATTCACCTGAGAAAGGGAATGAAGAATAAATCTAAAGACGTGTTTGATTCCTATAACCAGGAATTAATTAAACTAGGTTATTATCACTATGAAGTTGTAGAACAGAAACAAATTAAAGACATTATAAGTTAACAAAACAAACAACCAACAAACGGTGATTAACTTAATTGATCAAATTTAGTAGCTGTACATAAACTATGATCGTTGATTTTGCCTGATCAACCATGACCATGTCTTTAGCTAAATCAAAATACAAAATAAAATTAACATCACCAAAATATCCTCGTTTTCTCCAGTAATTAACAAAAAGCAACAACAAGATAATGAAAAAAACGTGGTTATTTTAGGTAAATTCAAGCAAAAAATTATAATTCCTAGTTGTTAATTATGGAGTGGATCTGGGCAACTTGGTACCTTTCTTTTGCTATCGTCAAACCCTCCTGGACCTGCTGCTCCTATATTCTTCTTACTTCTGTTATACTCATAATCTTTTACTTTCTTAAACATATCCTCATGATCAATATTAATAATCTTTTTCTTCTCACTAATCATCATAGAGTAGTCCCGTTGTTGATGATCTTGGTTTGCCCAGTTTTTGCTTGGAAATATCCGAATTGCACCGACTTTGTAATTATCAGAACAAACAGAGATAATCAGCAAACTGAAGAACAGAAAAATGAACCTTCTTCTTCTGAATCTTCTCCTTCCCCCTCCTCCTCCTCCACCAACAAACGACATTGTATGAAAATTACCCACATAAAAACACAACCTCAAAGAATCAAACTTCACTGATGAAGACGAGTCAAAAAAGCTGTACAACAAACTATTGAGTAGTCTTTTACAACATTTGCAGACTTATCATAGACTTCATCGCTACTGTTTTCTTAAGATAAGAGAGAGATGGAAGTAGCAGTAGTGTGGAAGACTGTGAGTGTGATATGATATGATGATATATGAGGAGATCTTCTCCTACTCCTATCTCTCTCGATCCAACTTTTTTTTCTCTTTTCCTTGTTTCTTCACTTTATGTCATTTTTACTGTGAGAATTCTGAAGAATGACGGCTATTTTGGGTACCAGCAGAGAAGTAAAGTGAGAGATATAACGTAACAATGAGAGAATGCTTATTCTACTGTTCTAGTACTGCCACGTGATAGACAGATAGATACTTTTAGCTTCATCATAGACAACACAAAGAGAGAGGATTAGTATTTTGGGTTAGCACACAACGATAAATTACGTGATGTGCCATTTTTGCTTGTTTAGTACTTAGTGATGATATTTTACGTTGAAATTTGTCGGTGATATTTTCATTAAATTATAGGTTGCACAGAGACACATCTCTGAGTCTGAGGTAGTTGTTTCGTATAATTGTCGTCAAGAAATGTTGTACTGGGTCAAAACTTGGATTTTTACCCGTCTAGATGTGATATTCAAGTTGTTGTTTATCGTGGCGAGATTGGGTATACCAGATGTTGATGGTGATTTTTGAACAAGGGGTAACACCGTAAGAATTCACGTGTAGCATGACGTCACCGGTGACACTAGCACATTTATTAGAGCATTTAACGCGCTTATGTCAAAATTACCAGGATACCCTTTTTCAAATACTAAATTAGGGTTTCGATGCGCGAAACTCTAAGTTCACACATACCGCACAACCATTACGCAAAAAGCATGACAAACATGCCAATGCACGCACCGTGCAATCATCGTGCAGAACATAGCAATTGCACGTACCGTGCAATCACTGCGCAAAAGCATCGCAATCATGCCACTCACACATGTCACGCAACATGCCAAATGCACGTACCGTACAAACATCGCGCAAAACATAGCAATTGCACGTACCGTGCAATCATTGCGAAAAAGCATGGCAAACATGCCAAATGCAAGCACCGTGCACTCATCACACAAAACATAGCAATTGCATGTACCATGCAATCATTTTTCTAAATATGGCAACCACGCCAAACCGCAAAGCAACGCGCAATCATCACGTTAACCATGCCAAAAATCCAAAAACGCACCACCATTACACAAAATGTCAACCATGCCAAAAGCGCGCGCCATTGGCACATGCCATGCAAC
The DNA here is from genome assembly GCF_003573695.1 of Papaver somniferum. NCBI lineage: Eukaryota > Viridiplantae > Streptophyta > Magnoliopsida > Ranunculales > Papaveraceae > Papaver > Papaver somniferum. The sequence goes on from NC_039362.1 coordinate 81,232,983, forward strand.
CTTTGCAACCTGGCATGCCAAGCCGTGCAACCTAGGGCCAAATCCGTCACACGCGCCATTGGCACATGCCGTGCAACCTGGCATGCCAAGACGTGCAACCTAGGGCCAAAGCCGCACACGCGCATGCCGTGCAACCCTTGCAACCTGGCATGCCAAGTCGTGCAACCTAGGGCCAAAGCTGCCACACATGTCATTGGCACATGTCGTGCAAACCTTGCAACCTGGCATGCAAGCCGTGCAACCTAGGGCCAAGGAATACCACACATGCCATTGGCACATGTCGTGCAACACTTGCACTTTGACACTTCCACTTGCACCCGACGTGCAACCCAGGGCCGAGGCATGCCACACATGCCACTGGCACATGTCGTGCAACCCTTGCACTTTGGCATGCCGCGCCTACATCAAAGGCCACGGTTCCTCTTATGCAAAATCTCAACCGTCGAAGGTCGCCACTGAGCCGGAAAGTCTCTCAAGCTCAACTTATCGAACACCAGCGACATGCTACATGTTTTCCACGAAAAACACTCAAGAGATCAAAATGTATGTCACAAACTGGGGGATGCTCATTAGGGTTTTGGTTTGGCGGTCTACAACGTGCGACATACACAAATGCCAGTTTCAAGAAAGTGTAATAAGAATAAAACGGTTAGTAATGCAGGAAGTAATGGTGAAACGCTCTTTCATTATGGAACATCAATTCCATCAAAGTCCATCAATATCAGGCGTTACCACCTCTTCCCATTTAAATCATCCGTTTCTTTTCTTACGGGGCCAGAGGACGTTTCACTTGGATTTGTATAAATAGGTTTTACCTATTTCCACCAAGACACAAGTTTTGGTCAGGGAGAAATACAACACTCAGAAAGGCAACTCTTGCTAGCTTTATCAAAGCTTTCATCTTCTGATACAAGTCAAGTACTACTCTCCCAGAGCTGCTCTGGTCTCAACACTCTCTTCGCTTCCCTCCCTAAACCAGCCCTTCTCCTCCTCTTTGTGACCGAAGCAAATCAGGAACGACCATTTCCTTGTTTAGGCCAGATTTGTACAGATTGATCTCTCGAATCTAAAGTATTCTCGTGTAGTACATTTGTTTAGGGTTTAGATTTATTTCTCACCCACTCACCGAAATTACCAAAATCAGCAGAAACGATTTTCACCCATAAACAATTGGCGATCACGGTGGGAGATCAATCTCTCAATTGCAAAGTTGACTTGCGGTTTTCAGCATTGCCTTTCCAGTTCTATTCTTTCAGCATGGTAGAGCTAAGGTCTGGATCCGCGACAAACTCTGAAAGCACCAATATGGAAACTGCTCCTGGCACTGATGGTTCTTCCAACAACACTGCTACATCACTTGCTGACCTTGGCAACACGGAAGGCGCCCCTTCAAGCGTTACACCACCAGTCACCAGATCCAGGGACGCCTCCACTCCGAATGCTCCTACGCAATCCGCTAACCCAAGCGGTACGGAAGGTGCTCCTTCAAGCATTACACCACCAGTCACTAGACCTCGAGCCGCCGCTACTGTCCCTAACGCTTCAGCAAGCACGTCACCTCCAACTATCGCCCGAACATCGTCTACTCCACCACCAGGGCGAGAAACCTGAGGAGGCAGACATCGTCTACTCCTCAGTTCGCTTTGTATGATAGAACCGGTAATGCACGAGAACATATCTCAAGATTCTTGGAGGCCTTGGGAGAATACGAGTACAACCACGTTCTGCGCTTAAGGGAGTTTTCGAAATCGCTTACCGGAAGAGCATACACGTGGTACAACAGTATCACACTAGGAAACATCCGCAATTGGGGTGAAATGGTTACGTCATTCTACAGGAAGTATTTCTTCGTGTCTGAACAAGTCACTCTCTCAGATCTAGGGAGGATGTTCTAAAAAAATAACGAGCATCCAAATGATTTCGTCAAGAGATTAAGGATCCAAGCACTGGACTGCCACGATCCTAATGTGACAGAACAACAATTAGTGAATTCATGTATCAATGGCATGACTCCCATCTAGTGCTCCTTACTGGAGAACCTACGATTCCAGACGTTCTCCGAACTCCATGAAGCTGCCAAACGATCAGCCACGACAGCTCCGGCTTTATTAGAAAGAACCAGACCATCCAGAGGTGAAGATGTGCGCGAAGTCCGGAGAAGCACACGCCTCCTTAACAAGCCGTACATCACTGGCCCCTCCTCTGTAAGCGTGGTGGACGAAAGAGGGAAGAGGGAAGCCCCGATAATGGATCAGCACCCTAAACGCACAGCCCCGACACGACGGGCAGCTCCACCGCGAAAATCTGTGACTAAGGCTCCCGAATCTCATCATGAAACAAGAGAGGATGATCTGGAATTCTCGTTCCCAATCGAGAAAGTAATCGAACTTTTAGAAGCATGGGTTCAAGATGATGTCATCAAACTGCCGCCTCTCAGACGCCCACCAACTGTGGCCGAGATGGCAAACCCCAAATACTGCCACTACCACAGGTTCGTCCATCACCCGACTAGCGAGTGCAACAAGCTGAAGCACATTTTCAAGGAAAAGGTTGAAGCAGGAGAGCTTCGGATAGGGAACGAAGGTGTACATAGAGACCCGCTTCCCGTAAGGAATTACAGAATCTATGGGCACTCAGTACATGAAACTGTACAGTCCATGATGCAGCACGTATGCGAAATCCTCTACTTCTTCAGGGTACAACGACAAGACATTTTCACGGCCCTCAACTGCATAGTGTCTGGAAAACGGCTTTTTCCTGCTACATTAGCCGCACCAAAAGCACAAGTCTTCCCCGAGGATGCTACTAAGAAGCGCAACTGGGGACTGCTAACCACGGTCCATTTGAAGAGCACCGAATTTAGCAACACACTAATAGATGCGGCCTCAGAATTGAACATTGTTACTTTCAAGACCCTGAAAGCAGCAGGAATAACAAAGCAAGAGGTTATCCGTTCTCCATCAATTATCAGGGACCTTGAGGGAAGAAGCCTAAACGCACCCGGCTACGTCAATCTCGAAACCAGCGTGGGAAATACTGCGACACATGGAAGGTTCCACATTGTCAAAGAATTGAGTTACGACATGGTCCAGGGATTCCCGTGGATATTCGACAACAAAACAAAACTAGGAACATCCCTTCTACCCATGACAACGCCCGAAAGGGTATCCAACAAACCAGCCAACCTGTTGTTGTGTCAACAACTTACTGATGGAACTCAATTACCTGGGAAAAGCTTGCCGACGCTGGCTCACGAACTCCGAACCCAAGTAAGTCTGACTGAACAACCCTCTATACAATCAGTCACTCCTCGTCGTAACCCGTCTTGGGGACTCGACGCGATTACCGAGCACGATGCTGTCAAGAGGTGTGAATGGAACGCTGGGCCCTTCAAGCGCTTCGCCAAGGACTTGAAAATTGCCCTCGAATATGACGAAAGCAGAAACCGAGCGGTCGTACAACAACCAAACCCGTTCCAGATCAGAGATATGTTGGTCAGGGCTACCTCATTTCAAGTCAGAAAGATGACAGTGGATATGATGGTTCGAAAGAACCCTCCTGAAGGAAAGGAAGATGAACCATATCTGGTGGCTGACATCCTTTTAGACGGTTATTGCAAGCTCATCAACACGGAAAAATTAGAAGGTGTGGTGGTTCGCTCACGATGGCTCGAACCCTTCAGCACCTGCAATGTCGTACTGCCCACTCTCTGACATTTCCTCCAGCAATTTCCCTTTCCACCATTATAATTGTATTCCCCCGAGATAAATGCACCACTTGCATTATTCCAGCAGGGTTCCAGTTTTTCTATTATTAAGCAATCTTATCTTTCCCCTCCAGTAAAATATCCGAATCTCAAAAAAAAAAAAAAAAATTTACCCGTCAAAACCTAATCAGAAATCAGAACCATACTAAGAAGACCATTTTCAATCAACTGGAATCTCCAAAAAAAAATGACACAGAAAGCAAAACAATCCTTTCCGGTAGAAGTCTCCGGTTTATAAGTTTTATTCAATACAAAGCCACAAGAGGTACAATGATCAGCAAAATACCAAGTTTAGCGTGAGTACAAGAAAAAAAAGGGATTTGCAAGACATCAAAACGACTAGGCAACAAGAGGAAGCAGTAAAAAGAAGAAAACTATTCGCCGGCAGAAGCTCGAATCACTGACGCCCCTATCAGAGCTTCTTCAAACACTTTCCCCAGCAATCCCTCAGGCAGAAAAGATTCCACAAGGAAGACGTGTCAACAGAAACATCCTCCATGTCCCACCTGGACACCGTCTCAGCAACGACGATATCCGACCTCTTCCTAGCTTCCGCTCCAGCAGTTGACCCGATGTACGCCACCATGATTCCCCTAGAATCACCAGCAAAGTTTTCGCCGTACGTCCCAGAGGTTTTCTCAGCAGGCTTTTGAGGAGGGTTCCTTGACTCATCCATGTCAAAATCCGTAGAAGTATGGGCATTCGCCTGTGCCTCGCATGGGTAGATCAAAGGAATATCCTGGATGATTGCTCTGATTTCGCAAAACAGAGACTAGATCCTGTCCAATGACTCCTGATGGGAAGAAGATCGGTCTTCACCAATCCAGGAACATCTCTCCAAAGATCTGGCGGTGCCACCATTACTAGGAGACGCCATCACGATATCGGGAGAAGAACGAATCTTACCTTACCTTCACCAACAAACAACTAGAAAGAGGGAGATGACGCAATTTCACCAGCAGTATATATACACAAACCCTAAAAAGGGGAAAGGGAGAGTAACGCGCTTTCATGGACGTAACATTTCCAGATTTTTTTTGTAAAAGGGGAAGAATTCTCTGCTAAAGCCACGCATGAAGAAAGGCAGTCGGGCCCGCAATAGCGAGCCTCGACACTTCCAAAACGCACGCACTTTCCTTGCCAGTGCCGTCCTTACCAACGCTCAGCGCTAATCATGCCAGTCCGTGCCGGCCATGCAGTCTGCGCCATCCACACCTTCCTTATCGGTACCGGCCTTACAAACATTCAACACTGGCCATGCCCTTCCATACCAGCGCTTCCCTTCCAGCGCCAGCATTACCAACGCTAGCCACGCCGACACTGTGTCAGCCATGCCTCCCTTGCCAATCCGCGCTTTCCCTTTGCCAACGCCATGCTCTGTCAAGTGGCCCACACCCATTCCAATCTTATTGGTGCTGACAAGTCCCTTCCATGTCAAGTCTATGCTAGCAGCCCCGCCTCGCGTTCCAAAGCCTGGCCCCAAAGACACCTAGTCATGTTGGGATTTGTGCAAAGCTACCAGATGCGATGATTGTGGATTCTTACTTACATCTCGAAAAAGGTCAGCCAAATCTCCTCGGCCCTCTTTTACGACTTACTGTCTCAGTTCTTTCCTCGTCTGTCACCATCTTATGCTTACCTCGCAACAAAGCCCCTGTTCCAACCTAAGCAGGGGACTTAATGTTGATGGTGGTTCTTGAACAAGGGGTAAAACCTCACGTATAGCATGACGTCATCGGTAACATTAGCACATTCATTAGAGCATTTAACGCGCTTATGTAAAAATTACCAGGGTACCCTTTTTCAAATACTAAATTACGGTTTCGATGCGCGGAACCCTAAGTTCACACATACCGCACAACCATTACGCAAAAAGCATGGCAAACATGCCAAATGCACGCACCGTGCAATCATCGCGGAGAACATAGCAATTGCACGTACCGTGCAATCACTGCGCAAAAGCATGGCAATCATGCCACTCACACATGTCACGCAACATGCCAAATGTACGTACGGTGCAAACATCGCGCAAAACATAGAAATTGCACGTACAGTGCAATCATTGCACAAAAGCTTGGCAAACATGCCAAATGCACGCACCGTGCACTCATCACACAAAACATAGCAATTGCATGTACCATGCAATCATTGTGCTAAATATGGCAACCACGTCAAACCGCAAAGCAACGCGCAATCATCACGTTAACCATGTCAAAAATCCAAAAACGCACCACCATTGCAAAAAATGGCAACCATGCCAAAAGCGCACGCCATTGGCACATGCCATGCAACCTAGGGCCAAAGCCGCCACACGCGCCATTGGCACATGCCGTGCAACCCTTGCAACCTGGCATGCCAAGTCATGCAACCTAGGTCCAAAGCCGTCACACGTGCTATTGGCACATGTCGTGCAACCCTTGCAACCTGGCATGCTAAGCCGTGCAACCTAGGGACAAAGACGCCATACGCGCATGTCGTGCAACCCTTGCAACCTGGCATGCCAAGTCGTGCAACCTAGGGCCAAAGCCGCCACATGCGTCATTGGCACATGCCGTGCAACCCTTGCAACCTAGCATGCAAGCCGTGCAACCTAGGGCCAAGGCATACCACACATGCCATTGGCACATGTCGTGAAATACTTGCACTTTGACACTTCCACTTGCACCCGACGTGCAACCCAGGTCCGAGGCATGCCACACATGCCATGCAACCCTTGCACTTTGGCATGCCGCGCCTACATCAAAGGCCACGATTCCTCTTATGCAAAATCTCAACCGTCGAAGGTCGCCACTGAGCCGGCAAGTCTCTCAAGATTAACTTATAGAACACCAGCGACATGCTACATGTTTTCCACGAAAAACACTCGAGACATCAAAACGTATGTCTCAAACTGGGGGATGTTCATTAGGGTTTTGGTTTGGCGGTCTACAACGTGCGGCATACATAAATGCCCGTTTCAAGAAAGTGTAATAAGAATAAAACGGTTAGTAAATGCAGGAAGTAATGGTGAAACGCTCTTTCATTATGGAACATCAATTCCATCAATACCAGGCGTTACCACCTCTTCCCATTTAACTCATCTGTTTAATTTCTTACGGGACCAGAGTACGTTTCACTTGGACTTGTATAAATAGGTTTTACCTATTTCCACCAAGACACAAGTTTTGGTCAGGGAGAAATACAACACTCAGAAAGGCAACTCTTGCTAGCTTTCTCAAAGATTTCATCTTCTGATACAAGTCAAGTACTACTCTCCCAGAGCTGCTCTGGTCTCAACACTCTCTTTGCTTCCCTCCCTAAACCAGCCCTTCTCCTCCTCTTTGTGACCCAAGCAAATCCGGAATGGACATTTCTTGGTTTAGGCCAGATTTGTACAGATTGATCTCTCGAATCTAAAGTACTCCCGTGCAATACATTTGTTTAGGGTTTAGATTTGTTTCTCACCCACTCACCGAAATTACCAAAATCAGCAGAAATGATTTTCACCCATAAACAATTGGCGACCACAGTGGGAGATCAATCTCTCAGTTGCAAAGTTGACTTGCGGTTTCCAGCATTGCCTTTCTAGTTCTATTGTTTCAGCATGGTAGAGCTAAGGTCTGGATCCGCGAAAAACACCGAAAGCACCAATATGGAAACTGCTCCTGGCGCTGATGGTTCTTCCAACAATACTGCTACATCACTTGCTGACCTTGGCAACACGGAAAGCGCCCCTTCAAGCGTTACACCACCAGTCACCAGATCCAGGGCCGCCTCTACTCCGAATGCTCCTACGCAATCCGCTAACCCAAGCGGTACGGAAGGTGCTCCTTCAAGCATTACACCACCAGTCACCAGAGCTCGAGCCGCCGCTACTGTCCCTAACGCTTCAGCAAGCACGTCACCTCCAACTGCCTCCCGAACAACGTCTACTCCACCACCAGGGCGAGAAACCAGAGGAGGCAGACCTTATGTCACCATCGCCAATCTGATGGAGAGACAATAAGTTCTTGCTAGAGCCCAGACAGACATGGTTTCGACCCAGAAATAGGTGCTTGTTTTTCTCAAAGACCTAACAGAACGGCTGCCACAGGAGTCACGTCAGCCGGGATCAAGGACTGACACTCGCAACAACCCTTAGGCCAGCACCTCAAAACTGCGGGAACTGCGCCGACCATAGTCAAGGACAGACACTTCAAATAGCCCTGGGGCCGACACCTCAGCAGAGCGCATTGACACAGGCGAAGAAATTCGTGTTGGAGCCTCGATAGCAAGAAATCATCTGTCCAATTTTGTCACACGAGAAGACTTCGAGCGGCTTCTCCAAACCCGAATCAAAAACGACGAGACGGATACATATCAGCACCAACCTCCTTACCTAATGGAGATCCAAAGAACTCCCCTCTCAAGAGGGAACTCGTCTCCTCAGTTCTCTTTGTATGATGGAACTGGTAATGCACGAGAACATATCTCACGATTCTTGGAGGCCTTGGGCGAACACGAGTACAACCACGTTCTCCGCTTAAGGGAGTTTTTGAAATCGCTTACCGGAAGAGCATACACGTGGTACAACAGTATCACACTGGGCAGCATCCGCAATTGGGGTGAAATGGTTACGTCATTCTACAGGAAGTATTTCTTCGTGTATGAACAAGTCACTCTCTCAAATCTAGGGAGGATGTTCCAACAAAATAACGAGCATCCAAATGAGTTCGTCAAGAGATTCAGGATCCAAGCACTGGACTGCCACGATCCGAATGTGACAGAACAACAATTAGTGAATTCATGCATCAATGGCATGACTCCCATCTACCGCGCCTTACTGGAGAACCTACGATTCCAGACGTTCTCCGAACTCCATGAAGCTGTCAAACGATCAGCCACGACAACTCCGGCTTTATTAGAAAGAACCAGACCATCCAGAGGTGAAGATGTGCGCGAAGTCCAGAGAAGCGCGCGCCTTCTTAACAAGCCGTACAACACTGGCCCCTCCTCTGTAAGCGTGGTGGACGAAAGAGGGAAGAGGAAAGCCCCGATGATGGATCATCACCCTAAACGCACAGCCCCGGCACGACGGGCAGCTCCACTGCGAAAAGCTGCGACTAAGGCTCCCGAATCTCATCATGAAAAAAGAGAGGATGACATGGACTTCCCGTTTCCAATCGAGGAAGTAATCGAACTTTTAGAAGCATGGGTTCAAGATGATGTCATCAGACTGCCGCCTCTCAGACGCCCACCAACTGTGGCCGAGATGGAAACCCCCAAATACTGCCACTACCACAGGTTCGTCCATCACCCGACTAGCGACTGCATTAAGCTGAAGCACATTTTCAAGGAAAAGGTAGAAGCAGGAGAGCTTCGGCTAGGGAACGAAGGAGTATATAGAGACCCGCTTCCCGTAAGGAATTGCGGAATCTCTGGGGACTCCGTACATGAAAACGTACAGTCCAAGATGCAGCACTTATGCGAAATCCTCTACTTCTCCAGGGTACAACGCCAAGACATTTTCACGGCCCTCAACTGCATAGTGTCTGGAAAACGGCTTTTTCCTGCTACAGTAGCCGCACCAAAAGCACAAGTCTTCCCCGAGGATGCTACTAAGAAGTGCAACTTGGGACTGCTAACCACGGTCCATTTGAAGAGCACCGAATTTAGCAACACACTAATCGAGCGGCCTCAGAATTCAACGTTGTTACTTTCAAGACCCTGAAAGCAGCAGGAATAACAAAGCAAGAGGTTGTCCGTTCTCCATCAATTATCAGGGACCTTGAGGGAAGAAGCCTAAACGCACCCGGCTACGTCAATATCGAAACCAACGTAGGAAATACTGCGACACATGGAAGGTTCCACATTGTTAAAGAATTAAGTCACGACATAGTCCTAGGACTCCCGTGGATACTCGACAACAAAACGAAACTAGGAACATCCTCTCTACCCATGACAACGCCCGAAAGTGTATCCAACAAACCATCCAACCTGCTGTTGTGTCAACAACTTACTGACGGAACTCAATTACCTGGGGAAACCCTGCCGACGCTGTCTCACGAACTTCGAACCCAAGTAATTATGACTGAAAAACCCTCTATACAATCAGTCACTCCTCGTCGTAACCCGTCATGGGGACTCGGCGCTATTACCGAGCACGATGCTGTCAAGAGGTGTGAATGGAACGATGGGCCCTTCAAGCGCTTCGCCAAGGACTTGAAAATTGCCCTCGAAGATGACGAAAGCAGAAACCGAGCAATCCTACAACAACCAAACCAATTCCAGATCGGAGATATGGTGGTTAGGGCTACCTCATTTCAAGTCGAAAAGATGACAGTGGATATGACGGTTCGAAAGAACCCTATATGGTGGATGACATCCTTTTAGGCGGTTATTGCAAGCTCATCAACACGGAAAAATTGGAAGGTGTGGTGGTTCACTCACGATGACTCGAACCCTTCAGCATCTGAAATGTCATACTTCCTCGCCCTCCGACATCCACTCTCTGAAATTTCCTCCAGCAATTTTCCTTTCCACCATTATAATTGTATTCCCCCGAGATAAATGCACAACTTTCATTTTTCCAGCAGGGTTCCAGTTTTTCTATTATTAAGCAATCTTATCTTTCCCCTCCAGTAAAATTTCTGAATTTAAAAAATAAATAAACTTTACCCGTCCAAACCTAATCAGAAATCAGAACCATACCAAGAAGACCATTTTCAATCAACTGGAAGCTCCAAAAAAAAATGACACAGAAAGCAAAACAATCCTTTCCGGTAGAAGTCTCCGGTTTATAAGTTTTATTCAATACAAAGCCACAAGAGGTACAATGATCAGCAAAATACCAATTTCAGCGTGAGTACAAGAAAATGGGGATTTGCAAGACATCAAAACGACTAGGCAACAAGAAGAAGCAGTAAAAAGAAGAAAACTATTCGTCGGCAGAAGCTCGAATTCCTGAAGCCCCTATCAGAGCTTCTTCAAACACTTTCCCCAGCAATCCCTCGGGCAGCAAAGATTCCACAAGGAAGACGTGTCAACAGAAACATCCTCCATGTCCCACCTGGACACCGTCTCAGCAGCGACGATATCCGACCTCTTCCTAGCTTCCGCTCCAGCAGTTGACCCGATGTACGCCACCATGATTCCCCTAGCATCACCAGCAAAGTTTTCTCCGTACGTCCCAGAGGTTTTCTCCGCAGGCTTTTGAGGAGGGTTCCTTGACTCATCCATGTCATAATCCGTAGAAGTCTGGGCATTCGCCTGTGCCTCGCATGGGTAGATCAAAGGAATATCCTGGATGATTGCTCTGATTTCGCAAAACAGAGACTAGATCATGTCCAATGACTCCTCATGGGAAGAAGATCGGTCTTCACCAATCCCGAAACATCTCTCCAAAGATCTGGCGGTTCCACCGTTACTAGGAGACGCCATCAGGATATCGGGAGAAGAACGAATCTTACCTAACCTGCACCAACAAACAACTAGAAAGAGGGAGATGACGCAATTTCTCCAGCAGTATATATACACAAACCCTAAAAAGAGGAAAGGGAGAGTAACGCGCTTTCATGGACGTAACATTTCCAGATTTTTTTTGTAAAAGGGGAAGAATTCTCTGCTAAAGCCACGCATGAAGAAAGGAACCCGGGCCCGCAATAGCCACCCTCGTCACTTCCAAAACGCACGCACTTTCCTTGCCAGTGCCGTCCTTACCAACGCTCAGCGCTAATCATGCCAGTCCGTGCCGGCCATGCAGTCTGCGCCAGCCACACCTTCCTTATCGGTACCGGCCTTACAAACATTCAACACTGGCCATGCCCTTCCATACCAGCGCTTCCCTTCCAGCGCCAGCATTACCAACGCTAGCCACGCCGACACCTTGTCAGCCATGCCTCCCTTGCCAATCCGCGCTTTCCCTTTGCCAACGCCATGCTCTGTCAAGTGGCCCACACCCATTCCAAGCTTATTGGTGCTGACAAATCCCTTCCATGTCAAGTCTATGCTAGCAGCTCCGCTTCGCGTTGCAAAGCCTGGCCCCAAAGACACCTAGTCATGTTGGGATTTGTGCAAAGCTACCAGATGCGAGGATTGTGGATTCTTACTTACATCTCGAAAAAGGTCAGCCAAATCTCCTCGGCCCTCTTTTACGACTTACTGTCTCAGTTCTTTCCTCGTCTGTCACCATCTTATGCTTACCTCGCAACAAAGCCCATGTTCTAACCTAAGCAGGGGACTTAATGTTGATGGTGGTTCTTGAACAAGGGGTAAAACCTTACGTATAGCATGACGTCATCGGTAACATTAGCACATTCATTAGAGCATTTAACGCGCTTATGTAAAAATTACCAGGGTACCCTCTTTCAAATACTAAATTAGGGTTTCGATGCGCGAAACCCTAAGTTCACACATACCGCACAACCATTACGCAAAAAACATGACAAACATGCCAAATGCACGCACCGTGCAATCATCGCGGAGAACATAGCAATTGCACGTACCGTGCAATCACTGCGCAAAAGCATGGTAATCATGCCACTCACACATGTCAGACAACATGCCAAATGCACGTACGGTGCAAACATCGCGCAAAACATAGAAATTGCACGTACAGTGCAATCATTGCACAAAAGCATGGAAAACATGCCAAATGCACGCACCGTGCACTCATCACACAAAACATAGCAATTGCATGTACCATGCAATCATTGTGTTAAATATGGCAACCACGTCAAACCGCAAAGCAACGCGCAATCATCACGTTAACCATGTCCAAAATCCAAAAACGTCCCCCCATTGCAAAAAATGGCAACCATGCCAAAAGCGCACGCCATTGGCACATGCCATGAAACCCTTGCAACCTGGCATGCCAAGCCGTGCAACCTAGGGCCAAAGCCGCCACACGCGCCATTGGCACATGCCGTGCAACCCTTGCAACCTGGCATGCCAAGTCATGCAACCTAGGTCCAAAGCCGTCACACGCGCCATTGGCACATGTCGTGCAACCCTTGCAACCTGGCATGCTAAGCCGTGCAACCTAGGGCCAAAGCCTCCACACGCGCATGCCGTGCATCCATTGCAACCTGGCATGCCAATTCTTGCAACCTAGGGCCAAAGCCGCTACACGCGTCATTGGCACATGCCGTGCAACCATTGCAACCTAGCATGAAAGACGTGCAACCTAGGTCCAAGGAATACCACACATGCCATTGGCACATGTCGTGCAATACTTCCACTTTGACACTTCCACTTGCACCCGACGTGCAACCCAGGGCCGAGGCATGCCACACATGCCATTGGCACATGCCATGCAACCCTTGCACTTTGGCATGCCGCGCCTACATCAAAGGACACGATTCCTCTTATGCAAAATCTCAACCGTCGAAGGTCGCCACTGAGCCGGCAAGTCTCTCAAGCTTAACTTATCGAACACCAGCGACATGCTACATGTTTTCCACGAAAAACACTCGAGACATCAAAACGTATGTCACAAACTGGGGGATGCTCATTAGGGTTTTGGTTTGGCGGTCTACAGCGTGCGGCACACATAAATGCCCGTTTCAAGAAAGTGTAATAAGAATAAAACGGTTAGTAAATGCAGGAAGTAATGGTGAAACGCTCTTTCATTATGGAACATCAATTCCATCAAATTCCATCAATACCAGGCGTTACCACCTCTTCCCATTTAACTCATCCGTTTAATTTCTTACGGGACCAGAGTACGTTTCACTCTGACTTGTATAAATAGGTTTTACCTATTTCCACCAAGACACAAGTTTTAGTCAGGGAGAAATACAACATTCAGAAAGGCAACTCTTGCTAGCTTTCTCAAAGCTTTCATCTTCTGATACAAGTCAAGTACTACTCTCCCAGAGCTGCTCTGGTCTCAACACTCTCCTTGCTTCCCTCCCTAAACCAGCCCTTCTCCTCCTCTTTGTGACCCAAGCAAATCCGGAATGGCCATTTCTTGGTTTAGGCCAGATTTGTACAGATTGATCTCTCGAATCTAAAGTACTCCCGTGCAATACATTTGTTTAGGGTTTAGATTTGTTTCTCACCCACTCACCGAAATTACCAAAATCAGCAGAAATGATTTTCACCCATAAACAATTGGTGACCACAGTGGGAGATCAATTTCTCAGTTGCAAAGTTGACTTGCGGTTTCCAGCATTGCCTTTCTAGTTCTATTGTTTCAGCATGGTAGAGCTAAGGTCTGGATCCGCGACAAACTCTGAAAGCACCAATATGGAAACTGCTCCTGGCGCTGATGGTTCTTCTAACAGCACTGCTACATCACTTGCTGACCTTGGAAATACGGAAAGCGCCCCTTCAAGCGTTACACCACCAGTCACCAGATCCATGGACGCCTCCACTCCGAATGCTCCTACGCAATCCGCTAACCCAAGCGGTACGGAAGGTGCTCCTTTACGCATTACACCACCAGTCACCAGAGCTCGAGCCGCCGCTACTGTCCCTAACGCTTCAGCAAGAACGTCACCTCCAACTGTCGCCCAAACAACGTCTACTCCACCACCAGGGCGAGAAACCAGAGGAGACATACCTTATGTCACCATCTCCAATCTGATGGAGAGACAAGAAGTTCTTGCTAGAGCCCAGACAGACATGGTTTCGACCCAGAAATAGGTGCTTGTTTTTCTCAAAGACCTAACAGAACGGCTGCCACAGGAGTCACGTCAGCCGGGATCAAGGACTGACACTCCCAACAACCCTTAGGCCAGCACCTCAACACTGCGGGAACTGCGCCGACCATAGTCAAGGACAGACACTCCCAATAGCCCTGGGGACGGCACCTCAGCATAGCACATTGACACAGGCGAAGAAATTTGTGTTGGAGCCTCGATAGCAAGAAATCATCCGTCCAATTTTGTCACACGAGAAGACTTCGAGCGGCTTCTCCAAAACCGAATCAAAAACGACGAGATGGATACATATCAGCACCAACCTCCTTACCTAATGGCGATCCAAAGAACTCCCCTCCCAAGAGGGTACTCGTCTCCTCGGTTCGCTTTGTATGATGGAACTGGTAATGCACGAGAACATATCTCACGATTCTTGGAGGCCTTGGGAGAACACGAGTACAACCACGTTCTCCGCTTAAGGGAGTTTTTGAAATCGCTTACCGGAAGAGCATACACGTGGTACAACAGTATCACACCGGGAAGCATCCGCAATTGGGGTAAAATGGTTACGTCATTCTACAGGAAGTAGTTTTTCGTGTATGAACAAGTCACTCTCTCAGATCTAGGGAGGATGTTCCAACAAAATAACGAGCATCCAAATGAGTTCGTAAAGAGATTCAGGATCCAAGCACTGGACTGCCACGATCCGAATGTGACAGAACAACAATTAGTGAATTCATGCATCAATGGCATGACTCCCATCTACCGCGCCTTACTGGAGAACCTACGATTCCAGACGTTCTCCGAACTCCATGAAGCTGCCAAACGATCAACCACGACAGCTCCGGCTTTATTAGAAAGAACCAGACCATCCAGAGGTGAAGATGTGCGCGAAGTCCAGAGAAGCGCGCGCCTTTTAACAAGCCGTACAACACTGGCCCCTCCTCTGTAAGCGGGGTGGACGAAAGAGGGAAGAGGAAAGCCCCGATGATGGATCATCACCCTAAACGCACAACCCCGGCACGACGGGCAGCTCCACCGCGAAAAGCTGCGACTAAGGCTCCCGAATCTCATCATGAAAAAAGAGAGGATGATATGGACTTCCCGTTTCCAATCGAGGAAGTAATCGAACTTTTAGAAGCATGGGTTCAAGATGATGTCATCCGACTGCCGCCTCTCAAACGCCCACCAACTGTGGCCGAGATGGCAAACCCAAAATACTGCCACTACCACAGGTTCGTCCATCACCCGACTAGCGACTGCATTAAGCTGAAGCACATTTTCAAGGAAAAGGTAGAAGCAGGAGAGCTTCGGCTAGGGAACGAAGGAGTATATAGAGACCCGCTTCCCGTAAGGAATTGCGGAATCTCTGGGGACTCCGTACATGAAACCGTACAGTCCAAGATGAAGCACTTATGCGAAATCCTCTACTTCTCCAGGGTACAACGCCAAGACATTTTCACGGCCCTCAACTGCATAGTGTCTGGCAAACGGCTTTTTCCTGCTACAGTAGCCGCACCAAAAGCACAAGTCTTCCCCGAGGATGCTACTAAGAAGTGCAACTTGGGACTGCTAACCACGGTCCATTTGAAGAGCACCGAATTTAGCAACACACTAATCGAGCGGCCTCAGAATTCAACGTTGTTACTTTCAAGACCCTGAAAGCAGCAGGAATAACAAAGCAAGAGGTTGTCCGTTCTCCATCAATTATCAGGGACCTTGAGGGAAGAATCCTAAACGCACCCGGCTACGTCAATATCGAAACCAACGTAGGAAATACTACGACACATGGAAGGTTCCACATTGTTAAAGAATTGAGTCACGACATAGTCCTAGGACTCCCGTGGATACTCGACAACAAAACGAAACTAGGAACATCCTCTCTACCCATGACAACGCCCGAAAGTGTATCCAACAAACCATCCAACCTGCTGTTGTGTCAACAACTTACTGACGGAACTCAATTACCTGGGGAAACCCTGCCGACGCTGTCTCACGAACTTCGAACCCAAGTAATTATGACTGAAAAACCCTCTATACAATCAGTCACTCCTCGTCGTAACCCGTCATGGGGACTCGGCGCTATTACCGAGCACGATGCTGTCAAGAGGTGTGAATGGAACGCTGGTCCCTTCAAGCGCTTCGCCAAGGACTTGAAAATTTCCCTCGAAGATGACGAAAGCAGAAATCGAGCAATCCTACAAAAACCGAACCCATTCCAGATCGGAGATATGGTGGTTAGGGCTACCTCATTTCAAGTCGAAAAGATGACAGTAGATATGACGGTTCGAAAGAACCCTATCTGGTGGCTGACATCCTTTTAGGCGGTTATTGCAAGCTCATCAACACGGAAAAATTGGAAGGTTTGGTGGTTCACTCACGATGGCTCGAACCCTTCAGCATCTGAAATGTCATACTTCCTCGCCCTCCGACATCCACTCTCTGAAATTTCCTCCAGCAATTTTCCTTTCCACCATTATAATTGTATTCCCCCGAGATAAATGCACAACTTTCATTTTTCCAGCAGGGTTCCAATTTTTCTATTATTAAGCAATCTTATCTTTCCCCTCCAGTAAAATTTCTGAATCTAAAAAATAAATAAAATTTACCCGTCCAAACCTAATCAGAAATCAGAACCATACCAAGAAGACCATTTTCAATCAACTGGAAGCTCCAAAAAAAATGACACAGAAAGCAAAACAATCCTTTCCGGTAGAAGTCTCCGGTTTATAAGTTTCATTCAATACAAAGCCACAAGAGGTACAATGATCAGCAAAATACCAAGTTCAGCGTGAGTACAAGAAAAGGGGGATTTGCAAGACATCAAAACGACTAGGCAACAAGAAGAAGCAGTAAAAAGAAGAAAACTATTCGTAAGAAAAAGCTCGAATCCCCGAAGCCCCTATCATAGCTTCTTCAAACACTTTCCCCAGCAATCCCTCGGGCAGCAAAGATTCCACAAGGAAGATGTGTCAACAGCAACAACCTCCATGTCCCACCTGGACACCGTCTCAGCAGCGACGATATCCGACCTCTTCCTAACTTCCTCTCCAGCAGTTGACCCGATGTACGCCACCATGATTCCCCCAGCATCACCACCAAAGTTTTCGCCGTACGTCCCAGAGGTTTTCGCAGCAGCCTTTTGAGGAGGGTTCCTTGACTCATCCATGTCGGAATCCATAGAAGTCTGGGCATTCTCCCGTGCCTCGCATGGGTAGATCAAAGGAATATCCTGGATGATTGCTCTGATTTCGCAAAACAGAGACCCGATCCTGTCCAATGACTCATCATGGGAAGAAGATCGGTCTTCACCAATCCCGAAACATCTCTCCAAAGATCTGGCGGTGCCACCGTTATTAGGAGACGCCATCACGATATCGGGAGAAGAACGAATCTTACCTTACTTGCACCAACAAACAACTAGAAAGAGGGAGATGAATAAATTTCACCAGAAATATATATACACAAACCCTAAAAAGGGGAAAGGGAGAGTAACGCGCTTTCATGGATGTAACGTTTCCAGTTTTTTTTTTTGTAAAATGGGAAGAATTCTCTGCTAAAGCCACGCATGAAGAAAGGCAGTCGGGCTCGCAATAGCCAGCCTTGCCACTTCCAAAATGCACGCACTTTCCTTGCCAGTGCCGACTTACCAATGCTCAGCGCTAATCATGCCAGTCCGTGCCGGCCATGCAGTCTGCGCCAACCACACCTTCCTTATCGGTAACGGCCTTACCAACATTCAACACTGGCCATGCCCTTCCATACCAGCGCTTCCCTTCCAGCGCCAGCATTACCAACGCTAGCCACGCTGACACTGTGTCAGCCATTCCTCCCTTGCCAATCCGCGCTTTCCCTTTGCCAACGCCATGCTCTGTCAAGTGGCCCACACCCATTCCAAGCTTATTGGTGCTGAAAAGTCCCTTCCATGTCAAGTCTATGCTAGCAGCTCCGCCTCGCGTTCCAAAGCCTGGCCCCAAAGACACCTAGTCATATTGGGATTTGTGCAAAGCTACCAGATGCGAGGATTGTGGATTCTTACTTACATCTCGAAAAAGGTCAGACAAATCTCCTCGACCCTTTTTTACGACTTACTATCTCAGTTCTATCCTTGTCTGTCACCATCTAATGCTTACCTCGCAACAAGGCCCTTGTTCCAAGCTAAGCAGGGGACTTAATGTTGATGGTGGTTTTTGAACAAGGGGTAAAACCGTAAAACCTCACTATAGCATGACGTCACCGGTGACACTAGCACATTTATTAGAGAATTTAACGCGCTTATATCAAAATTACCAGGGTACCCTTTTTCAAATACTAAATTAGGGTTTCGATGCGCGAAACCCTAAGTTCACACATACCGCACAACCATTACGCACAAAGCATGACAAACATGCCAAATGCACGTACCGTGCAAACATCGCGTAGAACATAGCAATTGCACGTACCGTGCAATCACTGCACAAAATCATGGCAATCATGCCACTCACACATGTCACGCAACATGCCAAATGAACATACCGTGCAAACATCGCGCAAAACATAGCAATTGCACGTACCGTGCAATCATTACGCAAAAGCATGGCATACATGCCAAATACACGCACCGTGCACTCATCACACAAAACATAGCAATTGCATGGACCATGCAATCATTGTGCTAAATATGGCAACCACGCCAAACCGCAAAGCAACGCGCAATCATCATGTTAACCATGCCAAAAATCTAAAAACGCACCACCATTGCACAAAATGGCAACCATGCCAAAAGCGCGCACCATTCGCACATGCCATGAAACCCTTGCAACCTGGCATGCCAAGCCGTGCAACCTAGGGCCAAAGCGGCCACACGCGCCATTGGCACATGCCGTGCAACCCTTGCAATCTGGCATGCTAAGCCGTGCAACCTAGGGCCAAAGCTGACACACGCGCCATTGGCACATGCCGTGCAACCCTTGCAACCTGGCATGCCAAGCCCTGCAACCTAGGGCCAAAGCCGCCACACACGCATGTCGTGCAACCCTTGTAACCTGGCATTCCAAGCCGTGCAACCTAGGGCCAAAGCCGCCATACGCGCCATTGGCACATGCCGTGCAACCCTTGCAACCTGGCATGCAAGCCGTGCAACCTAGGGCCAAGGCATACCACACATGCCATTGGCACATGTCGTGAAATACTTGCACTTTGACACTTCCACTTGCACCCGACGTGCAACCCAGGGCCGAGGCATGCCACACATGCCATTGGCACATGCCATGCAACCCTTGCACTTTGGCATGCCGCGCCTACATCAAAGGCCACGATTCCTCTTATGCAAAATCTCAACCGTCGAAGGTCGCCACTGAGCCGGCAAGTCTCTCAAGATTAACTTATAGAACACCAGCGACATGCTACATGTTTTCCACGAAAAACACTCGAGACATCAAAACGTATGTCACAAACTGGGGGATGCTCATTAGGGTTTTGGTTTGGCGGTCTACAGCGTGCGGCATACACAAATGCCCGTTTCAAGAAAGTGTAATAAAAATAAAACGGTTAGTAAATGCAGGAAGTAATGGTGAAACGCTCTTTCATTATGGAACATCAATTCCATCAAATTCCATCAATACCAGGCGTTACCACCTCTTCCCATTTAACTCATCCGTTTAATTTCTCACGGGGCCAGAGTACGTTTCACTTGGACTTGTATAAATAGGTTTTACCTATTTCCACCAAGACACAAGTTTTGGTCAGGGAGAAATATAACACTCAGAAAGGCAACTCTTGCTAGCTTTCTCAAAGCTTTCATCTTCTGATACAAGTTAGGTACTACTCTCCCAGAGCTGCTCTAATCTCAACACTCTCTTCGCTTCCCTCCCTAAACCATCCCTTCTCCTCCTTTTTGTGACCGAAGCAAATCCGGAACGGCCATTTCTTGGCTTAGGCCAGA
The DNA here is from genome assembly GCF_003573695.1 of Papaver somniferum. NCBI lineage: Eukaryota > Viridiplantae > Streptophyta > Magnoliopsida > Ranunculales > Papaveraceae > Papaver > Papaver somniferum. The sequence continues at coordinate 81,253,273 of NC_039362.1, forward strand.
TTTGTACAGATTGATCTCTCGAATCTAAAGTACTCCCGTGCAGTACATTATTTTAGGGTTTAGATTTGTTTCTCACCCACTCACCGAAATTACCAAAATCAGCAGAAACGATTTTCACCTGTAAACACCAGATTAATAGTGTATTATCCATTTTGTTCTCATCCAAAGTAGTGTGTTAAGGGGTGTCTAAAAGGTGTTAAAAGACCAAATTATCCATACTTTTTATACAATAAAACGACCATGCCGACTAAAACATATTCAAAAAAAATTCAAAATCTTTCTTCAATACTCTAACTATACATGATGAAATAAATAAAAAAAAAAGACGAAGAATCAAAACGAATCAAAAGTCAGCAGGGTATTTTTTTGTCGATCTTGCCGACTAACGTATAATCGGCAGTGTATAAGGTTGAATACCGTGACGACTTTTCATCTCTGAAATTAGCAGTTACAAGGTCTTCACGGTATCCATCCCCATACCTTATAGTCGGCATGTTATGAAATTAATACCTTACCGACTATAGTTTAGTCGGCAGGTTATGAAATTAATATCTTGCGGACTAATCATGCATTTTTAAACACCTTTCTCTGTGTGTCAAAAATCCTATAGTCGACAGGGTAATTTTTTGTCGACCTTGCGGACTTTTCATACTTTTAGAATTGAAAATATTGATTCCTTCTATAATTTTGAGTATAAAATCACTCAGCAGCTTTGCAATCTTGTTTGGCTAGTGTGATTTTATTTCCATTACAAAAAAAATCTCAAAAAAAAAAAAAAAATCCTCAAAAACCATTACACATAATCCATGAGTTCAACCCAAATAATACCTAATTTGAGAATTTTAATTCAACTAATTAACTAACCTAAACACATTATTAGTGTTAATTAATCGAGGGTATATTAGTCATTTTGAAAATAAATTGTTAACGGGTGTTGTGTTTTACTTCATAATGACCTGAGTTTTCTCTTATTAGGTATACCCCAATCTCGCCAGGTTGTTTATTGGGAGACTTTTTTTTCCGATGAAAGTAAGAACTTATATCGCTGCTGAGGCGGATATTCTGTAGATTCAGTCTCTTCTGGAACAAACTCAGATTGAGTTGTTCTTTAAATGGCTGAATCTATATGATTTTCCTCATCTGGGACTATAATCCCATGAGGATCACATAAGACACAGTTTCGGTGGGTCGCAATGGGTAAACAACATCCTCTATAACTCTCTATGGTAGGATCTCTTATTTCTGGGCCTGCGTCTTATAGGATTTTTTTCGAGACAAAGCCCTAGTCAGTGTAGGATCACTGAATATTTTTATAAGATACGGAAATGATATGCAAACCAGCTGCATTGAAATATGAGGGACTTTTTATGGGGTTTTACTAGAGAGTAGAAGAAAATTAACAGGGTGGCATGAGAAAACGTGTGCAAATTAAAAGAATTTGGTGGGTTGACACTTATAAGTTTGAAGCAAATAAATCGGTCTCCGATGGGTGAGTAGATACAGAGATATCAAACTGAAAGACACACTTTGAGGAGAAAAGTCATGCAAGAAAAGATGAATAGAGATCGAGATGATTTATTGGTGAAGAACAACACCAAGCTATCGGGTAGATGCTTCTGGAAAGGAATTCAAAAAGCCAAATATTTATGGAGGCTAACGTTGGTAATGGCGGGTCAATTAGGCTTTGGTGGGATAAATGGAAAGAAGAGAATGAGGTTGGAAGATGTTTTTCCTGAAGCCTATAAACTAACAGTTATAAACAAGCAAACATTTCTGAGATGGTAAGTCAGGGTACATGGGAATCAGGTTCAATAGACAACCATCTTCGCCTGAATTACCCCGAATAATAATGGTGCAGCCAGATGCTCCTCCAATATTACCAATGCAGGCAGATACCATTACTTAATCAGTTATTCCCCCCACAAACACATATGGATAAGCATGTTCCCCTAAAAATATAATTTTTTATCTGGTCAGAAATCCATAAAGCAATACCAACTAATGACAACCTGAATAGAAGAGGTTGTGACATTATAGCAACAGTCATAAAAAATATACATATTAGCTATTACTTCACTGCAAATTCTCAAGATTCTGAATATTTACTGAAAGATTTCAACCAAAATTGGGTGTCTGCCGAAGCAATCAAACATAAGTTATTGGTTTGGATTTTCAGAGCTGTTAAGAAAATAGGAAGGAAGATGTGGCATGCCATTTTTTTTTGGCCGTGTGTTGGGCCCTGTGTGGGGGTGGGGGTGTGGTGGAATAAAAGGAACCTTGAATCCTTGATGTCAGCACCAGAAAGTTGTACTACATGAAACAAAGGAAAAGGGAAATAAAACCTTATAGACCAATCAACAGAAGACACTGGAACAACAACCTCGGTCGGGAAACCACCTAAAGTCGGGAAGGAATTATCGATATTAATTTATAAACACAAGATTTCTTCATTATGTATTTCATTACTTTCTCCTTGTACGGCAAGTATTACAGAATAGAGAAGAATTCAGCCCTCATGAATATTCCATAGCGGCTTTAGAGCAAGTCTTATGGTGGAATCCAACCTATTCCAAGTGTGGAAAAACCATGGAATGTCAAGTTTAATGGCTTCCAATTTGGGGTTTTCCACAGAAAATCCAATCAAGGTTCCACCGTTTCGTGGAAGGGTTCGTGGAATCCATCTGAACGCCAATAAGAATAGCATTAAACGCTATTCTTAATAGCGCTAAGAAAATGCTATTAAGAATAGCGTTTTTTTTGTCCGTAGATTTAGGATGAGTTGTTGAAATCTAACGGCTTAGAAAAAAACGCTATTCTTAATAGCGTTTTTTTAGCGCTATTAAGAATAGCGTTTTCACTATTCCACCACTACACTTGCACTTCCATCCACGGTTCCAAATGCTGAGGTGGCGTGGAAGATGGAAGATGGAACTCTTCCACCATAAGACTTGCTCTTAATGACCGTAAGAGGTTAGGGGACACTAGATGAAACGCAGAGGTGTTTATAATTCCTCTTTTGATAACATAAATCAATCCTCGTGAAAAATAGAAGAACGAACATCGACACCATCATATATTTAGATCCAGGAACCACGAACCATTACATTGCGATCCTGCCAATCGTCTTCGGGCTACCCGTCCATATCAATACCTCAACATCAGGTTCGAATATGGACTGAACGCATGACTCTTAATGTGTGACTCAACGTCAACGTTAAAATTAGTGAACATGCCTAAAATCATTATAAGTTTCATTGGCATGGTCAATACCATATATCCAACCTACTATGTTCCAAATCCCTAGTTGTTTCTCTTGTGAGAATGCAACTTTCTCTTTGCTTCATTTGTATTTGGCTTATTATCTTGAGTATTTATACTTGCGTGTGTTATATAATATTTCTAGTAACTAAACTTATGAAGGATGCTCCTCCAACTCTGGAAGTATTTGCATCGCTTTCTTGTTAGTTTTAATATCATTATGCTTTGATTTTGTTTGCTTTAAGTGTCTTAGGTTTTCTAGAGTTGTCTCGACCAAACAAGAAGAAAGGAGCTCGATTTTCGATATAAAATGAACAAGGGAGTAGAGCATTACAAGTTAAGATGGATCAAGAACCAAATGCACTAACTCAAATACATGATTTCTTCTTACGAACTTGTAAAGAATTAAATTACGAAGACAATACAAAAAGAATGAAGTAACCCCGAGTTCGTACGAAGAAGTTATATATGTGAAAGACAATCTTGACAAAAACTTGAGTTTACAAAGAGATGTCTGGATGATAACTCATCACCTTGAGTCAACCGAACATGAATCCTAAATTTCAAGTTTTTGAAGTATTTCCAGGAGAATATTCGACAAGGAATTAATTCAACGGTGATAGCCGAAGTTAAGAAGGAGTTTTAAACAAGAACAAGGAGATGAACAACTAAGTAAAATAGAGAAGTAAGCCAACTTGGAGTGAAGTTTTTGACGAAAACTATAATTTTACAGGAGGAAGTTCGGCTCACAAATTCCCTCTTATGAGCAAAACCTGTCACTCATCTGGAGCAAAAATAATTTTTCAGTTTTGACTGGAAGGTCCATACACGGTTCAGCCGAACCTGACATCATGTTGGACATATTTGACGCATTTTAACTCTACTTTGAGGGTCCAGAAGGATCCTAAAGACCTATTTTCATGAGTACTACATAAGAATTCTTATAAATACTGAGAATGCGCACACTATATACTTTACATATCTAGGGCTTGGAGTTGTGATTGATCGTCACAATTTCCAAAGTTTGCTTATTTGATTTCTTTCATACTTTTCATGGATTTTGAGACATCCATGTTTAACTAAACCTTTACTACTGGTTAGAGGTGTAGTCTGTATTTTGAAAACATGTTTACTAATTGAAGTATTCATTTTCATATGCTCATAATCGCTTTTATTTCATCTATGTTCTACCATTTATAACTTCATATATGATTGATTGATAGTTTGTTTAAGTCGCGAACTAAATGAAAAAAATGTCCATATCTAGTGTTAGACTAAAGTTTGAGATCCATAATTGTCAAAAAACTCAAGTCACAAGCAGGACGGTATAATTTTTAGCGACAGGATACTGCCATGCAATTATGTGTAGAAGCATAACATAAATTAAATCTGTGTGGCTCTTATGCCGGTGTTTGAGGGTGAAAACGGTTTCTGCTGATTTTGGTAATTTCGGGTGTGTGGGTGAGAAACGAGTCTAAACCCTAAACAATGTACTGCAAGGGAGTATTTAGATTCGAGAGATCAATCTTTACAAATCCGGCCTAAACCAAGAAATGGCCATTCCAGACTTGCTTAGGTCACAAAATGAAGGAGAATGGTTGGTTTTGGGGAGGGAAGCGAAGAGAGTGTTGAGACCAGAATAGTTGATTCTGGAAGAGTAGTTGTTTCCCGACTTGTATCAGAAAGTTGGAAGCTAACAGATGGAAAGCTAGCAAATATTTTCTGAGTGTTGTATGCTCCCGACCTGAACTTGTTGTTCGGTGGAAATAGGTAATGCCTATTTATACAAGTCGAAGTGAAACGTACTCTGGTCTCATTAAGAAATGGAAAACGGATGAGTAAATGGGAGGAGGTGGTAACCGATAACGCCTGGAATTGATGTCCCATAAAAAAAGCGTTTCACCATTATTCCCTGTATTTACTAACCACCTCATCCTTATGATACTTTCTTATAACGGGCGTAATGTACGCTGCACGCTGTAAACCGCCAAACCAATACCCAATGAGCATCCCCCAGTTTGTGACATACGTTGATGTCTCGAGTGTTCACATGGAAAACATGTAGCATGTTGTTGTCGTCTGGCAAATCGAGCTTGGGAGACTTGCCGGCTCGGTGACCTTCGACGGTCGAGATTTTGCATCTTAAGAGGAAAGGTAGCCGTTGATTATTACAACCCTTCGTTTGGTAGCCAGTGGCATGAAAGCATGCTCGGTATGGCTTTTATATGGCCTGGTTTAGGCGCGGCCAAAAGTTACGGTTTTTGCTTTGTTTAGGCGCGACCAAACTAGGGCCAAAAGTTGTCATGCGTTAGCTGGTAACCTTGGACGGCTAAGATCTGCATCTTAAATGAAAAGGTGGTCGTTGATTGTTGCAGGCCTTCGTTTTGGCATCCGCATAGGGAAGGCCGGTATGGCGTGGCACGGAAAGGTGGTTGGCATGCCATTGGCACATGTGGCATGGCATGCCTTGGCACAGTTTGGCGTGGCCAAAACTAGGGTTTTGGGCCAAAAGTTACCATGCGTTGTCTAGCGACCCGACGGCTAGGATTTGCATCTAGGATTGAAGGGTGGTCGTTGATCGTCGCACGCCTTCGTTTTGGTAGCCGCATAGGGAAGGCCGGCATGGTATGGCGCGACAAGGTGGCTGGCATTCCATTGGCACATGTGGCATGGCATGCCTTCGCACGGTTTGGCGTGGCCAAAACTAGGGTTTTGGGGCAAAGGTTACTATGCGTTGTCTGGCGATCTTGGACGGCTAGGATTTTAATCTAGGATTGAAGGGTGGCCGTTGATCGTCGCACGCCTTCGTTTTGGTAGCCGCATAGAGAAGGTCGGCATGGTATAGTAAGGCAGAATGGTGCGGACGGCTTGGCATAGTGGGGCCAAGGCAGAATGGTGTGGGCGGCTTGGCATAGTGGGGCCAAGGAAGAATGGTACGAATGGTTTGGCATAGTGGGGCCAAGGCAGAATGGTGCGGATGGCTTGGCATAGTGGTGCCAAGGCAGAATGGTGCGGGCGGCTTGGCATAGTGGGGCCAAGGCAGAATTGTGCGGACGTCTTGGCATAGTGGGGCCAATATGGAATGGTTTGGACGGCTTGGCATGGTAGGGCCAAGGGTTTGGCATGCCATTGGCGCATGGTGCGGCCAGCATGGCTGGCATGCCTTGGCGCGGTAAACGTGGCTGGCATGGTTTGTCATTGGCACAGTGGTGCGGCTGGCATGGATGGCATGCCTTGGCGCGAAGATCTGGCTGGCATGGTTTTCCATTGGCACAGTGGTGCAGCTGGCATGGTTGGCATGCCTTGGCGCGAAGATGTGGCTGGCATGGTTTTCCATTGGCACAGTGGTACGGCTGGCATGGTTGGCATGCCTTGGCGCGAAGATGTGGCTGGAATGGTTGGCATGCCTTGGCGCGAAGATGTGGCTGGCATGGTTTGCCATTGGAGCAGTGGTGCGGCTGGCATGGTTGGCATGCCTTGGCGGGGTAGCATGAGAATTAGGGTTTGGCATGGATGATGTTAGTCAATGTTAAGGGTTTTTCCGTGGAACATGACCCATGTAAAAAAAAGGTACCCCGGTAATTCTTACGTAGGCATGTTGATTGATTCAATAAATGTGCTAATGGTCATAGTGACGTCATGTCGGATGTACAGTTTTAAGATTTTAACCCTAAGCTAAAAACCACCATCAACATCAAGTCCCCTGCTTAGCTCGGAACAAGAGCATTGTTGCGAGGTAAGCATAAAATGGTGACGGGCAAGGAAAAAAATTGAAACAACAAGTCATGCAAATATGGTCAGGAAGATCCGACTAACCTTTTTCGAGAGGTAAGGAGAGTCCATGATCCTCGTGTTTGGCGGCCTTGCGTAGATTCTATTCGTGGTGTAGACCGTGAAGTGGTGAGATGAAGATCGCCGGCTTAGTCTAGCTATGCATCACCTTGGCTGGGTTAGGGAACATCATGACGCTAGATTGGTGAGTTTATGGTGTTGGCGCGACACAGTGGTTCAAGGAATGACGCGGTTTGGTGAGACAAAGCGTTCGCAGACGGCTTGGCATGATGGTGATTTACCTTTGCGGGCCCGATTGCCTCTTTTCCTTACTTGACTCAAATAAAAAGTCATTTCCTCATTCTAATGCCAAAGTATCACGCCCTCCTGTCTTGTTTGGCTTTCATTAGGGTTTTGATGAGGGGTTTCGTTTGAGGCTGATTTCCCGGCCGTGATGCGACCACGTTCCGTTTATTCAGTCTCCGCTTCTCTTTCTTCCTTTAGGGTTTCCACAATATTTATGCCAGTGAAGTTGCATCGTCTTCCCCGTTTTACAACAAAGATTTCCTCTTGTCGAGTCCGTCTCTCCTCATCATGTCGATCAGAAGTGAATCATCCACGAGCCAGCTAGATTTTCCAGTCAAGCGCGTAAGGCCTGATTCTTGCAACAATTCCCCCATCCGGGTCATTTGAGTCAAGAAGATTATACCGGTATGTTTTTATTGACCAACAGGTGTTTCATTGTTTGCCGATGAATGATAAAAGTTTTCTTCTGTGTAGAGATATCCTGTCGGAGCGTGCGTCACCGTCATTGATGAGGATGATTTGGTTACCCCTTTTCCTTCAAGCCCGATCCCACCAATCGCTGAAGATCTGGAGAACGCCGACTTAGGAATTTCTTGTCATGAGTATCCCAATGCAGGTTTGTCGTTCGGAACCCGCATGAGGTGTCTTTCCTCTAACTACCGGAACGTCGGTGGGTTTCTGGTGCGGAAAGAATTCTTGACTCTTTACAAAAAGATATGGAGGATATATGGCCACATCGCCACCAAGAGTGTGGTGCAATATTGCTCGTCTGCTTTAGTTTTTATAGTGAATTATCTCTTGCCGATGGTCGCCGAAATAGAAAGTATGTCTATCCGTGCTGTCGCGGAATCAACCATTCAAAAGTGGGAGAACATGGTGTCTACCTGTGAATCTCTGAAGTTCAACGTTAGTTGGTTGCAGCATCGTCTTGATATTGTGAAGGTAGACAGAGCCGGTATTCTTGTTGGCGTGGTTCCTGTTGCGAAAGCTATCCTGGAAGAGGTGAAAGCTCTGGCCATGGAGTCAAAGAAGGTGGAAGAGTCAATCCGGAGCTTGAAGAGTAGGACTGAAAGGTATCAAAGCCGGTTAAAGATGATGCTTGCAAGGGATTACAATCTATTGGATGGGATTTTCTGAGTTATGTAGTTGCGAGATGTTAGGTTTCTTTCTGGGTATTGAGCGTGTTTTCCTCCTTTTTTTGTATCATTTTTTTTTTGAAGGAATAAGAGAATTTTATTGATTTGCTTCGATCAAACAAAGGAAAAAAAAATTGATAACTGAGATGTGGAAGAAAAGTGGAAAGATGCCTGGCTATCCGTGTTTTTGATATGGCGGGGTGCGAGGTGGCGGTCAGGCATAGTATGCCTTAAGCCACTTTTCGTTGATGACTGCTTCCAGTTTTCCTCCGTATTCTTTAATGACCTTGTAGTACCCACTGTTGTACGCTTTCGTGACTATATAAGTCCCTTCCCACTTTGTGGAGAATTTTGGTGCAGACGCGTCTTGCTGGATGTGTTTGGCAGTCTTCAGTACCAAATCTCCCACTTGAAAAACCCGAGGCTTCACGGTTTTGTTATATGCTCTGGAAACCCTATTTCTATATGCTCGTGCGTGCTCTTCCGCCTTGGATCTTCTGGAATCTACCGTGTCCAATTCCGCTACTCTGGCGCTTAATGCTTCAGCTTCATTTCATCGAACTCCGCTTGCTTCGGCAATCCTAGCCGATGGGATTTTAACTTTTGCTGAGAGGACGGCATCTGCGCCGTAAACGAGGGAGTAGGGAGAGGCGCCGGTGGAACTTCTTGGTGATGTCCGGTACGCCCAGAGTTCCATTGACAATTGCTCATGCCATGTCCGAGTATTATCGTGCACTGTCCGACTGAGGATTTAGATCAGAGTTTTGTTGGTACTTTCAGCCTGTCCATTTCCTTGGGGGTAGTACACGGTGGAGAAGACTTGCTTAATTCCGTATTCTTCGAGTAACTCCCGTACTTGCTTGTTTGTGAAGGGAGTGTCGTTGTCGGTGATGATGTGTTTAGGCACGCCAAATCGGCAGATAATGTACTCCTTAATGAATGTCGCGATTGTGATTCCATTTATCCCTCGTAAAGGTATGGCTTCGACCTATTTGGTGAAATATTCGGTTGAGGTTATTATGTACTCGTGATGCTTTCAGGACGGCGGATTTACCTTTCCAATGATGTCGAGTCCTCAGCTTTGAAAGGGCCACGGACTGCTTATCGAATGCAGGGGAGTCGACGGTACATGGATAAGGTTTCCGTGAATTTGACATTTTTGCATCTCTGGACGAAAACAGCTGCATCAACCTCCATGGTCGGCCAGTAGTATTTCTCGTGTCACTAGTACACAGAGACCCTTTTGCCACGCCAAATTGGCGTGTCCACAGGGGTTTTGTCACGCCACTTCGGTTTGGACTAGGCGTGACTTCTGCTTGCGTGGTTTTAGGTAGCTTATAGCCACGCCTGCCATGCGTGTCTATTTATGCATGAAATAGACACGCCAGAGCCATATAGGCGTTGCTATATAGGGTCCCAAAAACTTAAGTGCTGGTACTTTATAGACACACAATTTATTGTTTTGGCGTGGCTATATGGTTCACTATAGACACACAAATTTCTTTTGGCGTGTCTATTTGATTCACTATAGACACGCAAATTTCTTTTTGGCGTGGCTATTTGGTTCACTTTAGACACACAAATTGCTTTTGGCATGGCTATTTGATTCACTATAGACACGCGAATTGCGTTTTGGCGTGCCTATTTGGTTCACTTTAGACACGCAAATTGCTTTTTTGCGTAGACATTGGTTATCCGATAGACACGCCATATAGATTTAACGTGGTTATATGTTGTGTTTTAGCCACACCAATTTCACTTACTTTCATCCACGTGGCTGCATTAGGAACCGTTGAATACCATCCACATGTAACGTTGTGAACCGTTCATTGGATATCCTATAGACATGCCCCATAGAGCGTGGCTATATGTGATATTTAGCCACGCCAATTTCCAATTACCTTGGTCCACGTAGCCGTATTACGAATCGTTGGATCTCATTTAATATGATGCAATATTGACCGTTAAATTATATGCATCCTTCACCGTCCACATGTAATGTTGTGAGCCGTTGATTGGATATCCTATAGACACGCCCCATATAGCGTGGCTATATGTACTATTTAGCCACGCCAATTTACAATTACCTTGATCCACGTGGCCGTATTAGAAATCGTTGGATCTCATTTAAGATGATGCAAAATTGAACGTTCAATTATATGCATCCTTCACCGTCCACATGTAACGTTGTGAGCCGTTCACTGATTTCCTATAGACACACCCCAAAGAGCGTGGCTATATGTGATATTTAGCCACGCCAATTTATAATTACCTTGATCCATGTGGCTGTATTAGGAATCGTTGGATCTCATTTTAGATGATGCAATATTGACCGTTAAATTATATGCATCCTACGCCGTCCACATGTAACGTTGTGAGCCGTTCATTGAAGAACCTATAGACACGCCATATAGCGTGGCTATATGTGATATTTTGCCACGCCAATTTACAATTACCTTCATCCATGTGGCTGTATTAGGTACCATTGGATCTCGTTTAAGATGATGCAATATTGACCGTTCAGATGTAACGTTGGGAGCCGTTCATCGGAGAACCTATAGACACGCCATATAGCGTGGCTTTATATGATATTTATCCACGCCAATTTATATCTGATTAATGTGTCTTTATGTTATGTTTAGCCACGCCAATTAATCTCGAAGCGTGTATATTACGCGTGTGACGCCTCTAAGCCGTTCAGATATGGTGCATCTAAACCATCCACCTGGCACTATCCAAATTCTCTTATATACTTTATAAATTGTGGTTAAATCTGAAATTCATATATGCCAAAAATTCATATTATTATTAATAACACAGTAAAAAATGTTGAGCTTTGGTCTAACAGTTTGCAAAAAAAAATATTAAAGAGCATTTATCCAAAAATCATCAGTTTTTCTTCAACTTTTTTTATGGTGGTGTCTCTGCATGCAATGGATCAGGTTGTGACATTCTCGACGCGCCAAACCTTGTCTTCCTCTGTTGCCCATCTGAAAGTTGGTATGCCTTCTGCACAGTTGGTGCATATAACATTCTTTGCGCCTTTTTAGTCTTATGAGAAAGATTTTCAGAGGCTGCATGCATGACTCCCCGAATGTGGATTGAATGCTAGGTGCTCCTCATTCAGTTTATCACTGTCCAATTTCTTCTCAAAATCTAAAACTGGTTCTGGTTGCTTATGAGGTTTTCCATGTTGTGGAGTTTCCTGCAACAAGAGATTAAATGTATTATATACATATATATATATATATATATATATTCTAAGTCCAAGGCGAATTCGTCTGTCATATGAATTAATATGAATTCTCAACAAGAGACAGACAAAAGTCATTTTTCCAACAATGTGATAAAGCCAACTTCACTGAAGGCCGCGCCATTTTTCACAGCTGACGCCCATACTAAAATCCATAACCAAATATCAATTTTCTAATTTACACTGGCATTCATGTTCCATTAGGTGTTAATATATTTCTATCTCGTACTTATTCTTTAATCAAACTGAATACATGATTGATTTACGTAAAACAATTTATATACTTGATTAAAAAATCAAAATAGCTAAGAAACTAACCTTATTATCAAAGATGGAACAATTATCTTTCGGCCATGCCACAAAACCATCTTTAGCTTCCCCTAATAACTTAAACTCACCACTTGGTTCCGTTAACACGAATGATGGATCTATGACCTCCAGAATATTGGCAGCGTAACAGTGTTCAGGAAGCTCTTGTCGATGTATTTTCTGGTTAGGCACCTTAGGAAAAATACTGCCTCTAGCAACGACGTTTCCCCTAGATCCATTCCAAAAGTCATATTTTGCTTTCTGCGGAGATACGGCATATGAACATCATATAAAAAGAAGATTCTAGGATTAGCAATATAGATTTACGAAGAAAAAAAAATACTCCATTAGATGTCTTAGCCATAGGTTCTGCCATAGATGTGCATGACTTCTCTAGAGATATTGAAGGATTTGGTTGGGAATTACTGGTAGAGTTCTGCATAAGTTTAGGAGACTGCTTCTTAGACCATGAATGCGAAGACACTGATGAATTGAATAGGTAACAAATATACAAGGTTCTCCAAAATATACCCTAGCATCCGTGATTCATATAGTTGATATCATATTTCAGACATATGGTTTAAGATCATGTAACTGTTTTAAGGCAACGGACTTACTAATTTTAGTTTTAATCCCGAGTATCCTCCTCATCCTGTCCGATGTGGGAACTTGGATTGTGATATTGCCTCTATTCCCTTCTCCGAATTTTTCTTGCAGAGGAAATAAAAATAATTTCATTAGTATACTGGGATAGTCAATAAGAAAGAAACACAAATTATAAAAAGCAATGTGTATTCCATACCTTAAATATAGGCGATTCTAATACATACTTAAGGTATTCGTCCCAGTCTTGTTGGTCCATTACCGTTTCGTACTTTCTGGGGAAAGTTTTTAGTTTGTCCGGTCTTTCCAGGAAGGGTTTTACATGATTATTGTATAATTTCCTTCTGAAGTCCCGCAGTTGAACAACTATACGCTTCATGACCGCTTGCTTATATTCATGGGGTACCTCATAATGAAACTGCAATAACAACTAATTTATGTTCATCACAGACTCACAGTTCGACAACAAAAATGACGAATTGATAACCGCATATGCATACCAGAATTTCCTCCCACATATTTTGTTTTGTTGTTGCAGGGACTTCCTTCCAACATAAATGTTTTATGCCAACCATATCACGGGCCAAATAGCCTAAGTAACTACTGAATTCAATTCTATGGCCACCATCAGAATCCACCTCATCATCCCATTGGTCCTCCTCTGGGGGCACGTTGTAATCATCTTCTGCCATGACAAAAGCTGTGTAGTTACGTGCATCTCAGTTAGGAATTTGAGATTATTTTGGAAAATATTAGCTAAACCTAACAGGATAGGCTACATGTGTTACACCTCTTTTCTATTATATGAAAAGAAAACAAACATGAACTCATTGATGCATGTAACTTGAGGCTAAAACATCACTGCAACACACAAAATATCCTCATGAATATTATGTTATCCACAAAGCGAAAGGTACCGGTTAAACGGTCTTATATAACTTTTTGTTACAAAAGCCAAGAGTACTAAAGCACCACATAATGATTATCCATTTTTAGCTTGAAGATGATAGTCAAATTGGCCAACTAGCAACATGGTATCATTAAAAGTGGCAACTTAAAATGCAGAGGTTACAGGCTTGCCAAGTAACAAAGACTCAAATGATTAAATCTTGAGAAGCCATATATATATATATGATTGACACAACATCGTCCATCAAAGTAGAGTTATATCAAAATTAAACCCAAACAATAACAAAAACCCGAGAAAACAATTAGCATCGTTAAGTTTTGTAAATCCTAACTAACTAGTAAAGCCTACCTAAGTAACATGAAAGAAAGATCCTTACCTAAATCTTATAATAGTTCATGCATGTAACTTAAGCCTAAAACAGTATTGTTGTAAAAAAATAAAATCACCTCTCATCGTCATTAACTTGTTCTTTGATACGGCCGAATAAAAACCCTAGTCATGCTTTAACTAGTAAACCTATAAGATCTAACATCTGATTCCATGAGATCGAACAAAAAATATAACATCAGTTTAATATTCATTCGATAATGGGTTGTATAAATAATACCAACAACAAAGATCGAGTCTGAAAAGGTAGGTTCCTTGTAAAGATTAGAGATAGTAAAATAGAATAAAAACCTTAATCATGCTTTAACTAGTAAACATATAAGAAGTAATAGAATAAAAACCCTAATCATGCTTTAACGAGTAAACCTATAAGATCTAACATCTGATTCCATGAGATCAAAAAAATCTAACATCTGATTTAATATTCGGTTGTAGAAATAATACCAACAACAAAGATCGAGTATGAAGAGGTAGGTTCCTTGTAAAGATTAGAGATAGTAGAAGAATTATGATTTCAAAGAGAGAATGAATCGAGTAATAAAAACTGAAAAAGTAGATCGAACTCATCTTTCTTTTCCGTTTTGGAGTTTAACCAAACCATCAGGCAGGAATTGATTTTCCTTTTGAAATCATCCCGCCCAGTAAAATTCATTTTCATCGCACGCCAAACAAAAGATTTTTGGTGTTTTTCTTTTTTTATTTCCAAATTTTTGATGTGTGACCAATATGGTTAGTTTCCTTTATTTTATGAGAGAATATATCGTAGACATTTATGATAAAATTGTTTCCCAAAATTTTCGAAATTTAGTTTCATATCTCTAACCAACTCAAGAAAAGGCCATAGAAAAAAATTACTTTCCTTAACATTTTTAACCTGGGTTGTATCGTGTATTATTCTTAGTTTAGGGAGGAAACGTATGAATTATTAGTGGCACCTATGTAGGAAACATATTCTTCTAATCATACAATATTTTTTTTAATAGGAAAGAATAAATATATTGATAAGCAAGCTTACATATTGTTTTTATCCTTTTGAATCAGAAGATTGATCCATACAAACAGATTATTAAACTAACAAAAGCAAATTGTTTGAGTTCTTGCATACTTTGCTATAGAGTCTGCAATATGATTTGCATCCCTATGGGCATAAGTGCAAACCCAAGAATCAAAATAACTTAATATAACTAATGCATCATGGATTAAATTATATGTTGTCCATTTAACTGCTGTAGCCTTCCCATTCACATCTTCTATAACATTCTGACAATCTCCTTCCAAGTGAATTTTTCGCCATCCCTTACTGTGAGCCCATTGTACTGCTTCTAGGAGAGAAGGCGCTTCAGCTTGCTCTGGATCAATGGCTAGAGATACACCTCCTCGCAGTCCATGGCTGTTTCCTGCAGAATCTCTACAAATCAGTCCCCATCCTGATAATACAGTTTTATCAATATAGGAAGCATCAAAATTCAATTTGTATATATCATCTATAGGAGCCTTCCAGTTCTTATCAATTATTCTCAAAGCACTGTTGCTACTAGTTTGCATACTTTTAGCCCTTTTCCAGTCCTCAATCTGCCTGACAATATTGTTTATAACAATGTTACTGTTAAATGGCTTGTTTTCAAAAACTGTATCACATCTAGCCTTCCAGGTTAGCCACAAAATGAAACTGGCACTCTCATACAGACTAAAATCCTTGGGCATACCATTGTTTGCCTTTAGAAAGAAACCACTTATCCAATTTTGTAAGTCTAGACCCTGGAGGATAGTAGATAATATAGAGTCTACTGAATCCCATATATGTCTGACATGATGACAATCAAAGAACAGATGTTGAATAGTTTCAGGGTTACCACTACAAATAGCACATCTACTATCTTTATGTTTAGTGAACCTAGCAAGTCTATGTTTAGTAGTAATGCAACCATGTAGGAATTTCCATATAAAATACTGAATTCTGGGAGGTAGCTTATATCTCCAAAAGGATTTCCAGCAGATGTCTAAGTTGTTCTTAGTTGGCTTAGTAGCTAAGTTTTCATTCAAGATGGCATTGTAAGCAGATTTTATAGTAAACATTCCATTGCTGGAAGGCTCCCATCTCAGCTTATCTTTACCTGCAATAGGAATTCTTATGTCAGTAATCCTTTTAACAGTATCTTCATCAATCAAAGCATTCAAAATATCAGAATTCCAAGACTTAGAGTCTTGGTCAATGAGCTGATTCACAGTTTTCGTATTAAAAGAGCTAAAATGACTATCTGGAGGTCTGTGCATATTTGGAATCCAAGTATCTTTCCAAATTTGCACAGAAGTACCATCACCTATCTCCCATATGTAGTGTCTTTTAATTATATTCAAACCTGTGCATATGCCTTGCCAAATCCAAGACCCCTGTTTGTTCACAATATCAGTTAAAGGATTAACATCATGAAAATATTTTTCCTTCATAATAACAGCCCATGGTTCATCTGGATTGGTATTCAATCATACAGTAAGCTACTAAAGATAAATAAACTAAACCCATCCATTTTCATGTTCATCATTTCCAGAAAACATAAAAATTCAGCGTGAATCATTCATCATATAAATGTCAACCTATCTATCAGCGTAAAAAGCATGCATCTAGTGCATTACTTAAAAAATACGCAAACTAAAAGTTCACACATCAAAAACCCTGTTTAAAAAGGCAAAGAACTTGTTAGATGACCATTTATCCAAAAATCATCAGTTTTTCTTCAACTTTTTTGATGGTGGTGTCTCTGCATGCAATGGATCAGGTTGTGACATTCTCGATGTGCCAAACCTTGTCTTCCTATGGTGCGCAGCTGAAAGTTGCAATGCCTTCTGCATAGTTGGTTGGTAGGACTAGAAATGATCCTAAAAATTCTAACTGCAAGTGCACAGTGTCGGCAAGCAACACAGGGCAAGCACAGGTCAGTTCCACAGGGACAAGGGGGTGCAAGTGCTATTTTTCTTATTGTAACCAATTTCTAACTGATTACACTAACCAGGGCAGATTACTAATCATGAGACTTTAAACAAGAACAACAAAAGTGACAGTTGAAGCAAGTTCAACACTGACAGTTGAAGCAACAACAACTGACAGTGAGGCAAGATGAATAATGGACAGTGAAGCAAGAGCAGATAACAGTTGGGTGATTTTAGCAAATAACAGTTGAAGTTTTTTTTTTTTTTTTTTGAAAGCAAAGAAGTGATTGGATGTTTGATAGAGGGTAACTAGGGCTTGAGAATTCACCACTCAACCCATACTAGCATGTTAGCTATTGCACTTTTTTTTTTTCAGCTTCTTTAAGTGGATAATTTAACTCCAATCACTAAATCAAGGCAAGCATTAGTTGTCTGCTTAAAGAACAACTAATCAAAACACAATAACAAGCATTTGAGAGTAAGTGAACGTACATAGAAGGATTCTAACTACCTAGGATGCTTGACATTCTAGGTGAAAGCAATATGTTGTTCATCAACAAAAATATATCCTACACAGTGATCTTAGCATAAATCAGTAGCAATAAGCACACATCCTAGCATTAAGGCTAAGGGTTTCATCTAAACCCTAGCTAGGATGTTTAGTTCATGAATAGAAAACCTAACATGATACTAGCAGGGTTGGTGTACATGGAAAAATCAACAGTGACAGGACAAAAACCAATTGCAAATGAATTGATAATTTTTCACTCTAATTAACTTGGGTCTCTCCCCCTATGCTTCACAATGTTACACAGTGTACAATTTATACCAGAACACTAACCCTAATTGTAAATCCCCAAATCAGAAAATTAGGGTTTTTTTAAATTACACAAAATTTAACTTACAAACTCCCAAAATCTGCTCGACCCATGCCTCCTCTAGTCCTTGATGCTCTTCCTCTGCTCCTATTGTCCCCTAATTTCGAGTTATTTTACTCACCCCAAAACCTAGGGTTTCAGAGGTTGTGAGATGAAGAAAATAACTAGGCTAGGGATATGGGGGTGTTGTCGGTGAAGAGATAGTAGTGGGCAGTGATGGAACTGGTGGTGGTGACGGAAGTGACAGCGGCAGAGAGGGGAGGTGGTGGAGTTGCAGAGCTCTGCAACTGTCGGGTGAAGGAGATGAAGTTTTGGGGCGATGGGTTGTTTGGGTGGATAATAGGATTCGGTGCTAGGGTGTGAAGCGGGAGCATCTGGTTCGATGTTTGGCGAGCTGAGCCGCTGGATATGGAGATGGTAGGTAGATCGGACGGCTAAGAGAGAAGCAGTTTGTAGCGACCGTTGGATGTGGAACACAACGAAGTCAACGGTGCTAGATTAGGTTAGGTGCTGTAGTGTTGGGCGGAATCATCGGGATTTGATGCACAGTGATGAGGTGACCGTTGGATGACAAGATGGATCCAATCTGACGGCTCTCATGGAAATGGGTATGGATAAAGGAAATGGATTTGGGTAAGGGTTTTGGGCCTTGGGTATGCCAGCCCATATCTTCTTTAAGAACAATTCTTCCTTCTTGAGCCCATTCCTACTTTGGTCTTGTGCGCAACATTCTTCGCGGCTTCCTTGCGTAATTCCTCCCGGCTTTTCACTACTTTTCTGCTCTTTTTGCTCCGCACTTCATCCAGATTTATTTGTTACCTAAAAATGCAAAATTAAGTAAGAAAAATATTTATTCTTGAAAACAATGAAAATACAGAATATGGATAAAATGTAGAATTAATGCACAAAAGATGAGTTAAATGCCAACAAAAATATATATAAATATGCACTATTTAGCACTCATCAAATACCCCCAAACCTGAATTTTACTTGTCCTCAAGTAAAACAAAACTAAGGAAATCCTAACTACTACCACTGTCGCTGGTCTCTCGAATGCATTTAGCGTATGCACTAAGCCTTTTAAACCACTAAGTGTCCCTAGTGGACGAGTTGAAGTCTCGTGAAGGTTTGCTTAGAACGTACCTACAAAGTTCTAGGTCAAAATATAAGCTCAGATTCCATCAAATGTGACATGTGCAAGACAGTAGAAGCTCACAGCAAAATGGAGATGTCAATCTAGCTATCAAGGCACAATCCTAGCACTGATAACAAATAAGACATGTGATAAGAGTGTAAAGTGTATCTACACATGTGTAAAGAAAGATCGAAGTTATGACTACTAATCACCAAGAGATAGTTTCTCAGGCTAAGAACCGAGGTCGAAATCTAGCTAGCTGTCCGGACTTTACGAGAATTGTGAATGAGTTGGAGGTATTTCACAATTGCTCGCGTTGTACATCAATGGCATACACCCTCCTTGCTTATTACAAAGAAACAAAAATGACTCTTTACATGACTCTTATTTACATTGACTACTCTCTTTTTATTTTTGGAACAAGAGAGATGGAATTGATAAATACTTGATTTTTTTTTTTTTTTTTTTTTTGTTTTTTTTTTTTTTTTTTTATTTTTTTTGATTTTTTTCTGAATATATACATCGTTTTTTTTTTTTTTTTTTTTTTTTTTTTTTTTTTTTTTTTTTTTTTTTTGCAAAGGAAACACTTTTGATAATATACAAAAGGAAACAAAATTACATGACACTTTGCAAGAGGTAGCCCTTTTTGATGCACCCAGTTAAATTCGATGGTTGTCTTTCTTAATGTAACCTCCACCTTCTATCCCAACCAACCAAAGAACAAGCTAGTCAAGTTTCGTTCAGTATTCTAAAGTGATTGGCAATCGTAACTTCCTATCCAACACCTTGAAGATCGAGGCCATACATGTATTGGTAGATCGTGCGCGTGCAAATTTCTTATCACTATGTGAATTGTGCTAGAATCAGGGTGCCTAAATATCTAGACTAAGACTCCTAATAAAAATACATATTTGCACAAGAGTCAACATTTCAAGGTAAATGAGCTCCATTTTTTTATGATTTTTCATTTTTTTTTTTTTTTTTTTTAATTTTTTTTTTTTTTTTGGAATTTTTCAATTTTTTCAAAAAGAAGGAGTTCGTTTTCAATTATGGCAATTATCATGGTATCTACTCTATACCCCCAAACCTAAACTAAACATTGTCCTCAATGTTTCAAAATGGAAAGAATTAAAACAACATATGAAAGGACATGCTGAGTAGAGTAAAAGGAGAGAGAATACCCGATTGTGGCGAAAGCTCGATTAAAACTCCGTTATTCAAGGCAAAAATCCATCATATTAGGAGTCACAATGGATGAGCACAAAATATATACAAAAGGAAATTTAACTAACACATTATCTACAAGAAAATTTGGTTTTTAATGGGATTGGACTTTTTGGAAAATTTGGTTTTGGTTGGGAAAAAAAATTTTGGTTTTTTAGGGAAAATTTGGAAAACTTTTTGGTTATTTAGGGAAAGAGTGGACCAGTTTAGTCCACATAGACCGGGTCCTCCAGGTTGGTTGTTTCAATGTCGGGTGGGAATGGCTCAAGGAATGGCTTTAATCTCTGCCCGTTGACTTTGAAAACGTTCTTGTTGGAGACATCCTCCAACTCTACAGCTCCATGAGGAAAAACTGTGCGTACTAGGTACGGACCCTTCCATCTGGAACGCAGTTTTCCTGGAAAAAGATGTAATCGGGAGTCATATAGCAAACTTTCTGACCAGGAGTGAAGGATTTGCGTAGAATACGCTTGTCATGAAACATCTTCATCTTCTGCTTATATACTTGGCACTATCATAAGCCTCATTCCTCAATTCTTCCAACTCGTTGAGTTGAAGTTTCCTTTGAATTCCAGCTTCGTCCAGAGAAAGTTCAGCTCTTGATTGCCCAGTAGGCACGATGTTCTAATTCCACAGGTAGATGGCACGGCTTTCCATACACTAGACGATAGGGGGACATGCCAATTGGTGTCTTATAAGCTGTTCTATAGGCCCACAAAGCATCATTCAATCTTAATGACCAATCTTCCTAGACGGGTTAACCGTCTTCTCGAGAATGTGCTTAATTTCCCTATTAGAAACTTCTACTTGTCCACTAGTCTGAGGGTGGTACGGAGTGCAACCTTGTGAGTTATGCCATACTTGCGTACTAAAGACTCAAAGTACTTGTTACGAAAATGTGAACCGCCGTCACTGATGATAGCTCTAGGGGTACCAAAACGTGCAAATATGTTTTCCTTTAGAAATGAAAGTACCACCTTGTGGTCATTTGTTCTGGTTGCTATGGCTTCTACCCACTTAGAAACGTAATCAACTGCGACTAGGATGTACACTCTACCGTCAGAAATAGGGAATGGACCCATGAAGTCGATCCCCCAAACATCAAAAATCTCCACAATCAAAATGGGGTTCAATGGCATCATGTTTCTCCTCGAAATGCTTCCTAGCTTTTGACAGCGTTCACAAGCAACACAATAATCATGGCAATCCTTGAACAATGATGGCCAATAGAATCCACACTGCAAGATCTTTGCAGCGGTTTTCTTGGCACTGAAATGGCCTCCACATGCTGGTCATGACAGAAAGATATCACATCTTTCTGTTCAGTGTTGGGGACACATCTCCTAATGATTTGGTCCGGCAATACTTAAACAATATGGGTCATCCCAAAGGAAGTGTTTAACTTCAGCCAAAAACTTATAGCGGTCTTGTCTCGACCAATGTGAGGGCATCTACCTGCAGCAGGTAGTTAACATATCGCAAACCAAGGAGGTCTGATAGACATCAATGTTCATCAGGAATGATTCTCTAATCAGCTCAGATTCATCAACAGACTCACTAGTTAATCGGGACAAGTGATCAGCAACCACATTCTCACACCCCTTCTTATCACGGATTTCGATGTCGAATTCCTGTAATAAGAGTATCCATCGAATAAGGCGAGCTTTAGCATCCTTCTTAGAAAGAAGATACTTCAAAGCCGCATGGTCAGTGTATATGATGATCTTAGATCCTATCAATAAGATCTAAACTTGTCTAATGCAAATACCACGGCAAGTAACTCCTTCTCGGTAGTCGAATAGTTGAGTTGAGCATCATTAAGAGTTTTACTAGCATAGTATATCACATATGGTAGTCTATCAACACGTTGCCCTAGAACAGCGCCAACGGCATAATCAGAGGCATCACACATGAGCTCGAACGGTAGTTTCCAATCTGGTGGTCGGACTATAGGAGCGGTGGTGAGGAGAGTCTTGAGTTCTTCCCATGCCTTCACACAAGCAGCATCGAAGTTAAAGACAACATCTTTGGCAAGTAGGTTACACAAAGGTCTTGAGATTTGGCTAAAGTTTTTGATGAATCGCCGGTAGAACCCAGCGTGACCTAAAAATGATCGAATCCCCTTCACAGAGTGGGGTTGAGGTAATTGCTGAATGAGGTCGACTTTAGCTTTATCTACTTCAATTCCTTTTTCCGATACGATGTGTCCTAGAACTATGCCGGAGTTCACCATGAAGTGGCATTTTTCCCAGTTTAAAATCAGATTCTTTTGCTTACATCTTGATAGCACAAGGACTAGATGGTCCAAACATTCGTCAAAAGAGGAACCAAACACAGAGAAATCATCCATAAAGATCTCGAGAAATCTATCATGTCTGAAAAAATGCTCATCATGCACCGCTGAAAAGTAGCGGTGCATTACACAGCCCGAAGGGCATACGTCTAAAAGCAAATGTCCCAAATGGACACGTGAATGTAGTTTTTTCCTGATCTTCTGGTGCAATATGATTTGGTTATAACCGGAAAAGCCATCTAGAAAACAGTAGTGACTGTGTCCACACGTTCTAGCATTTGGTCTATGAAGGGAAGGGGAAGTGATCTTTTCTTGTTACTGTGTTCAACTTCCTGTAGTCGACACATACTCGCCATCCTGTGGTTGTACGTGAAGGGACTAACTCATTCTTTTCGTTCCGAACTACAGTAATGCCTGACTTTTTAGGCACAACTTGAATGGGACTAACCCATTTACTATCTGAAATCGGATATATGATACCCGCATCAAGTAGCTTCAAGATCTCACTCTTAACGACTTCTCTCATGTTAGGGTTAAGTCTCCTTTGCATTTCCCTAGATGGTTTGGCATTCTCTTCAAGATTAATGTGGTGCATGCAAATGGTGGGGCTTATCCCTTTGAGATCTGAGATGGTCCATCCTAAGGCTTCTTTCTGCTCCTCAAGTACTCCTAAAAGCTTGTTTTCCTGTTCTATGTTTAATTGTGAAGAAATGATAACAGGTAAAGTATCAGAAGGACCTAGAAATGCATACTTCAAAGTATCAGGTAATGGTTTCAATTCCTGGTTGGCCTTAGGCGACTCATCCGAAGATATAACAAACTCCTCAGAAAGTGGGGGTTGTTCCACTGTATTCTGCCACTTAGTGATGTCCATTTGAGGTACAGATTCGAGCAAAGATTGGACTTCACTAGTGTATTCATCATCATACAACTCCAAGTTAACACCTTCCAAACATGCTTGCAGGGGATCTTTTGACATAATGCTAGTCAATGAATCTTGTATCAAACTCTCAATCATATTGACTTCATGTACCTCCTCCTCATCATCAAGATTCACAGGTTGTTGACTAACATTAAACGCATTCAATTCTACAGTCATGTTTCCAAAAGAGAGTTTCAACACTCCATTCCGACAGTTGATGATCGCATTGGACGTCGCCAGAATGGACGTCCTAAATGACAGGAATGTGACAATTTGGGTTTTGGACAGGTTGGTGTCTAAGACAATGAAGTCTACAGGAAAATAGAATTTTTCAACCTTAATCAAAACGTCTTCTACCACTCCACGAGGAACTTTGACGATCGATCTGCTAATTGGAGAGTTATAGGTGTAGGCTTCAACTCTCCAGACCTAACTGCACATAAACAGAATATGGTAGGAGGTTCACACTTGCACCTAGATCTAATAAAGCTCTATTGACCGTGTGTTCTCCGATAGTGCAAGAGATTGTTGGACAACCTGGGTCCTTAAACTTGGGTGGAGTTTTGTTAGAATAATGGAACTCACTTGTTCAGCTAAGAAAGCACGTTTGTGCACATTAATCTTGCGCTTTTGAGTGCACAAATCTTTGAGGAATTTGGCATATGCAGGGATTTGCTTAATTGCCTCAAGAAAAGGAATGTTGATGTTGACTCTTTTGAACAGTTCTAACATCTCATTGTAGTGGGTGCTTATCTGTTGGCGAACTAACCTCTGAGGAAAAGGAGCAATAGGAACATTAGGAGGTAGAGGGACGTTCCTAGCAGTAGGTTTGTCGGCTTCACTAATGTGCTCGGATTCTTTTTCTGGACTGGAGGTTTCCTTAGGTGGTGTAGGCAATGCTAAGTTTGGCTCGATTCACTTGTTTGTGGTATGCCTACATTGTTCTCAACAATTTACCACTTCGGAGAGTGGTGATGGAATGGACTTGATCGGGTGAGGTTCTTTCGCAAGATGATGATGATGTGCCTGCTTGAAATATCCTCTTTGGTCTTGTTGGGGTTGGCTAGGAAGTTTACCCTTTTCTCTTGTATTCAATGCATCGCAAATTTGACCCATCTGTAGTTCTAGAGCGGTGACTCGCTGATCAGTTGCTTTCTCGTTTTTCATCAGATGTTGGGTCAATGATTGATACTTTCTTCAATGCTGGACAATTTCTTATCAGCAGTGTATTGAGGGTACGACTGCTGTTGAGGATTTCTCGGGTATTGATAGCCTTGGTTGTTTTGATAGCTTGATTTGGTTGAGATGGTCCTCCTTGGGCAGGGCCTTTGGACCATGAAAAGTTGGGGTGGTTTCTCCATCCTGGATTGTAGGTCTGTGAATATGGGTTGTGCTCTTGTTTTTGAAACATAGCGTGTGCTTGCTCAAGCTTAGATTCCTGGAATGCATGCATTTCCGGACAATCATTGACTTGGTGATCAGATCCATTACATAGAGCACAGATAGCCATTTCGACATGTTCACAAAAGGTAGTGGGAGAAGGGTTTGCGTTTTTCTGTAGTTCTAACGCTTCTATTCTTCTTGCTAGCGCAGCCATCTTTGCACTTCCTTCAAAATCAGACTCAATCCTATGGACTCTAGCTACAGGTGTAGTCTTTCTAGGTTCACGAATGGATTCCCACTGTTGCGTCTTCTCAGCTACTTCAATCAGGAAGTCCCAAGACGCATCAGCAGTCTTGTTTACAAAAAGACCATTGCACATTGACTCAACCGTTGTTCGGGTGGACACATCTAGACCTTCATATAAAATTTGCACAAGTCTCCATTTTTCAAAACCATGATGGGGACATTGGAGCAATAATTCATTGAATCTCTCCAAGTATCTAGCTAGGGTCTCACCCTCTAATTGCACAAAGCTATTCAGACTTTGACGAATTGTCGCAGTCTTGTGATTTGGGAAAAACTTTTTGAAAAACTCCTTGATGAGATCATCCCAAGACATGATGGATTGAGGCTGTAAAGCATACAGCCAGGCCTTAGCCTTATCTTTAAGGGAGAAAGGAAAGCCTCAACTTTAGGATTTCGTCGGACATTTGAGTGAAACGCAGAGTTCCACAAATCTCCTCAAATTCTCTCACGTGGTGGTACGGGTTTTCATTTTCAACACCTTTAAAAACTGGAAGCATTTGTATTGTGCTCGATTTCAGCTCATAATGGCCATTGGCTTCGGGTAGCACAATACAAGATGGTTGACTAGTTCTCGTTGGGTACATATAATTCTTGAGTGTACGGGGTTCTCCCATTGTTTTGATTGATCTGGACTGTCTACCTCAGAACTAAGGATTTCGATTGGATCGTCCGGGTTAATTCTAACGAGTCTGTTTGTTTGGTCTCTGTAGGTCACAATCATGTCCTCGCAGGTACCTCAACAAAACATGTTGGTCAGAGCAGTCGGAAACAATTTTTGAACCACAAAAGGCCCAATATTTTGGTTTAAAATGGGTTTTTTTTTTTTTTTTTTTTTGATGATTTGGTTTTGAGTGTGGTTTTGGTTTCACAATGGGTTTTGGTTTATAAAATGTAGAGCCCAAATTTTTTGGTTTGTAAAGTTAGGAGCCTAATGGATGGGATATAAACTTAAAGTCCAAATTAAAATACAAGCCCATAAAAGAAAAGAAAAAAAATAATAACAAAGAATAATTACAGCCCATAAAAGAAAAGAAAAAGAAAAAAGAAAAATTAAAATTATTACAGGCCCAAATAAAAAGAAAACTAAAATAAAAATTATTACAAGCCCAAATATAAATACTTAAATACAAGCCCAAATGAATTTAATGAGGCCCAGTTGGGTTAGCTCATGGGTTGCTTACCTGAATAGCACAGCCCAACTGTTCAGTTTTAGTTGCAAAAGCCCAGTTGGGCTTTGGGTCGTCCTAAGTAGCAACTCGTCCAAGCCCAGCAACAGTTGTGGGTTCAGAAGCCCACCAGTAGAAGGCAGAGCCCAGCAGTTGGCAGCCCAGTTCAATAGCAGGCTTAGCAACAGCAGCAGATTTTCACAGACCACACAGCACCACAGCAGATTTCAGGCAGCAGCAGCAGTTCAGTGGCAGACTTAGCAACAACTCAACAGGAGTTACAGCAAGCAAAATCAGCAAGCAAGCATAGGAGTTACAGCAAGCAGAGTTCAGTAACAACCCAAAAGCAAGAAAGAGCAATTGCGCCGCAACCGAGTCCCCGGCAGCGGCGCCAAAACTTGGTAGGACTAGAAATGATCCTAAAAATTCTAACTGCAAGTGCACAGTGTCGGCAAGCAACACAGGGCAAGCACAGGTCAGTTCCACAGGGACAAGGGGTGCAAGTGCTATTTTTCTTATTGTAACCAATTTCTAACTGATTACACTAACCAGGGCAGATTACTAATCATGAGACTTTAAACAAGAACAACAAAAGTGACAGTTGAAGCAAGTTCAACACTGACAGTTGAAGCAACAGCAACTGACAGTGAGGCAAGATGAATAATGGACAGTGAAGCAAGAGCAGATAACAGTTGGGTGATTTTAGCAAATAACAGTTGAAGTTTTTTTTTTTTTTTTTGAAAGCAAAGAAGTGATGGATGTTTGATAGAGGGTAACTAGGGCTTGAGAATTCACCACTCAACCCATACTAGCATGTTAGCTATTGCACTTTTTTTTCCAGCTTCTTTAAGTGGATAATTTAACTCCAATCACTAAATCAAGGCAAGCATTAGTTGTCTGCTTAAAGAACAACTAATCAAACACAATAACAAGCATTTGAGAGTAAGTGAACATACATAGAAGGATTCTAACTACCTAGGATGCTTGACATTCTAGGTGAAAGCAATATGTTGTTCATCAACAAAAATATATCCTACACAGTGATCTTAGCATAAATCAGTAGCAATAAGCACACATCCTAGCATTAAGGCTAAGGGTTTCATCTAAACCCTAGCTAGGATGTTTAGTTCATGAATAGAAGACCTAACATGATACTAGCAGGGTTGGTGTACATGGAAAAATCAACAGTGACAGGACAAAAACCAATTGCAAATGAATTGATAATTTTTCACTCTAATTAACTTGGGTCTCTCCACCTATGCTTCACAATGTTACACAGTGTACAATTTATACCAGAACACTAACCCTAATTGTAAATCCCCAAATCAGAAAATTAGGGTTTTTTAAATTACACAAAATTTAACTTACAAACTCCCAAAATCTGCTCGACCCATGCCTCCTCTAGTCCTTGATGCTCTTCCTCTGCTCCTATTGTCCCCTAATTTCGAGTTATTTTACTCACCCCAAAACCTAGGGTTTCAGAGGTTGTGAGATGAAGAAAATAACTAGGCTAGGGATATGGGGGTGTTGTCGGTGAAGAGATAGTAGTGGCAGTGATGGAACTGGTGGTGGTGACGGAAGTGACAGCGGCAGAGAGGGGAGGTGGTGGAGTTGCAGAGCTCTGCAACTGTCGGGTGAAGGAGATGAAGTTTTGGGGCGATGGGTTGTTTGGGTGGATAATAGGATTCGGTGCTAGGGTGTGAAGCGGGAGCATCTGGTTCGATGTTTGGCGAGCTGAGCCGCTGGATATGGAGATGGTAGGTAGATCGGACGGCTAAGAGAGAAGCATTTGTAGCGACCGTTGGATGTGGAACACAACGAAGTCAACGGTGCTAGATTAGGTTAGGTGCTGTAGTGTTGGGCGGAATCATCGGGATTTGATGCACAGTGATGAGGTGACCGTTGGATGACAAGATGGATCCAATCTGACGGCTCTCATGGAAATGGGTATGGATAAAGGAAATAGATTTGGGTAAGGGTTTTGGGCCTTGGGTATGCCAAGCCCATATCTTCTTTAAGAACAATTCTTCCTTCTTGAGCCCATTCCTAGCTTTTTGGTCTTGTGCGCAACATTCTTCGCGGCTTCCTTGCGTAATTCCTCCCGGCTTTTCACTACTTTTCTGCTCTTTTTGCTCCGCACTTCATCCAGATTTTATTTGTTACCTAAAAATGCAAAATTAAGTAAGAAAAATATTTATTCTTGAAAACAATGAAAATACAGAATATGGGATAAAATGTAGAATTAATGCACAAAAGATGAGTTAAATGCCAACAAAAATATATATAAATATGCACTATTTAGCACTCATCATTGGTACATATAACCTTCTCTGCGCCTTTTTAGTCTTCTGAGAAATCTTTTCAGAGGCTGCATGACTCCCCGAATGTGGATTGACTGCTAGGTGCTCCTCATTCAGTTTTTCACTATCCAATTTCTTCTCAGAATCTAAAACTGGTTCTGGTTGCTCATGAGGTTTTCCATGCTGTGGAGTTTCCTGCAAAAAGAGATTAAATGTATTATATATATATATATATATATATATATATATATATATATATTCTAAATCCAAGGCGAATTCGTCTGTCATGTGAATTCTCAACAAGAGACAGACAAAAGTCATTTTTCCAACAATGTAATAAAGCCAACATCACTGAAGGCCGCGACATTTTTCACAGCTGACGCCCATAACAAAATCCGTAACCAAATATCAATTTTCAAATTTACACTGGCATTCATGTTCCATTTAGGTGTTAATATATTTTTATCTCGTACTTATTCTTTAATCAAACTGAATACATAATTTATGTAAAACTATTTATATACTTGATTAACAAAGCAAAAGAGCTAAGAAACTAACCTTGTCATCAGAGATGGAACAGTTATCTTTTGTCCATGCCACAAAACCATCTTTAGCTTCCCCTAATAACTTAAACTCACGACTTGGTTCGGTTAACACGAACGATGGAACTATAACCTCCTGAATATTGACAGCATAACAGTTACTAGGAAGATCTTGTCCATGTATTTTCTGGTTAGGCAATGTAGATGGGGAAAAACGATTTGCTAGTTTTTAAGGAATTGAGGAGACGACCGTACGGAGGAGACTCCTCGAATCGAGCGAAATGTTAAACCTCACACAGATGCACCGCTGTAAAAGGGGGTGCTTTATATTCGAGAGATCAATCTGTAGTACTCCGGCCTAAATCAAGACAATGACCGTTCCAGAGTAAATTCGGTCGCAAGAGAGGATGGGTTGATCTGTAGGAGGGAAGCTGAGAAATATGTGGAATCGATGGTAATCAAAGATTTTGGGTGTGTGAATTCTGAATACGATAAGCTCTGAGTGATTGAAATTGCTCAATTGAGAGTAGTTGCTCAATTGATGAGTTGATGATCTCGTGTTGTCGATGAGACATGAGATTGATGATACTGATGATGATTCAATCATGATTCAGAGACTTATTTATATTGCTGGAATTGTAGACACCATGATTCCATGAAGTGTGACAGTTGATGGAATTAAGGAGTGGGGAAGTGAAGATCATGTTTGAAACCAGTTGCTCAACGTGTGGAGACTTGGTCGATTTTCCACCCACTACCTCGTGAATTCCTTTAACTGATTGCACGACTTGCTCACATTCCATCGTGCGTTTGAACACACGTGTCGTAGATCGCCAGACCAAAACCCTAAGTGATATCCCCCCAAGTGAGACGATTGACGTCTCGTGGTTTGTTAGTCAATTGACTTCGTGGTTTGATTGGACGATGAGTCCATGTAGTCGTTGAGTTGAACATGATGTTCTGAAACTCATGAATTGAACATGTCATGAGACAGAGGTATAGTTCTTACGATGAAGTGAGCAAGTATTGTTCATTCGATAGATCGTTGAATATTGATTTTTGAATCAATATTCCTTGGCTTGAGCAAATATTCCTCATCTGAGCAAATGCTGCTAATGTGATGAATTGTTGAATATTTTGATCGTCTGAGCATGTGTTGCTCGTCTGATGGATTATTGGCAGCGTACCAAAAATATTAATTAGAATACCGGTCGTTGAATCGAGCATAATTGTAGAATTAATGACCATGAGGTCGTCATAAAATTATTAAGGTTAGAATATGGAATGATGATCCTTGGATTCAGAAACCCTAATTTGATCAATTGATGATCAATTCATGGTTCGTCAGAATTTAAACCATGGGACGAAGGAGGGAGCGACTACATGGGACCATGTATCAACCATGTACTGTCCATATGCTCACGTGAGCAAATACGAAGAACTCCTGAAGAGTTGACGATTTTTTGGTGAAAGAATGATTAAATGCTGGCTTAATCATTTATTCGAAAATACTCGTCTGAGCCTTAGGTGAGAAAACCTAATTAATTATGACGAGGCGAGGCACAAACCATGGAGTCATGAAACCGGCCCTGGGTTGTCTCGTGACCGCCTGACGATCACTTCATGAAAATCCAAAGTGTTTGGGAGAGTTTTGGACCTAATACGAGCAATTGTGCAAATTAGGTCAAAACTGTGAAAATTGATGGGACTGGCCTCCGTGAGCCAAAGAGTCAATCTTGGTCGGTCAAGATAGCGTGCTCGTGTCCCCAAGGTGCCCACGTCTCATTCCTGAGAATTTTGATATTTTCTGGTGTGCAATTGAGCATCCATTCGAGAAAATATGCCAAAATTAGGGTTTCGACGAAACTGAGGAAAACACCATAAGATGATGAAAAATAATTATAAAATAAGGAATGAGGAGGCGTGGGACCGCCGTGGTCAAGGCATGGTCGGCCGGTCGTGACCACGGTCCCGTGGTGCCTTTTCCTTAATTTTATAATATTTTGATGATTTTATGAAAAATTCATGAATTTTGAGAAATTTGATGAATTTTGGGAGTTTCCATGAATTGAAGGAGTTTTCATGAGTTCAAGGAAGCAAAAAAAATTAAAATAATAAAACAAGGGCGTGTGGGACCATGGAAGGCATGACTGGCCGGCCAGGGCCTGGTCCCACAAGTTTCCCTAATTTTATAATGATTTTATTAAAAATTCATGAATTTTGAGAAATTTGATGAATTTAGGGAGTTTCCATGAACTGAAGGAGTTTTCATGAGTTTAGGGAACCAAAAAATATTAAAATAATAAAAACAAGGACGTGTGGGACCGTGGAGGCATGGCCGGCCGGGTTGGGCCTGGTCCCACGAGTTTTCATAATTTTTTAATATTTTTTAGGTATTTTTGATGATTTGAGGGAATTTTTCCTAATTTGAGAGAAATACCATGAAATCAAGGAATTTGATGAATTCAAGGAAAACTAA
Organism: Papaver somniferum; assembly: GCF_003573695.1. Classification (NCBI taxonomy): domain Eukaryota; kingdom Viridiplantae; phylum Streptophyta; class Magnoliopsida; order Ranunculales; family Papaveraceae; genus Papaver; species Papaver somniferum. The sequence continues at coordinate 81,284,762 of NC_039362.1, forward strand.
TAATAAAATAATAAAACAAAGGGGCGTGTGGGACCGGCTAGGGCATGGACGGCCGACCAAGGCCTGGTCCCACAAGTTTTCATAATTTATTATTTTATTATTATTTGATGATTTGTGCAAAAATACCATGAAATCAAGGAGTTTTTTCATGAAATTAGAGAAATAATAATAATAATAAAATAATAAGGAGCTGTGGGTGTGGGGCCGGTTAGGACCAAGGCATAGCCAGTAGGCCAATGGTCACGCCCCACACTCCTTTCCTTAATTTTATATTATTTAATATGGATTTATGGAAGTACCATGAAACCGAGAAGTTTCCTCAAGACGAAGGAGATTTGATAAAATGAGAGGATTTTCATCAAATCATGGAAAATAATAAAATGCATTAAAAATATAAAACTGGCGTGGGATTGACCACGACACAGTCGGTCGGTCGTGTGTCCGTGCTCCCAGCACCCTGGTCAATATTTTTAATTATTTATTATTTTCTTCTCTATTTTGCATAGGTTCATCGTTTCGTTGTATTTTTGAAATACTCGTTTGTGCGGTGACTGTTAGTGTATCATCTTTGAATACACCTTCACCATTTGAATCGGGGCTTACTTAGAGGTAGCTCAGACGCCCGGTTGTTGATTATTTATTACTAATTGTGGAATTCAATGGAGAATAATTCACAAAACTGAATAATAAGATGTTTATTATTAATTCATAGGATCAGCTGAGGATTCGACTGCGGATTCAGAATAATAAAGTGAGCATTACCATTCCATGGGATCGTAGATTCGACCATAGAATCAGAGTAATTAAGGTTTATCTATTACCATTTATGAGACCAGTTGTGGATTCGATCATGAAATCGGAGTAATGAGATAATATAGTTATTGCTATCCTATGAGACCAAGCTGTGGATTCGATCATAGAATCAGAACAATTGTTATTGTCATTCCATGGAACCAGTCGTGGATTCGACCATGGAATAAGAGCGATTGTAATTAATAATAATTAACTTTGTGGCTCTATACTAGCAGAGCAAGCTGTCTAGGAGCATTAATTATCCTGATACGAGCTTGCCGGTAAGTCATATCCTTTATATAGTCAGGGTAAACTTGTTGTTTGTTCCTGAAGACGTTATCGCTCTATACTAGCAGAGCAAGCTGTCTAGGAGCCGTCCATCTCGTGATGCTATATAGAAATAATCACTGAAAGTATTCAGTATTCATGAGATATGTCGTTGTCCAGTCGTGAGACTACATATCTACATGTACTCTGAGAGAAAGTACTCTTCGTTGAGAATTCGATGAGAGAGCCGTGTCTCAATACTCGCGTCCGATTGCTGAATCAAAGCTTCGTATAATTACGAGTTTACAATTTTATCCTTTGTCGAAAATCCACCATCTACATTAAGTCCCCTGCTTACTGAGGAAGGTTGTGTTCCTCAGTCAGCATTAAATGGTGATTTCCGGCCATAAATAATAATACCAGTAATTGAACTTAGTCGTAAGTTGAGATGTTACCGGATTTAGAGAGCATGAGAAAACCACGACTTGATGAAGGCTTCAATGTCATGATTGGAGCATCTTTTGATGAGCATAAATTGGTGTTGAATCGCTGGTTTGGATGACGAGTCCGTGGTCGGTTAGGATTCGCGGGTCGGGCCCAATAAGGAAATCCTTAGAAAATTAGGTTTTGGAAATAAAATTGATATAAAAGGGATTAATCTTTTTTTTTTTACTCACGACCAGCTCTTGATCAAATCTTCATCTTCACGCCAGCAGGAGAAGATTCCCGTCGCCGCCGGACCACCACCTGTCGTCGCCGGTCGCCGTGCTGCCGTCGTCGGCCAATTTCCGGTCGGCGCTCCCAGGTACGTTTTTTTTTTGCTGATGTTTATGATCCTCATGAGTTTTTCATGCTTTGATCATGATGAGGTTATATACATGTGTGTATATTAGTGTGAGTTTTATGAAAAAACCCTCGTTTTTGAAAACGTATGTTCGTTCGATCGTTGGTTTTGAAAACTAATTATAATCCCTGATTTAGGAGAGATTTTGTTTTTAATATGAACCTAGGTACAGTGATAAAACTTAGTGTATGAGCTTTCATGTATACCAAGGTTTCATCATAAAAGAAGTGAATTTTCATGAAATTGGAAAAATCTTTCGTTTTAAAGACAAATAATGATGACACGAAGGAAAATATGTATGATGAACTTGTGTCCAGTGATAAATTTTGCTTATGAGCTTTCATGTAAATACAAAACTTTATCATATGTATGAGATGTGAGCTTCACAATATTTTTTTGAAATAAACCTTCGTTTTAAAGACAAATAACGACGATACGAAGGAAAAATAATTTTTTTTATATATTAATGCATCCGTGACATATATTGTGCAAAAGATGAGATATATTTTATTTCATGAGTTTGTTTTCATTAAATAAAATCCTTGAGAGTTTATGTATGCAAGTTGCATTATTGCTGCTTTTCCGAAAAACCAGAAACGTGGGTTTTGAGGAACCTTCGAAGATAGACAATATATTTATGATGAAATATTTTATTGTTGTAAACTTCATAGGTCAGTTGTGTGAATGTTCACATGAAAAATTGTGTCCGTGATTTCAGGAAAAATCAGTTTCGGAAATTAAATAAAGTTTCGTTTTTGCAGTTTTCGAAGAGACGAACGATTTTGAGGTGTTAACTCTAGTATTACTATCACCATTGTTAGTGGAAGTATAAAAGGTAAGAGTTAAGAGTTACCATTTTTTTATGATGTTGGTTTGTTTCCACGCAAATATTTCTTCCATTCCTGAGTCAGTTTTATCGTGCAGAGAAGTTTTGATCCTACCTCCTTGCCGTCATGTCGAGCAATATCATTTCTTCTCAAGATGATCTTCAGTCGAAGCGTGAAATAGCAACGTCTATCTCAGTAAGTTGTACACTTCTTCTTCTTCTCCTTTCTTGTCTCTGTTCGATTGTTGATCACAAGAAAATGATTTGTCGTAGGACTGTAAGAAGAATACTACTCCTCATAATGCAACGCCTAAGCGGACTGTTAGAGCTCCTGTCCGATATGGATCGGCTCGTGCTGAAGCTGGATCGTCTGTAAGTAAACTTATGACTCTTGAGATTGTACTGAGTCCCGGGATTAACACTCTTTCATTTCATCATAGGCAGATGTTCGTGTCGCCGTTGATGCTAGACGAAGAAAAAGTGGAAAGTCCGTGACCGTGGTTGAGGTCGAGGAGAGCAGCAACCAGGCATGTGAAGATTCTGCAGGATCCGTGGAGACCGGAGACGGTGTCCATGCTCGTGAATACCCAACCGCTGGATGGTAGCTCAAGGAATGAGACCTAAAAACTACAACCTATGTTTTACCTACAAGTATACAGGGTCTTGATGAAGATAGAATGTAAATAGAGGTTTGTCCACAGGGACTTGGAGGATTTGCTAAAGTTTTCTAAATTTCTAAAGTTATCTGAATTCAAAAGAAGGTACTAAGGCTTTTGATTCCACTACTTGACCCTAGGCTAAGGAAATTATGATGCAGTGTATGTCTTGTTCTTTCATGTAAGACTACAATGAGGATTCTACTAACTATCCTAACCAAATTACCCCTAGCATCAGTTTTCTTTAATCAACACAACTAATCACAGGCATTTAGCTCCTCTAGCTAGTTTAGCTTAAGGCAATCTCTCTAGTGGATTGAATTCTTGGCCAAAGACCTAGCTCCACTCCTAGTATCAGCTGTCTTCTAACAGCACAGGTGATCACAAGCAGGTAGCCCAAATGGCTAAGAATTCATCCTAAGGCAAATCATCTCAATAAAAGAACATACAAATACATTAACATTCCTAGCATATGATCAAGAGCTTCCTCTAAACCCTAGCAAGTGAATTAGAACATGGACATGCTTGTAATAATGATACTAACAGGTATAAACATGCTCCAAATTACACATCATACAATTCACATTCAACCTTTATGCATAAGAGATATTCAACATGGATGAATTGAAAATGAATTTTGAAATTAATATAGAACTGAAAATATTGCTCACTGGCTAGCCCAGAGATGCCGAATTTCACAACCCCTAACACCCTTTTATAGTTACAACAAAAAATTTCCAAAATCCCCAAATCAGTGAAATTAGGGTTCTGACAAAAAGTGAGATTAAATCACCTAATACATTGAAAACTACTCGAAAACTTTCACCCATGCCCCTAATTAGACGTACACTAACTTTCCCCCAAAAATCCCCAATTTATGAAATTAGGGTTTTACAAAAAATCCTTACCTAATCTCTGAAAACGACTGATAGCTCTCACCCATGCTTCCTTCTCGTCTGCTGATGCTACCCATGCCTTCGATTTATCCTCTAACCTCACCTATTTCATCAACTCCTAACCTAGGGTTCCTGTGAGATGAAACGATTAGGAGGTGATGTTATAAGTGGCTATAAAGGTAGGTCTTGGTTGTTAGAAGTGATGATGGCTCGAGTGGTGGTGGTTGAGTGATTTGTGGGTTATGGTGGTGGTGATGGAGACAGCGTCGCTGTTGCAGAAGAGGGGAAGAAGGAGATGGCTCGATGGGTTTTGGTTAGGGTGTGTTTGTTTTGGGTATAGGGTATTTGGTTGTTTGGGTGTTGAGCAGACCCATCAAATCTCGATGTTTTGTGAGGGGAATCCGTAGGATGATAGGATGAGGGAAAGATCCAACGATGTGATGTAAATGGATGTGGAGCGACCGTTGGATATGGAATACATCAAAACTGACGGTCCAAGATGGAGTTAGGTGTGTAGTGTTTGACAGGAGCTTCAGACTTCGATGCACGACGATGAAGCGACCGTAGGATGCTGAGATGATCCAATCTGACGGCTGAAGATGAATGCGGGTATGGATATTGGTAATGGGTTTGGGTGAGGGTTTTGGGCCTTGGGTATGCCAAGCCCAAATCTTCTTTAAGAACAATTCTTCCTCTTCAAGCCCACTTCTAGCCTTTTGGTCTTGTGCACAACATTCTTCGCGGCTTCCTTGTGTAATTCCTCCCGGCTTTTCACTACTTTTCTGCTCTTTTCGCTCCGCTATTCATCCAAACTTTATTTATTACCTAAAAATGCAAAATTAATTAATAAAATATTTATTCTTGAAAACAATGAAAATACAGAATATGGGATAAAATGTAGAATTAATGCACAAAAGATGAGTTAAATTCCAAGAAAAATATATAGAAATATGCACTTTTTAGCACTCATCACTGGACTTTTATTTGAAGTCCCATTGATTAATACCTTCCCAGACAATGAAATGGTCGGCGTATTCGTGGTTCCCAAATGTCATGTATCTCTGTACACCAAGATCTGGAAGAAGTATGGTCATATTGCCACCACAGAAATGTGGAAAGGTTTTCTTCCAACCCTTTTAACCACGGTAGCGGGGTATTGCCGATCATCGAGGAAATGAATCAGATGCACTTGCGAGACCTCAAAAACCATGAGATGCACCAATGGGATGAAATGATCTCGAATTGTGAGATACTGAGATTTAATGTAAGATGGCTCCGTTGTCGTCTTGAGATAATCAAGGTTCATAAGGCGGCAGAGGATGCTGATGTAATTTCCATGAATGCAGCTTTACTGGATGAGGAGAGGATACTGGTTCTGAAGTCAGCAAGGGTTGAGAAAGCGGTCGAAGACTTAAAGGCAAAGACCAAGATTTTTCAGAAGAAGCTTGACGAGGCTTCTTACAGGGATTATCCGTTGCTGGATAGTTTGCTCTGAGTGAGCATTTGTGGTTGTTATTTTTTGAGTAAATCTGAGTTTCTAGTTAGGTGAAACAGTTGATCGTGGTATGAACTAATTTTGGTCATTTTTGAAATGTTTAATGAACAAAGGAGCATTCACATGCTCTTTGGAGGAATGAAATTACATTTTTGAAAATACTTGAAATGATGAAGAGGTAGTTTGTTTCATGGATCAGGCATAATAAACTTTGAGCCATTTTCCATTGATGATGTTTCCTTCCTTTCCTCCATTGATTGCTAAAATTTTGTAGTATCCGCTAGACACTGCTTTGATAACAACATATGTCCCTTCCCATTTAGGAGAGAACTTAGGAGCGGACATGTCTTGTTGAATGTGCTTTGCCGTCTTTAATACCAAATCTCCTACTTGAAATGTTCGAGGTCTTACCATTTTGTTGTAGGCTCTAGAGATTCTCTGTTTGTAGGATTCCACATATTTTTCCACCTTGGTTCTCCTTGATTCCAGCATATCTAGCTCAGCGATTCTTGATCTGGAGATTTCGGCCTCATCCCATTGTACGCCACTGGATGCTACAATCCTGGCTGAGGGAACTTTGATTTCTGCTGGAAGTATGGCATCGGCTCCATAGACAAGGGAATATCGAGAAGTACCGATCGAGCTCCTTGGTGCAGTTCTGTAAGCCCATAGAGCCATGGGTAATTGCTCATGCCATGATCGAGGATTGTCATGAATCGTCCGACTGATAATCCTGACCAAAGTCTTGTTGGTACTTTCTGCTTGACCATTTCCTTGTGGATAGTAAGGCGTGGAGAAGATTTGTTTGATCCCATATTTATTGAGCAGTTTCTCAACATCTTGATTGGAAAAAGGAGTTCCGTTATCTGTGATGATATGCTTAGGAACTCCGAATCTGCATATTATTTGCTCTTTGATGAAGGCGGCAATCGTAACTCCAGTGGTGCTTCGAAGAGGAATAGCTTCGACGCACTTGGTGAAGTACTCTGTCGCAGTGATGATGTATTCGTGTTGTTTTGAAGATGCTGGATTGATCTTTCCAATAATATCTAGTCCCCAGCTGTAGAAAGGCCGCTGACTATTCACAGAATTCAATGGGAGACAAGGAGTGTGGATGAGATTACCATGAGTTTGGCATTGGTGACACCTCTGAACGTGTGCGGCTGCATCATCTTCCATGGTTAGCCAATAATATTTCTCATGAATTTGAAGAAATAGTTTCTTATTTCCTTGATGTTCTCCATCATGTACTTCCTTCAGGATTGTAGGGATTTCATGTTCGGCTAAGCACCTTAGTAAATTTCCACCAAATCTTTTGCGGTATAAGATCCCATCGAGATGGGAAAATCTCTTAGCTTTCTGAATGAGTTTGACTGCTTGCTAATTTTCCAGTGGTAGTTCGTTGTCCCGAAGGTATTTGATGTAAGGCTCCCTCCAGTCCCCAGTGTGGTGGATCGTCAAAACCTCCAAGTGATGAGGAGGTGTTTGGAAATCAGGACAAGATCCTTGTAAATCTCCTGATTGAGTCTCCATGGATGTCCATTAGTACCCCATTCTTTGAAGATTTCTGTAAAGTGTTATCACTAACGTTTGCCCACAGACTTCCTCATGCATGCGTTTGAGTTGTTCTTCCGCGTCGTCGCTCCCAAGACATCGTGATAGAGATCCATCAGGGTTTCGATAGTATAACCCTCCATGAAGCAAGAAGTAGTTTTTCAATTCCTTGAGGCTGACTTGGCCTTCTGAAATAGAGCTGCTCAATTCATGAATGATGGGTGCTCGCCAATCGTTCGCTGGAATGTCTTTGATCTGAGTGATCCAAGTTGATGATACCGTACGTCTCTGTACAATGATCGTTTTCTGTGCTCCTTCAAATTGCATCTTGGAGGTGAGAGTTTCTAGGCAATCAGCATGCCTGTTGTTAGTCCGTCCAGTATGGACGATCGTTGTGTCAGCAAAATAGGTCAACAGTCGCTGAGCTTCGTTTCTGAATGGAGCAAGTGTGATTTCTTTGAGAGCACACGTTCCATTCATCTGGTTGACCAATAATTTTGAATCTCCCCTTATCTCGAGGTGTGTTGCTCCTGCTTGTTTGTCCAAGGATAATCCTAATAGGAAGGCTTCATATTCCGCTGAGTTGTTGGTGCAGTGGAAATCCAACTTGAACGAATGTGAGAAAACTTCACCGGATGGAGACACCAACACTATTCCCTCTCATCCGGTGTCACTACTAGGGGTGGCAGATCCATCAAAGTATAGAAGCCATGTTTCTTCCTTGATGACTAAGATGTCTGGGAATTAGTGTTGTTGTGTCTTCCCCTGGAAAAGCAACGAGCAAGTCTGCGACCGCTTGACCTTTGATGGATTTAGGTGGCGTGCAAGCGATGTCAAATTCTGACATCTGGAGTAGCCACTTCGCTGGTATTCCTATCAAGGCTGGCTTTGATAGCAAGAACTTTATGGGATCAACTTTGGATATGAGTACGACCCTGTTAGATAATAAGTAATGTCTGAACTTATGGATTGCATGTACCAATGCCAGGCATGCCCTTTCGGCCTTTGGGTATCGGAGTTGAGCATCTCTCATTGTGCGGCTGAAGTAGTAAATCGGTCGTTCGACGCCTTCGTCATCTTACTGAGCGAGGAGTGCGCCGATGGCGACGTCACTGGAGGCTGTGTAAAGAATCATAGCTCGTCCCTGCACTGGAGACCTCATGACGGCCGGTGACAATAATATCTGTTGTATTTTATGGAAAGCTTCTTGTTGAACAGCTGTCCAGGTGAAGCTTGCTCCTTTCTTCAGCAGAGGCGTGAACGAAGCAATGAGTTGAGCTAATCCAGGAATGAAGCGTCAAATATAATTTACCTTGCCCATAAAGCTCTGTAGTTCCTTCACGGTACGTGGAGGAGGCATGGTGGTAATAACTTTTGCCTTGTCGGGGTCGACTTTGATCCCTTCAGCCGTGACCAGGAATCCTAAGAATTTTCCGGAAGAAACTCCGAATGCGCACTTTAAAGGATTCATTTTTAATTTGTATTCTCTGCACCTTTCGAACACCTTCCTTAGAACTTCGAGATGAGATGCTCGAGTCTTCGATTTTACCACAACATTATCAACATAGTCTTCTACTTTCTTGTGCATCATGTCGTGGAATATGGCAGTCATGGCTCGTTGATAGGTGGCACCAGCATTGTTTAATCCAAAGGGCATCACAGTGTAGTGAAAATTCCCAATGGGAGTACGGAACGCAGTCTTGTTGGCGTCATGTTCATACATCTTGATCTGGTTGTACCCACTATAGCCGTCCATGAATGAGAACATATCGTGACCGCTGGTTGCATCGACGAGCATGTCAATGTTGGGTAGAGGGAAATCATCCTTCAGACAACATTTATTCAAGTTCTTGAAGTCGACACAACATCTGATTTTACCATTTTTCTTCTTAACATGTACCACATTTGCTAGCCACGTTGGATGAATAATAGGTTTGATGAACCCTGCTGCCAACAGTTTCTGGATTTCGACCTTGATTTTCTCCTCGACTTTGTGTCTAAATTGTCTGGGCGGTTGTTTGACAGCTTTAGAACCAGGGACGATGTGCAGGTGATTGGTTACGAGTTTGTCATCCAGACCCGGCATTTTTTCGTACGTCCTGGCGAAGACATCTTGATATTCTTTTAATAATTTCACCAGCTCGGTCCGCTCCTCTGGTGATAGTGTTGAAATGATCAGGATTGGGCTTGGATCGTCTTCAGCCTCAATGTTGATTGTTTCAATATCGTCAGTGGTAGAGTCAGTGTCGTCCTGTAGTTGTTGTGGGGCATCTTGGACTTCTTCAAGTGATTGCTCACTCTGACATGATTCTTCATGGTGGGGAGACTTTTCATCGTTCTCCCCGATTAATTGCTAATCTTTCCGTCGGCGATAAACGACTTTCCCTTCTACGTCTTGATCGATCGTGAAGTTTGTCCCTGGAGTTGAGACTTGATCATTATGGCGTTTTGTCGGTGTAGTAGGTGACTTGATCACTTTAGCAGCTGAGGATGTCAGATCGTTATCAGCCTTCTCGATAGTCTTCCAGCTTGGGAGTGGAGTACTATGAATCCTGCTTGGAGGTTCCGGGATGCCTTTTTGAGATTCAAGGAACTCAGTATCATAGACGGGAGCATAAGGAGATGATGAAGCCGGAATGCAAACGATCTTGTTGTCGAGCAGGGCCTTCATGCATTGATGGTATGTTGAAGGAACCACCTTATTATCATGGAGCCATGGGCGTCCCAGTATTACATGGTAGTCAGGTTCTTTCTCGATCACATGAAACTTCGCTTTCGATCGAATCGGCCCCACCCTCAAATCTATGTATGCATATCCATATGTATGGATTTGACTTCCTTCAAATCATGTCATTAGGATGGGATAACGAACGATTTTACCTTGTGGGAACCTGGCCATCCTGAGAGTCTTCATGGTGACAATGTTGGTAGAAGCACTGGTGTCAACAAGAGCTCTTCTAAATTCGGTGCCTTTGATGAAACCAGTGACATAAAATGCTCGATTGTGTCCTTCATCCGTCATGCGATCTTCTTATCCAAAAGAGATGTTGTCGATCAAATGCTCAGGCACTAGGGAGACTTCTTCAACTGATGGTGTTGGTGGTGTTATTTGCATGCTGGATGATATCTGGTTGAGTGCTGAAAATGTGTATGTGCGCTGATCCCTGGAGAAGTGCAGGAGTTCACATAGATTTTCGATCAAATGTGTGACCTCTTGTTCCACCGGCTTCTCGTATGTGGTGAAGATGTTGATTCGAGGGTCAGATGACGCTTCAGTCCCCGGTGTTGAGAATTCTGGAGCGAAGGTATCGCCTAACTCGGATGTTAATTTGATGAGAAAGTCGAGGATGTGGTTTATCGTCTCCTTTATCAGGTCCATGTTCCTGGTATGGACCTCTAGGATTTGAGCCAACTCTGCCAAAGTCGGGACCCCTCTGCCTTCCATGCCGCCAGGTGTAACATGAGGAATGTTGCTGTTTGAAATATTCTGATCTGAATTAGTTGAATTAGTCCTAACACCAACCATCTTGTGAGATTGTTAGATTGCAACCGAGAGATTAATCTCCCACTGTGGTCGCCAATCTGTAGATGGGGAAAAACGATTTGGTGGTTTTTAAGGAATTGAGGAGACGACCGTACGGAGGAGACTCCTCGAACCGAGCGAAATATTAAACCTCACACAGATGCACCGCTGCAAAGGGGGTGATTTAGATTCGAGAGATCAATCTGTAGTACTCCGGCCTAAATCAAGACAATGACCGTTCCAGAGTAAATTCGGTCGCAAGAGAGCATGGGTTGATATGTAGGAGGGAAGCTGAGAAATGTGTGGAATCGATGGTAATCAAAGATTGTGGGTGTGTGAATTCCGAATACGATAAGGTCTGAGTGATTGAAATTGCTCAATTGAGAGTAGTTGCTCAATTGATGAGTTGATGATCTCGTGTTGCCGATGAGACGTGAGATTGATGATACTGATGATGATTCAATCATGATTCAAAGACTTATTTATATTGCTGGAATTGTAGACACCATGATTCCATGAAGTGTGACAGTTGATGGAATCAAGGAGTGGGGAAATGGAGATCGTGTTTGAAACCAGTTGCTCAACATGTGGAGACTTGGTCGATTTTCCACCCACTACCTCGTGAATTCCTTTAACTGATTGCACGACTTGCTCACATTCCATCGTGCATTTGAACACACGTGTCGTAGACCGCCAGACCAAAACCCTAAGTGATATCCCCCCCCAAGTGACACGATTGACGTCTCGTGGTTTGTTAGTCAATTGACTTCGTGGTTTGATGGGACGATGAGTCCATGTAGTCGTTGAGTTGAACATGATGTTCTGAAACTCATGAATTGAACATGTTATGAGACAGAGGTATAGTTCTTACGATCAAGTGAGAAAGTATTGCTCATTCGATGGATCGTTGAATATTGATTGTTGAACAATATTGAGCAACTATTCCTCATCTGAGCAAGTGCTGTTCATGTGATGAATTGTTGAATATTTGATCGTCTGAGCATGTGTTGCTCATCTGATGGATTATTGGCAGCGTACCAAAAATATTAATTAGAATACTGGTCGTTGGACCGAGCATAATTGTAGAATTAATGACCATGAGGTCGTCATAAAATTATTAAGGTTAGAATCTGGAGTGATGATCCTTGGGTTCAGAAACCCTAATTTGATCAATTGATGATCAATTCATGGTTCGTCAGAATTTAAACCATGGGACGAAGAAGGGAGCGACTATATGGGACCGTGGATCAACCATGTAGTGTCCATATGCTCACGTGAGCAAATACGAAGAACTCCTGAAGAGTTGACGATTTGTTGGTGAAAGAATGATTAAATGTTGGCTTAATCATTTATTCGAAAATACTCGTCTGAGCCTTAGGTGAGAAAACCTAATTAATTATGACGAGGCGAGGGACCGACCATGGAGTCATGAAACCGTCCTTGGGTTGTCCCGTAACCGCCTGAAGATCAATTCATGAAAATCCAAAGTGTTTGGGAGAGTTTTGGACCTAATACGAGCAATTGTGCAAATTAGGTCAAAATTGTGAAAATTGATGGGACTGGCCTCCGTGAGCCAAAGAGTCAATCTCGGTCTGTCAAGATAGCGTGCTCGTGTCCCCAAGGCGTCCGCGTCTCAGTCCTGAGAATTTTGATATTTTCTAGCGTGCAATTGAGCATCCATTCGAGAAAATATGCCAAAATTAGGGTTTCGACGAAACTGAGGAAAACACCATGAGATGATGAAAAATAATTATAAAATAAGGAATGAGGAGGCGTGGGACCGCCATGGTCAAGGCATGGTCGTCCGGTCGTGACCACGGTCCCGTGGTGCCTTTTTCTTAATTTTATAATATTTTGATGATTTTATGAAAAATTCATGAATTTTGAGAAATTTGATGAATTTTTGGAGTTTCCATGAATTGAAGGAGTTTTCATGAGTTCAAGGAAGCAAAAAAATTAAAATAATAAAACAAGGGCGTGTGGGGACCGTGGAAGGCATGACTGGCCGACCAGGGCCTGGTCCCACAAGTTTCCCTAATTTTATAATGATTTTATGAAATATTCATGAATTTTGAGAAATTTGATGAATTTAGGGAGTTTCCATGAACTGAAAGAGTTTTCATGAATACGTTATCTCTCTATACTAGCAGAGCAAGCTGTCTAGGAGCCGTCCATCTCGTGATGCTATATAGAAATAATCACTGAAAGTATTCAGTATTCATGAGATATGCCGTTGTCCAGTCGTGAGACTACATACCTACATGTACTGTGAGAGAAAGTACTCTCCATTGAGAATTCGATGAGAGAGCCATGTCTAAATACTCGCATCCGATTGCTGAATCAGAGCTTCGTATAATTATGAGTTTACAATTTTAGCCTTTGTCGAAAATCCACCATCTACAGGCACCATAGGTAAAATACTGCCTCTAGCAACGACGTTTCCCCTAGATCCATTCCAAAAGTCATATTTTACTTTCTGCGGAGATACGACATATGAAAATCAGATAAAAAGAAGATGCTAGAATTAGCAATCTAGATTTACGAAGAAAAAAAATAAAAAAAAACATCCTCCATTAGATGTCTTATCCAGATGTTCTGCCGTAGATGTGCACGACTTCTCTAGAGATATTGAAGGATTTGGTTGGGAATTACTGATAGAGTTTTGTATAAGATTAGGAGACTGCTTCTTAGATCCATCAGAAGGGTTGCTACGTGAATGAGACTTCCGCAGAGAAGTAGTTGGTTGTGAATTACTGGTAGGGTTCTGCATAAGATTAAAAGAGTTATTAGTTACTTTTGAAAGTTACACATGTTTCTATTTTTCTAGGTTCTCTAATTTACACTTGGATCGGTGATTCATATAATTGATAGACTGGTTTATGTATATTCGACTTACAAATCAAACAATCCAAGCAACTGACCTTCTTAGCAGGCTCGGTAAACTGAACACCATACTTTGGCCAAGGAATCGCTTTTCCAAAAGTTTTCCCTAATGTTTCCACACCAGCAAATCGTACGGGTAAACAGAAATTCGGTTTTATTACTTCATCAATCAGGATTTTGTGGCAATCAACCTCCAACCCATCCTTTCCGTGTAATTGTTGTTTTCCTGTTAACAAAAAAGCTCTACCTCTAGCAAGGACGTTTGCCTTAGACAGCTCGTCAGAAAGGTTGCACCTTCTACCCTGCGGAAATATATGGCATATGAACATCTTCAAGCGAAAACTTCAAAACAAATTGAGATTTAAAATGCATGTAAAAATAAAACATATACCGGAGAAACTGCTTTAGTTTTCGTGATCTCAGATTGGCTCCGACTAGGTGGATCTTTTGATGTCACATCCAGAGTATGTTTCCCCGAATTTTGTTGACTTACCTACAACAGTAGAGTAATATTCCATATTCGGGTGACAAATATGCCAAATTCCACCGTGAATGCGAAGACACAGATGAATAGGTAACAAATATACAAGGTTCTCCAAAATACACCCTAGCATCCGTGATTCATATAGTAGTTGATAGCATATTTCAGACTCATATGGTCTTAAGATCATGTGACTGGTTTAAAACACATACCTTCGGAACTTTTCAGATATTGCGATACGAGATTGGCTTCCGTTGAGTAGATCCGGTGATTTCACAGCCTCAGAATGTTTTGGTTGACTTACCTGCATCAGAAAATTGAAATAAAAGTTATACCTTGTTTTTGCAGTGAAACCATTAAGCAAAATGCACAACTGAATCACAATCAAATAGCTAACCACATATCTCGTTCTATAAGGTTCTCTAAAATATACACTAACGTCCGTGATTCATATAGCTGATAACATATTCGTCTCTTATATCAAACAATATATATATATATAACTGGTTTGTGTAATAACATATCCAATGAGTTAATAAAGCAAACAAGCATAGCAACCAACCTTTTGATCCAAGATGGTTTGATTTGATGGCCAACAAATTTCAGCATCACCAACATCTTTTAAAGTTTTTATCCCAGAAGATGTGCCAAAGGGTAATTTGATGGTTTCATTTAGTACTTCACTAACCATGACGTTGTAGCATGTAACATCACCCGTCATTACTGACTTCATTTTATAAGAATCCTTCTTTTAAGATTAAGCTCTACCAATGACAACAATGTTGTCCTTTTCTCCAAACCAAAGTTTGCATCCTGTGCCCTGCAGAAACACAAGCCGCATGAGAGATAGTAAATGGAAGATTCAAAATTTAAACGCGTTGGAAAACCATACATCAATGGTAACTTTATCAGATGGCACATTCTGAGATTCCCCAGTGGATGAAGGATACGAAAACTTCTTTTTTGATACTAAAGATGGCTGAGATTCAGTACAAACGGTCGGCGTTTTAGTACAAGGAGAGACCCGCTTCGCGGACCCTTTGGTGCTTTCAGATGACTTCTGCGGACCGAATTTCCCATGTTTTTTTTGAAGTTGCTTAACTGATTCTGGACCTATGTTATTCTTAGATCGATTGGAGGAGTTGATAGGTCCTGCATCCTGTGACTGTAGTTGAACACATTGTTTGAAAAAATCAGATACTGTCTGCCAATTTTTTCAAAAAATTACACGATCTAATCAAAACTCGGTTCACTTACCTCTCATCCAGACTTGCTGATACTGTTGCCCATAATTTTCGCAATGTCGACTCCTTGATATAACAAGTTATCTCTCAATCTTTGATACGCATTTTTAGTAGACTCTAATTCTTTCTCCTTAGCTTTCAGCTTTTCACGCAGTTCATCGTTCTCTTTCGAGTGTCTTGGTTTTCTTCCATTTGGAAAGTAAAGGGTTGCCGTCACTCCAAAGCCAGCCCCCTTGACACGTCCACCCTTATCCGGGCCGATCGCAACTGTTTGGGCATCCTCGTTATGACCAACCGTTAGAGTTCCCTCTCGAATCATCTTCCGCTTCTCTTCCTGTTCAAATAATGTGTTAAATTCTGATTTAAACCTTACGCAATTAATGTGCACTTACTTTGGTTAAAAACATGAGGACTGTAAAGTTTCTGTTTTCTCACAACTTCAGATATCTTCTTCCTGACAAACTCGTCTGGAACAATTGCGTCTTTGTTTTCGTGTGCTCTTGCCCACATGAAGCACCGGTCTTCAAGATCTTCTTCGACAACATTTCCTCTTTGGACCTAGTAGTTACCAGAAACAATTAAGGATTTACATCCGCACAGATATTAATTGTGTAAAACAAAAAACCTATTCCAAAGCGTCTAATGTGACAAAATTACAGATTGGTGTAAGAGGACACATCCCTATACCATTTTAAGTTTCTGCATATATGAGACACGCAACACGACATACAAAAAAGAAGTATCTGATATGGCCTTACTGTGCAGTGTATAATAAATAAGACAACAAACTTACTAATTTTAATTTTAATCCCGAGTATCCTCCTCGTCCCGTCCGATGTGGGAACTTGGATTGTGATATTTTCCTTTTTTCCCCTCTCCGAATTTTTCTTGCAGAGGAAATAAAAATAATTTCATTAGTATGCTGGGATAGACAATAAGAACGAAACACAAAATCAGAAAAACCAATGTGTATTCCATACCTTAAATATAGCCGATTTTAGTACATGATTAAGGTAATTGTCCCAATTCTCTTGGTCCATTACCATTTCGTACTTTTTGGGGAAAGTTCTTATTTTGTGTGGCATTTCCAAGAAGGGTTTTACATGATTGTTGTACAATTTCCTTCTGAAGTCCAGCAGCTGAACAGGAAGACGCTTCATGACCACTCGCTTCAGCTCATGGGGTACCTCATAATGAAGCTGCAATAACATTTAATGTATGTTAATCACAGACTCACAGTTAGACAACAAAAACGACGAATTGGTAACCGCATATGCGTACCAGAATTTTCTCCCACATATTTTCTTTTGTTGGTCAAGGGACTTCCTTCCAACATAAATGTTTTATGCCAACCATATCACAGACCAAATAGCCTAGGTAACTACTGAATTCAATTCCATGGTTACCAATAGGCCGGAACATTTTTTCAAATTCAATATCCCTTCTTTTGGCATCTTTCATAGAGAAGTCTCTATGCAGCTTCAACATTCTTGTCATTCCCCTCTCTTTTATGATCACTTCTATAGAGTCTTCTTGTTGTGGCTACTTTTCTGCTTCTGGAGCATTTCCAATTCTTTTTCTTCTAACACCTCCAAATCATCATTTTCAGAATCTTCCGACTCTGGAAATAACCGAGGCAACATATGAAACCATGTGATGTTTAAGTAGAAACAAGTAAGTACAAGGTTTCACACATTACCTGTTAAGTCTTCAAATCTAGCAGTGTGGAGCATATCTCCACCATCATCGTCATCTGATTATACAATGTCATCATGACTCTCATCTAAATCCACCGTTTCTTCATCAGAATCCCCCTCAACATCTGATTCCCTCCATTGGTCGTAATCATCATCTTCTGCCATGACAAAATCTGTGTGGGTACGTGCATCTCAGTTAGGAATTTGAGATTATTTTGGAAAATATTAGCTAAACCTAACATGATAGGCAACATGTGTTACACCTATTTTCTATTATATGAAAAGAAAACAAACATGAACTCAGTGATGCATGTAACTTGAGGCTAAAACATCACTGCAACACACAAAATCTCCTCATGATTATTGTGTTATCCACAAAGCGAAAGGTACCGGTTAAACGGTCTTATATAACTTTTTGTTACAAAATCCAAGAGCACTAAAGCACCAGATAATGATTATCCATTTTTAGCTTGAAGATATAGTCAAATTGGACAACCAGCAACATGGTATTATTAAAAGTGGCAACTTAAAATACAGACGTTACAGGCTCGCCAAGTAACAGAGACTCAAATGATTAAATCTTGAGAAGCCTTGTATATAAATATGATTGACACAACATCGTCGATCAAAGTAGAGTTATTAACTCTCAATCAAAATCCAACCCAAAAAATAAGAAAAACCCTGGAAAAAAATTAGCATCGTTAAGTTTTTTATTTTATTTTGTAAAACCTAACTAACTAGTAAAGCCTAACTAAGTAACATGAAATAAAGATTATTACCTAAATCTTATAATAGTTCATGCATGTAACTTAAGCCTAAAATATTATTGTTGTAACAAAATGAAATCACATCTCATCGTACAACCCGTGATTGTCATTAACTTGTTCTTTGATACAGCCGAATAAAAACCCTAATCATGCTTTGACAAGTAAACATATAATATATAACATTGATTCCATGAGATCAAACAAAAAATCTAACATAAATTTAATATTCATTCGATAATGGGTTGTAGAAATATTACCAGCAACAAAAATCGAGTTTAAAGAGGTAGATTCCTTGTAAAGATTAGAGATAACAATAGAATAAAAACCCTATTCATGCTTTAACTAGTAAACCTATAAGAAGTGATAGAATAAAAACCCTAATCATGCTTTAACTAGTAAACCTATAAGATCTAACATCTGATTCCATGAGATCGAACAAAAAATCTAACATCAATTTAATATTCATTCGATAAAGGGTTGTAGAAATAATACCAACAACAAAGATCGAGTCTGAAGAGGTAGGTTCCTTGTAAAGATTAGAGACGATATTAGTAGAATTATGATTTCATAGAGAGAATGAATCGAGTAATAAAAACTAAAAAAGTAGATCGAACTCATCTTTCTTTTTCTTTTCGGAATTTAACCAAACCATCAGGCGGGAATTGATTTTCCTTTTGAAATCATCCCGCCAGTAAAATCCATTTTCATCACCCGCCAAACAAAAGTTTTTTGGTGTTTTTCTTTTTTTATTTCCAAATTTTTGATGTGTAACCAATATAGTTAGTTTCTGAATATATCATAGACAGTTATGATAAAATTGTTTCCCAAAATTTTCGAAATTTTGTTTCCTATCTCTAACCAACTCGAGAAGAGGCTATAGAAAAAAAGTACTTTCCTATTTCGAATAATATTTACCTTAATAATTTTAAGCTGGGTTGTCTCCTGTATTATTCTTGGTTTAGGGAGGAAACTTATGAATTACTAGTGGCACCTATGTAGGAAACGTATTATTCTAATCATACAATAAGCTAATAAAGATAAATAAACTAAAACCATCCATTTTCATGTTCATCATTTCCAGAAAACATAAAGTTCAACGTGAGTCATTCATCACATAAATGTCAACCTATCTATCAGCTAAAAAGCCTCCATCTAGTGCAGTACTTAAAAAATAAATTAAACCACCACTGAAAACAAAATGGTCGTCAAAAACCCTGTTTAAAAGGCAAAGAACTTGTTAGATGAGTCTGGTTCTTTGTCAGATTAGTCTGGTTCCTCATTCTCATCCAATTCCACGCAAAGATCATTATCATTAACATCGTCGTATAGCAGTACTTTACTTTCAATAGCACTTTACTTGTTCAAACTCGTATTTTTGTTAAAAGTATTGGCAAGGAGATAATAAGATCATACCTAAAGTGATAAATTGATTCTTATTGTTTACAGGGGGAGAAAACTGTATTTTTCTACATTTCCTCCGTTCTTTCAGCTAATTATATTTATTTTTCCAAAAGAATGCACACCTCATAAATAAATAAATTTGCAAGAGTATATTGCATTTTGTAAACTCTATGAACTTGTAAATAATTATCTGATTTATTTCATGATTCCAATACCTAAATAATAAAAGAATTCATAAACATCACCTTCTTCTAAATTACAAAATTAGCAAACGAAACAAGAAACGAAAACAACTTTCAAAGCATCCACAAAATGAAATCGATAAATGAAACCATATCATCAAAAAAAAAACATATCAAATGAACCATCCCCCATCTTCAAACAATTCTTCTTGCAACGCTAAGGTGAACCTGATCACTCCAACCGGCAGGCTTGGGCGCCTTGTCATCCTCAGATTTGTCATTTTCTGCTTCATCAGGCTCCACATGCTTGTTAAGATCATGCTTGTTAACTTTTGGATTATCTGCCATATATGGAACATCGGGACGATCTTCATCAATAATTTCAATAATATAAGCAGGAACATCAGCATCCTCAACGCTACTGATTACAGCGTCCATAGGAACACCAGGAATAACATCAGCATAAATAGGAACATCATCATTGTCAACACTACTGACAACAGAACTAATTACAGTGTCGAGAGGAACACCAGGAACAGTAGTTATTCCGTCCAAAGTAATGATAATCCTCAATTTACGAGGACCAGCCATCAGTCGAGGACATTTTTGGATCCTCTCTTCAGTTTCATCTCTACAGTCCCTCTTAGCGGAACTCATTTTTTCCTCTTAATACTCTATGTTAATTTTTTCTATGCTTGGTGTAATTTATATATATTTCTAAGGAAAACCCTAATTTCTTAGGTTTTCCATCATTATCTTAAATCACCTATTCTTTGGTATTTACATCGAATATTCTATCAATATAAGGAGATATGGAATGAATATTTTCATGTGTATCTAATTTCCTTTTTAATCTAATATACATAACGAACATAACAAACTAAAATAAATTATGATCTCATGAGATATATGGAATGAATATTTTCATATTTATCTAATTTCCTTTTAAATTTAATTACCTAGGTCGGTTGGAGTGGCCCGGCCGGCTGGACCATAGGTGTAACGCAAAAAAAAGGAAAAAACCAAATGTTGGCTAGTTAAACAATGACCCAACATTTAGCGGCAACACTTTCATGTTGATGCACGAAATTGAACATTTCAACATAGAAAAAAAACCAAACATCAAAACAAAAACAAAAAAATACAAGGAAGAAAAAAGCAACATAAATAACCCAAGGAATAAATTGTACATTTCAGCATAGAAAAAAATCCAAATACCAAAAAAAAAAAAACACAACTGCAAGAAAAAAAGCTACATAGATAAGCCTAGAAATGTGTTAGTGGCATGGACATCATGAGTACACGTTTCCGATTGTCCACCAAAATTCTTCAACGAGACAGCGCTCCTCATGTGAGGAATAATTGCAACCCTTTTTTCCCATGGTAGTGCCCCCCAAATTTCCGTCCAAGTTCTGGTGAGTGTATTGTAACGCAATAAACACCTATTCTGCCAAAATAAGAGTTCCTTGTTATTTATAAAGGCTATCGGGTTATGAGTCGGCCATTCTTCCTCTTTAAAGAAAATGCTTATCTCATAATTCCAATTCCATTCCCCGCCAGGTGCCCATGTATGAATATTTTTTTTGGAAATGGGAGCCCAAAAATCTATCCAGAGCCGATCAATTCCCTCATGGATGTAGTAAAATAAAATGAGAACTCCGAACATGGCCATCCCAAGTGATGGGTAAGTATTTATCCAAAGTTCACTCCCAGGAATATGATGCGGGGGTGGCAAAAGTTGATGGAACGTCTCGGTGTCCAAATTGAAAGATATTATGCCAATATCTTGGTGACAACAATCTATCCAAAAAATACAATCGTGTGCGTACACACCTGAACTCCGAAAAGTATAAGGAAACTCCCATGCTATGTTCCTCCATCCCCTCTTGTCTCCTAAAGTGTGTATTTGGACTTTACCATCCATGTGAATTCGAACTACCTTGTACTCATTGGTACGTTGACAGTATCCGAAACCCCCAATTACTTTGTATCGTGGATACCACGGAAGTACTTGATCCGTTGCAATTGGGATGCATAGTTGTGGCAGATGGAGGTGGTCACCAGTTTCTGGATTCATAATATATACATGATCTTGTATGCCGTGGTGTGAAACATAAAAACAAACCAGACCATTGCAAGATCCAACTATTGGGTGCAACATAGTCTAATAATCATGGGTTCCATCATTCGGGGCATCATGATTGTTGGATGTTACGATCGGGCTGAAATCTTCCTCTCTATAAAAGAGTTGGGTAACTTTATCTTTCCCCATTCTTGGTGTGACACCAAAAAGGAATCCAATTCTTTTGTCCCCAAGGATAGTATTTCATTCTTTGCATACACATTTGCTTGCTAAAACGATTTTTGTAGTTTGGAGGCGCTGAAGTATCTCGGTAGTTAATTCCGGCAACATATCCATCACTATTATACTAATGAAAGATTATAAAAAAAAACAAAAATTACAAGCTTTTAGGATTTTCTTATTGTGAATGCTACAAGCAAATACGAGTATAAAGCTTATACATATATAGACATCCAATATACCTGTTGGAGAAATGGTCGCGTCAGTCTAGGACGTTTTTGGATCCTCTCGTCAATTTCATATCAACAATCCCTCTTAATACTCTATATTAGTTTTTTTCTATCCTTGGTGTAATTTGAAAACTCTAATTTTTTAGGTTTTCCATCGTTATCTTAAATCACGATTCTTTGGTATTTACACCGAATATTCCAATTTCCATATTACTAAAAAATAAGATATTGTAGCAGTATAATGAGATATGGAATGAATATTTTCATGTTTATCTAATTTCCTTTTTAATCTAATATATACATTCCGAACATAACAAACTAAAATAAATCATGATCTCTTAGGAAATACCCAAATAATTTTTCTACCTTTTGACTAATTACCTAGGTGGGTTGGGGTGGCCCGGACGGCTGGACTATAGGTGTAACGCAAAAAAAAGGAAAAAAACCAAAGGTTGTCTAGTTAAACAATGACCCAAACTAAATTGTACATTTCAACATAGAAAATAATCCAAACACCAAAACAAAAAAAAAAAACACACACAACTACAAGAGAAAAAAAAGCTACATACCCAAGGAATAAATTGTACATAGGAAAAAAATCCAAATACAAAAAAAACAAAAAACAACACAACTACAAGAAAAAAAAAGCTACATAGATAACCCAAGGAATGTGTTAGTGGCATGGACATCATGAGTACATGTTTCCGATTGTCCACCAAAATTCTTCAACGAGACAGCGCTCCTCATATGAGAAATAATTGCAACCTTACTTGTTTCCCACAGTTGTGTCCCCCAAATTTCCGTCCAAGTTCTAGTGAGTGCATTGTAACGCAATAAACGCCCATTCTGCCACAATAGGAGGTCCTTGGTTTTTCCAAAAGCTATCGGGTAATAGGTCGGCCACCCTTCATCCTCATCCTTTTCCAAGAAAATGCTTATCCTAGGATTCCAATTCCATTCCCAGCCAGGTGCCCATGTATGAATATTTTTTTTTGGAAATGGGTGCCCAGAAATCTATCCGGGGCTGATTAATCCCCTCATTACAGCAGGCCTCATGGATGTAGTAAAATAAAAGGCGAACTCCGAACATAACCATCCCAACTGATGGGAATTCACTCCTAGGAATATGATGTGGGGGTCGCGAATGTTAATGAAATGTATCAGTGTCCAAATAGAAAGAAACTATGCCACTATCCCACTGACAACAATCCTTCCAAAAAATACAACCATGTGCGTACACACCTGAACTCCGAAAAATATAAGGAATCTCCCATGTTATGTTCCTCCATCCTTTCTTGTCTCCTAGAGTGTGTATTTGAACTTTACCATCCATGTGAATTCGAACTACCTTGTATTCATCGGTACGTTGACAGTATCCGAAACCCAAGAAAGTATTTGATCTCGTGCAATAATTGGGATGCATAGTTGTGGCAGATGTAGGTGCTCACCAGTTTCTGGATTCATAACATATACAGGATCTTGTATTCCGTGGTGTGAAACATAAAAATAAACCAGACCATTGCAAGATCCAACTATTGGGTGCAACTTAGTCAAATCTTCATGGGTTCCATCATTCGGGGCGTCGTGATTGTTGACTGTTACGATCGGGCTGAAATCTTCCTCTCTATAAAAGAGTTGAGTAACTTCTTTCCCTATTCTTGGTGTGACACCAAAGGAGTCCAATTCTTTTGTCCCCGAGGATAGTATTCCACTCTTTGGAAACACATTTGCTTGCTAAAATGCTTTCTGCAGTTTGGAGGTGCTGTAGTATCTCGGTAATTAATTCCGGCAACATATCCATCACTATTATACTGATGAAAGATTATCAAAAAAAAATAATTAAAGCATTTAAGATTTTCTTAATAATGTAGAATGCTACAAGCAGATACGAGTAATGCTTATATAGACATCCAATACACCTATTGGCGAATGGTTGCGTCCTTGATGAGAAGGCATTATTTGAAAGGTCGTGTCTTTAATGAGCAGACAAGTAACGCATATTTGCATGTTTTATCTTTGAAAGGTCGCGTCCTTAATGAGCAGGCAAGTAAAGCATATTTGCCCGTTTTATCTTATAAGCGGTTATAGCTTAAACCTATAACTGAATTTTTATTTAAAAGGAAACAAAATCTAAAGGATAACCATTACGTCATGAAGTAGGTATGAAAAGACACAAATTCACTAATGCTGACCTCCTGGAATTAGAATACCCGTCACGAAAACATCTTAATATTTACAACGACATTGGTTGATAATATAAAACAGGAACTATCCATAAAATACAAAACGTGAATTTATCACTACAAATATGGGATAATGGTACCATAATTTATGTATCTCTCTTTGTGCCCATTTATGTTCTGGTTTTGTGTTTTGGTGTCAAACACTAGTTTCAAATCAATAATTCGTCTACAAAAAGAATCCCGATTAGTCACAAAATATTTTTCATTCGTGTGCATTTTCAAGAATATCATCATTGATTTGTCTATCAATCACTTATACCGTCTGCATCTCAAATTCTCACTTCTTTTTACATTTTTATTTTCCCCTCTCGGATTTTATAATTGTTGAAGAATAAACCAAGATACTATGAAGAATAAACCAATATGGTTGAGTCAACTGGTACAGTTGACATGAAGAATAAACCAATATGGTTGAGTCAACTGGTACATTTGACATGAAGTGAATGGATCAACAACTCTTGTTGACATGGTACGATTTATAAAAGTTTATTTGGGTTGCAAGTATTGCTGGTTTTAAGAGTTTATTGACGTGAGAATTGTCTAGAAGTTTCTTTGTTAGAGTTTGATTATGTTTGGAAAGTTATTTTTCTTGAGAGTCAAGTTTGTTACTCATATAAATAGGTTGTTGAGCCATGAGTCGAAATACATCAATCCATGAGTCGAAATACATCAATCAAGAGAAGTTTGTTTGAGTTTAGTTCTGTGTTCCTTTCATCAAGTCTTTGATATCAGATTTTCTACAATAATGAACACATAAAAGTCTCCCTATAGATTCGCAAAGTTTACAACTGGAATACAGAAATGCCTCCCTATATACCAAATTGACCACCATAAAAGAAAACCCCCTCTAAATTAGTCGGGAATATGTTTAAAAGAATTAACTCCATTAAATAAAATACCAACCATTATTACCCAAAATAAGACCAACTCTGATTCTTCAGATTTCAAAAATAACTTTTAGTCCAAACAAGATACGGAAAAAAAAGCAAAGATGAGAAATAGTACTTTTAAAAATATATAGCATATATATATATATTTAACACCAAACTACATTACTCTAATAAAAAAAAAACACTACACTGGGAATATGTTTGTGGCATGGTCATCGTCAGTACATGTTTCCGATTGTCCTCCAAAATTCCTCAACGAGACGGCGCTCCTCATGTGAGGAATAACTCTAACCTTTGCCCACCTTATCTCCGCAATTTCTGTCAAAGTTATGGTGAGTTCATTATAACGCGCTAAACAACGGTTGTTTTGTAATAAGACGTCGTTTTTCTTTCCCAAGGCTATAAGCTTATAAGGCGGCCACCATAGATTCGAAGGCTCTTCCAAGACAATGCTCCTTTTAAGTTCCCAATTCCATTCTACACCGGGTGCCCGTGCATGAATATCATTATCCGAAATGGGTGCCCAAAAATCAATCCGGAGATCATAAATATCGTGAATGTTGTAAAATAAAAGGCGAACTCCAGACCTGACCATTCCAAGTTTTGGAGTGCTGAAACCACCATTCTAATAAATATGATGCGGGGGTGGCGAATGTGACTGGAATGTCTCATTGTCCAAATTGAAAGATACTATCTGAATATTGTCATAAAAATAATGATTTATCCAAAAAATACAACCATGTGCGTACACACCTGAATACCAAAAAGTAAAAGGAAAATATCCGATGTTCCTCCATCCCCTGTGGTCGCCTAGAGTGTGTACGTCCACTTTACCATCCACTTGAATTCGAACTACTTTGTATTCACCGGTATGTTGACAATAGCGAGCCCCCTACGACGAATCGTGGATCCCAACTAATTTGTGGCGTTGGTGTTGGATCGCATATTTGTGGCAGATGGAGGTGCTCACCCGTTGTTGGATTCATAATATAGATAGGATCTTGTATGCCGTGGTGTGAAACATAAAAACATACCAGACCATTACAAGATCCAACGATTGGGTGTGACATGTTTTCATCATAGGATCGGATAATATTTCAGGTACCATTGTTTCCAAATAACATCTGATAGAAATCTCCCATCATCGTGTAGTAATCTTTCTCCTCAATTTGTTCTCTGTAGAAGAGTTGCGTAACTTTTTCTTCTGTCACTTTTTGAGTGAAACCGAAAAGGAGTCCAATTCTTTTGTCTTCAAGGACAGAATTCCACTCTTTGCATACACATTTGCTTGCCAAAATACCTTATGTACTTTGGAGGAGGTGTAGTATCTCGGGAGTTAAATCCGGCAACATTTCCATTACTATTACTGGTGAAGTATTTTTTTTTAATGTAGAAGTATTTAGGATTTCGTTTTTGTTGAATGCTTATATAGACATCCAATGGATGCAATATGTGTCCCCACACAATACACCTGTTGGAATTTTTACGTCTTTTGGTGTTTCAAAATCTATTCGGTTAATGTGAAGCGTAATACGAAGGTGTGCGAACCGTTACACCGTTTGGCCAATGGTCGCATCCTTAATCAGCATGCCTTATTTAAAAATCCATGATCCAAACAAGAAACGGATATTTTCACGTGTTTGTGTGAGATTTATTCCAGTTTATCAACATTCTATTTATGTGTCCATTGCAAATTTAAAAATTAGGGTTATGACCATAGCGTATTAATCTTTTGAATACAAGAAATTAGGGTTATGACCATAGTATATTAATCTTTTGAAGAAAAAAAATGATCCAAATATATATTGTTATTTCCAATCATATATAGCTGTAATTTATGGTGTTGACCAATATACGAAAGCCAAAAGAGAATTTGGGCATGGTTATAGCGCTTGGCTGGACGGAATTGTTGCGCATGGCTTTGAGTAGGTGTGAATTACCAAGGGAATTACACCAAAAATAGAAATTTTTTCAGAGAAGATTAGGCATGGAGAATCATGGAGAGAGATACTTCAGATACCTACAGATTTGGCAAGAGTTTAGCCAAGGCATGCACATTAGCGAAGAGTACATGATTATGATCTACTGTAAGATAAATCATATATGTACTCAATCAACATGGTTGTGTTTACGCAATTTTTTCGTGCTATTTTTCCGTATTTAGATAAATCATACTATATAATCAATGTGGTGTTGTACGCGTATATGAGAATATATTTATCAATATGGAAACTGTTATATTTTGTTTATTTGAGAGTGATACGCGGAATACAACTAAATTAGGTAATTGGAGATAATGCTCCTAACCTAAAAAAAATAGGGTTTTTCTAATACATACATATATATATATATATATATATATATATATACTATTAATTAAAGAGGTCGTACAAACCACACTAGCATAAAAGATAGATTGATATATTAGATGAAGAAAATGAGTTCCAATAAGAACAATACCGAGAGCATTAAAACAATTCCAAGGATAGTAATGGCTGTCCCTAGAAAGTTAAGGATCACCATAACTATTGATGGCATGTGTAAGGTTCCTGGCATGCCCCTGTTAGCTGAAGTTCAAGCTCATGTTGACAATCTTACTCTTCCTGCTTCTGCTTCTGTTGAAATGGATAGTATCCATGCTCCCATTCCTTCGAATGAGCATGTTGGTGAAACTGTGTCTGGCACACCACTGTGTCTTTCATGACCAGCTACTCTACCCAGGGAGACACCTCTAGAAGAAAAGGTACTTGAAGTTCCAGCACAGCCTGCTAACGCTGCAACACGAGTACCAGATGTGATGGTTTTAGTTGAGCAGATTATCAAAGAAACTTTCGAATAATGTGGTTTTTGTTTTTTAATATTGAGGATGTTGGTATTATTTTACTTCGTTTGGTTTTAGAATGAATAATATAAAAATATTGGTTCTTTAATATATGCTCGTGTTCAAATTCTTTGTTTGATATTTGTTTGTTAATCAATCAATTTTCATTATCTTAACTCGTCGAGTCAACTCAGTTTTCCATAATATACCTCATATAAACATAATCCCTTATGACAATTATCAGATTTTTAATTTTAATTTAGGCACAACCAAAATGGAATAATATAGCATTAATTTATGGAAAGACTGGACCACAAGGGATCTTGCCACCAATGCCAAATTTGGGTCAATCCAACCCAATGTGACAGAAATTTTAGAAACAAAAAATAATCTTCTCTATATTATTTGGCAAAACAGAAGAATAGGAGTACCAAAGACATCTATCTTTTCTTTTGCATGTACCCAACTAGGCCGCACAAGATACGCATTATGGCTACCTAGATCTTCTTCTTTTGCATGCGCACAAAAAATCAGAAGAAGAGGAGTACTGAAGAGATCTATTTTTTCTTTTGCATGTACCCAACCGCACAAGATACTCATTATGGCTACCTACATCTTCTTCTTTTTCATGCACACAAAAAATAAGGGAATCATTATGATGATTGACAAAAATGAGAAACTGAGTAATGATGATTGACAAAGCAGTAGCGTTGTGATTGACAAAACACTGCTTTTGAAGGAGAGAATAAACTCCATAAGGTCACACAATAGAGGCTCTTTTTATAATACTTCTCTTTCAGTCACACATAACAAGAAGTCACAAAGTACAACTACCATATGAATGTACCCCTCAAAGCCAAAAATCAGTCATAGGAATGTTCCATATATATACTCCTAGTATTTGGTGATGGGGCTGGTATTTAGGACAGGGTCCCACTAGAATATTCTACACAGATTGTTAAAGTAGAAAAGATCAAAGATAAAAAAATACCACTGCAAACTGGAGTACTTAAGTTATTGTTGGAGTACTAGCTAATTCCTTTATTACTAGTGACTTGGATAGAGTACTATCTATTCCTTACTACTGAGTCAACTGCATTACACTATTTTATTCATAATTCATATATTCTTAGAAGTAAAATAATAAATTATTAATATAGCACTAACTAGTGCCTTGGAAGATCATAAATGCTTTTTTGGTGCAATTTTTTTTTGATTAAAATCCCAATTCATAATCTTAGAAGCAATTATAGCTAGCTCTTACAATTAAATTTGTATTAAAAGAACCGAGATCAATATTTATTTTTTAAAATACTGGTCGGTAATATAGGATTTTATCATGTTTGTGCCTTTAATCTGGACGAAACATGAAATATCAGCGATACATATATATGAATATCCGATAATATCGCATTATTGGTCGTATCGGACCGATCTGCTGATAATATTGGCAAGGATGTTTTGGGATGTTAGGTTATCAGGTGAAACTAGTTTATTTGATTGGTCGGAATTATGAATTCACGAACGACTATGATTGGCTTCATCGACAAGACTCGATATCCAAGTTTTTTACCAATGTCACTCTTGGACATGGCTTATTCAGCTAAACCAAATTTTATTTCGATGTCACGATCTTAGAGAGTATAGTTCATCCAAATCTAAGTTTCCGAGAGTATTTCCACCAAGATAAATTGATTGATGGTAATTTTCCATCTTTTACGATGTCACTCATGGAAAAGCTTGTAAACCAATTTATATTTCGATGTCACGATCTTAGCAAGTATTTATCGTCCAAATCTAAATTTACGGGGAATACCTCCACCAAGATAAATTGATTGATGGTAATTTTCAATTTTTACCGATGTTACTCGTCAGGAATATGCTTCTAAACCAATTTTTAATTTTATGACAGTTATCAGCGATAACTGGACGAAACATGATATATCAGCGATACATATGAATATCCGATGATATCGCATTATTGGTCGTGTCGGACCGATCAGCCGATAATATTGGCAAGGATGTTTGGGGATGTTAGGTTATCAGGTGAAACTAGTTTATTTGATTGGTTAGCATTATGAATTCACGAACGACTATGATTGGCTTCGTCGACAAGACTCGATGTCACTCTTGGAGGAGCTTCTAAACCAATTATTATTTATTTCGATGTCACAATATTAGCAAGAATTTTTCATCCAAATCTAATCTTTCGGGGAGTATTTCCACTGAGACAAATTGCTTAATGGTAATTTTCCATTTTTACCGATGTCACTCTTACACGAGCTTGCAAGCCAATTTATATTTCGATGTCACGATCTTAGCAAGTATTATCGTCCAAATCTAAGTTTACGCGGAGTATCTCCACCAAGATAAATTGATTGATGGTAATTTTCCATTTTTACCGATGTCACTCTTGGACGAGCTTCTAAACCAATTTTTATTTATTTCCATGTCATGATCTTAGCAAGAATTTTTCGTCCAAATCTAAGTTTCCGGGGAGTATTTCCACCGATACAAATTGCTTAATGGTAATTTTCCATTTTTACCGATGTCACTCTTGGACGAGCTTGTAAACCAATTTATATTTCGATGTCATGATTCTTAGCAAGTATTTATCGTCCAAATCTAAATTTAAGGGGAGTATATCCACCTAGATAAATTCCTTGATTTTAATTTTCCATCCAATATTTTTTTTATATTACTTTTTATTTATTTTCCAAAGTCGCATACTTGTTCACTAGCCAAGTTTGCACGTGGCTAAGCTAGAGGTAAAATGAAAACGTGTGTCACGGTATAAAACACGATCAAGGAAGGGAGACTGGACAGTACCGCTTTTTTGTTTCCAAGTCTCTCTCTAAACTAGGGTTTCTGTATCAAAAACTAAAAGTTTTAGTATCAAACCAGACAAAATAACTGTTCTTCTAGTAACTTCCTTCCGATTTCTTCTTCTTGATGGAGATAAAGATATTGTTGGTTATTTTGGTTGCGAGGTTGTTCCTTGGTTTGGAGATGTTGATGATTATGATGTTGTTGACGATGAAGAAGAGGAGGACGATGGAGAAGAGGAAGACGATGAAGAGAATGATGAGTATGATTTTGAGGATGATGATGATGATGCTGATGAGGATGAGGATGATGATTTAGATGATCCATAACACTTATTTTGGTTTGGGCCAGCGCTTGAGGATGAAGATGAAGACGATGATGTTGATGATGACGATGATGATTGGCCAAACAAAGATGTGGTTACGATTGTCGACAGCAGCAGTGAAGAAGAAGGGGATTATAACTGATCTAGTCCTCTGTTTTCATGGTTCTGCTATGCAAGAATGGTATTCAATCACATCTTGATCCATCATCTTTTTTTTAGTTAAATATCTTTTTAGTTTTTGTGTTATTAGTGTAATCTTTTTTTTTTTTGATGTTTAATTAGTCTGTTTGTAAAGATGCTTGGAAGTATAGTTTTTGTGAATGATTAATATTTACGGATGCAATTTTTCTTTAGATTCCAAGTGCATATGTTGTTTAATTTCTGTCCATTGTTCATCTATTGGAGTATCAATCTTTTGACAAAACAGAATGAACGAGTAATGTGTTCAAGGGGGCTTGGTGTAGAGATTTGGATGTTAGGGTTAACAATGATTTTGTTGTGGGTTTGTTGTTAAAGTGATAGGATCATGAATATGATAAGGACTGTATATTGAGTCTTGTATCCGAGAAAATATCCAAATTTTTCATAAATTGCAGTGCCAAATCTAACAAACTTTACCAAAAAAAAAAATCAGAATTGAGAGCACAATTGAACAGTAGGCCTAGGACTGCTACATAATTGTGCTTACACATTAATAAAATTATCATACTGAAAATAATGTAAAAAAATTGAATTTAGTCAATGCCGAGTGCTCAGCCATAAATTTGTTTGTCTTGGTGGCTTCCCATGTTCTTATTCATTGTAATCATTATCCAAATGTTCACCATAGCTTTTCTCAAATGCATCCCAAGAAGCAAAACCCTTAGGAGGAGGATCATTTTCAACATGGATAATTTTCTTATTATGAACTAATTCCCATTCTTCATCGACAAAATCTTCTAGTATATCACCAATGCTTTCCACAAAGTCATCCCGTGAAGCAAAGCCCTTCGGAGGAGGAGGATCATTATTAATAAGACCATTGGCAGGAACAACACATTTCTCATTAGAACTCATCCTCTCAATTCCTTCTTTCTTTTACTTACGAACGAGGTATCTAATTTCTTATTTCTAGGATCCAAATCTAGCTAAATATAGTGTTTTTTTTTTCCTATACATATCTAGTATGCAAATCTAAATATAGTGGGTGGGTTATGTTTACCATGAATATAACAAACGAAAATCAAGGTGATATATGGAAAGTGGGATTTTGCGGATTTTGCGAGACCGAGCAGAAAAATATTGCATTTAGGATTGTAGGATTAGACTACTGATTGTCAGTTCTAATTAGACGCCTATAATCTTGCCGTAACTCTAAAGATATCTCTAAATATCCTGACAAGTTAAGCATTCATGTCAATGAGATAGATAGTACACTTGTTAAAATTGAAATTTTACATTCCTTATTTAACAAAATACTCATTCCTTATTGAATTTCAGACGCAACTTTTCCTACTACATTATTACTACAATAATAATTGATTTTTTGCAAAATTCATAGACACCAACATTTGTTGATCATGCACGGTTTACCAGGGTTTACGCGTTTTTCATAGAGACAGCACCTGTTGACAGGCATTATGTGACGCTGGTGTATTGCAATATCTTGAACTGCAGCATGGTCTGGCTCATGTCTCATGGTTTATTTTTATGTTGCTGTGAATTGTACCCTGATTTGAGAATATTTTGGTGATTATGAACATCTCAATTGCATGCTTTATGAACATCTCAGATTCTAGATTCAGATTGTAGGTGATTTAAGATTATGAACATCTTTTGGTGATTATGAACATCTCAGATTGTAGATTCAGACTAGGTGTGTATATGCCTCTCCATCAAGTGAATTAGACTGGATAGAGAATAATGCTTATTTTATTTCAAGATACCACGGTTGAAATCACAAAGAGAAACCGAAAAAAGACAATTGCAATTTCATTAACCACATTTACAAACACCATCACCATTACATATCATACCACTAATTACTAAGTAGTTCCATTTATAATCAAACCATAAGCAAAAGAACTAGACACACTACCAATTCCAGTTCGACTTACACCTGAACAACCAACTCTAATGTCGTCCGATAAGCAAAATTCCCATAACCTCCATAACAAGTACCAGCAAAATACCTACCACTACTACTACTACCGAGTTTGATCTTTGTCAACACCAAAACAACACCTTTACAAGATCAAACATTGTGCCAAAATAAAAACCCAAAAAAAAAACACTTACCATGCATTAGAAGATGTATCATGTATTACAGAAGACTAGACCTCTCCTTCAGTTCCAACAGCACCAGCAACTACAAGCATCAGGAAAATCTTTGTGAATTTTCACGAAGATGATCTGAAGACTTCAAGGAATGCAGTCCTCCTAAGTCTTCCTCAAAATATTTTCCCAATGCTCTTCAGATGATCACCACTGATCATCGTCATCGTCGGTGTTAAAGCCCTCTTCTTCATAGGAGAAGTCTACGCCGCTATTAGTGCTGTAAAAGCTGCAGGACCATAACCTCCATCCTCATCATCTTTACCATATTCTGATCCTTTATTTTCTTCTTGTTGAACCTCTGCTGAAATAGGATTGTCATCTACATCCATCCCTGGTATCTCCTCACCGTCTGAATCCACGTCAGGGGTTCATACATGGTACGAGCAAATATCATGGGTTGAGCTTTCTCTGCCAAATAGAGTAGACACATTTCTGCATCATATCTCTCCTGACTTTATCTCTCTCTAGCCTCTTTTTCTGGATCATTAGATCCCTCACTGCTGCTATCATCCTCATCAAGTTTTACTGCTTCTCCACCTTCCTCATCACTTTCACTTTCTGTGGCACTTCTTGTCTTAATCCAACAACGTTCATATCTGTTTAGCCTTTCCCTCTTCTTCCTTGCACATCTTGTCTTAATCCAACGACGTTCATATCTCTCTAGCCTTTCTCTCTTCTTCCTTGCACATCTTGGACAGAACACACAATTATTAGAGTAATGTGTTTAGTTCACTTAATTTTAATTGAGGCCATAGCTTCTTCCAGTTCTTACGATTTTATTTTTCAACTGTACCCACACGTACTCCACTTTTTATAAAGTTAGTTTTTTACTTTAGTACCGTTATAACAACTGCAGCAACACTTACTCCGCTTTTTAGTCGCATCGCACTCCGGTCTTTTAGAGCCGTCAAAGAAGAAAACTATGCAGCAGGATAACAAGATTTGACTGAGAAAATTCTTAACATAGAACGTGCAACATGCAAATTGAAGGATCTTTACCTTCCTATTTTACCAAATTATTTACGATATACACTTAAATATTTTGCCAAATTATTTATTAGTAAAAATATTGCCAAATTTCCATTTACCCTTTGTGTTCATCTCTCTCGTCTTAAATCATTTCATGTTTCTACTCTTAAATCTTCTAACCTCCCCCTAGAAAACTAAACAAGTGGTTTACTTTGATCAGCTGATTCATCTCCTGGATAAACCATATATTCCCCTGTCAGTTTTTCTTTGCGGAATAATCGGATCGACCGTGTAAGTAATTCTTTTCAGTACTGCTTTGTTAACTGAGATTGTAACTCTAATGGTAATAGTAGGGTAAATATTGTCTTCACATGCAACTGTATGTAAGTAGATAACCTCTGATTATTTGTATGATTCATATATGATAACTGAACTCACATTGTGATTTGTGATTACTCTTTGTATACATATTACTCTTTGCAATGATATTTCGTAGTTTTATTCGGACCACGATAGCATTTTCACAAGATGTTCACAAGTTTTTTCTCCGTCCAGGTATCTGAGAATTCATAATGGATCCTAGAGTAATGGATAAATCTTGGATGTATACATATAGAACCAAACCGCGTTATCAAGACGGAGTCGATGCATTTATAAAGTTTGTTACGCATACATACCAACAGGATATTGTGAATGGGAAACGGAAACCATACCTCAAGGGAAAAGTTAAGTTTCTATGTCCATGTGTGAAATGTCTCAACCTCTACGCGCCCAAGGCAAGTAAAGTTAAGTATCATTTATTTTCTTCTGGATTCATTCAAAAAATATGCGGTATGGACTAAGCACGGAGAAGGAGATGAGTCATCAAGGTGGACACTTCTGGATGGTAATGGCAGTGACGGTTCGCACTCTGATGAACCAACACATGTTGCAGAGACTAGAGAAATGGTTAGTGCGTTATTAGGAGACAACTTTTCAAAGGAGTCTGAGAAGATGCAACAGATTCTCGAAGATGCTGGGAAACCCCTATACGAAGGATGTGTGAACTTCTTAACCTGAAGAGCAAGCACGGAGCTTCCGACAAGTTATTTAATGAACTTCTACCGCTGTTAAAATCCATGCTCCATCCAGGAAATGAGATGATGAAAAGTACATATGAAACTAAGAAGGTGATGATAGATTTGGGTTCAGGTTACGAAAAGATACATGTATGCATCAATGACTGCATTCTCTATAGAAAGGATAACGAGGATCACATCAAGTGTCCCACCTGTGGGGAATCAAGATGGAAAGTTGACGACACCACCCACGAGGTTTATGAAAAAATTCCGGCAAAAGTCTTGTGGTATTTCCCAATTATCCCAAGATTGAAACGACTGTTTCAATCAAAGAGAATTGTCGAATATTTATTGTGGCACGACACCAGAAAGAAAGAAGAGGGTGTTTTACGGCATCCGGCGGACTCTCCAGCATGGAAAAATATAGATGAAAGATATCCCGTAATTCGTGATGATCCTCGAAATCTGCGGCTAGGAATTTTGGCTGACGGGGTTGACGTAAACAAAGGCATGCAAAAACAGCACAGTGTGTGGCCAATTCTGACAGTGATTTACAACCTTCCGCCAGAGTTGTGTATGAAGAGAAAGTTCACCATGCTGTCATTAATTATCGATGGGGGGCCTTGTAAGTACATTGATGTTATGTTACAACCGTTTTTCGAGGATCTCAAGGAATTGTTTGAGGGAGTCCAATGTTTTGATGCGCTGAAACAGGAGATGTTTACTCTACGTGCGGTTGTTTTATGGACAATAAATGATTATCCTGCTCTCGGTACACTGTGTGGTTGCTCGTACCAGGGAAGAGACGCCTGTAAGGTGTGTGGGAGAAATACTTACTATGTCAGGCTATAACATTGTAGAAAAGAGGTTTATACCGAGCATAGAAGATACCTACCATAGGATCATCCATTCAGACGTCAGAAGGGTTCAACGGAAAAGAAAAAACTGAAAAGACTCCGAAACTTATGACCCCGTCACAAATATACAATGAGGTAAAGATTATAAAGAATAAATGGGGAAAGGGACGGAAGAACATTGTGGTGGAATTTGTGCAGGATAACCCTGGAAGAGGTGGAAAGATGAAGAGAATCGAAAAGACCATCGACCCAAAAAAGGGGAAGGAGAAGGAGACTGAAAGGCGCTACTAGAAAAAGTTCAATATATGGTTCCGTCTCCTCCCATACTGGAGGTATCATGTTGTCCACCATTGCATAGATTTCATGCATCTTACCAGGGAAGTGCAAATTTGTGGTCCTGTATTATTTCGATGGATGTATCCGTTTGAAAGGTGCATGAAAGTCATAAAAGGGCATGTGTGAAACAGAAACAGACCTGGAGGAAGCATTGCTGAAGGGAACCTTGGGGAAGAGACAATTGAGGTTATCAGTGAGCACCAACAAAGCATGAACGATACAGTCGGAATTCCACCAGAAAAACTCAACACATCTGACACTGGAGAAGATTCTTATTCTTTCAGGGGAAAACCAATGTCAAATCTTAAGTTTCCTCGTGTTGATAAGGATCTGTTTGATAAAGCGCATTTCTATGTATTGCGGAATTCGCCTGAAGTTGCTCCTTACGTTGAGTAAGTATAACTAGATCTAACCAGATAACCTCATTTTTTATTTAGTTTTTGATTCTGTGTCCGAATTTCTGTAAAGATAATAACATTAATCATTGCACTGTCCAGCCGACACCAGAATTTTTTGAAGGATAAATATCTTGGTATGAGTGATAGACAGCTAGATCAAAAACATCGTAAAGAGTTCGCCAAATGGTTACAAAAAGTGGTAAGAGTTTGCAGAAAATGTCACTCTTTCTATGTAACTTTTGCGTTGAGACGGAGGCTAATCCTTATAATGTATTTCAGGTTGACAGTGAGTTGGAAGACTCTAGGGAAAACTTCAATCAGGACTTAAGGTGGCTATCAATCCCACCGAATGCACAAGTAGAGACATACGAAGCATGACACATCAATGGATACCTGTTTCGCACAAAATCTCATGATGGTTCCGTTAACCAGAATAGCGGGGTTTACGTAGAGGCAACTGACAGGAACATTAGACAAGCGGGGATTACCCTTAATCTGGCGGATTATTATGGTGTTTTACAAGAGATATGGGTGCTGACATATCATTCGCTGAAAGTGCTACTTTTCAGGTGTAAATGGGTTACCAAAGCAGGGGTCTCAAAAGAAAAACTTGGCTACATTTTGGTTGAGCTTGATAAGTTGGGACTCTAGGATGATCCTTTCGTTGTAGCCTCCCAAGCTAAGCAGGTATTTTATGTGCCAGACAAGGAAAATAAAAGAAACACTATTGTGTTAGGTGCACCTACCCAAATCTGGAAATATGCTGGTGATGAAGTCGACGAGGAATTCAGTACGGCAGTTATTTGTCGGAATGAGTATAAATTACCAAAGGTAGATAAATTTGACCTGCAAAGGACATCCAGGGATGATTACTATCGGGACGACATTAAGGGTAGAACTGCAAGGAAACCACCAGCACCAACAGCAGTCCCTGCTTCTCAAACGACTGCATCTGAGAAACCATTTCCAAGGACTAAGCGACAAGCCAGGTGATAAAATGTAGTTGTTTGGATTTTTCTGTTAACTAGAGAATGAATGTATGGATTGTTGAAAAAAAATTGATTCTTAAATCATGGTGGGGTTTTGTATGCAGATGGGTTTTAGCAATGTTGGATGAGTTTGGATTTGGCTATACTGATTATTGAATTAATATTTTGTCATGCTAGGATTAGTAGTAATAGTACTAGGCTTGCACATAGATTTTTTTTGGAATTGGGCCTAAAATAGTCTTTGAATTAATTTTACTCCAACAACATTTTATAAACTAGAGTAATACCCTCCATCTTAAATAGTATTTTATATACCCTATTGATTCATTAATTCAGTCATTCCTACGCCCATCTCTACTTAACAATCATTGGAATTTTAGAATCATTCACCAAGAACATTTCTTGTTTGTACATTTACAAAAACAAGAAGACAATAACAAAACATAAGTCCAATACTACAAACATTCCTTTAACATTTATCAGCTCATTGAGCATTATATCAATTTTTTTCAATTTCCGCATCAGCACCACAAGTTCACACAACTATCAAACCCTCAAAAGATCAAAGCTTTAAACTACCATTACAACTACCATTACATATTCTCAAAATACCTTCACCAAAAGGCCATAACCCAAACCCCTTTCATTACAAACCATTACTATAAACTTGAAACAACGACTACCCCTTTCAACTTTAAAATCCAAACACAAGAAAATTCCCTGTATCTTACTACTTGCCCACAAAATCAAAATAAAAGGAAATCCAAAACCGTCTGCATCAACTTTCAAAATACAAAGAAACTTACCATCTTTCACACCAACATCGGGAAGAGTAGAAGGAAGGAAAATTACCAGAAAAGTTGTTTTGCAAAAAACTTGTTGATCGTTTTCAGGATTTATGCAATGCCCGAAAATCTAGCCTTTCCTGGTAACTCTGATGAGCTTACCACCGTTCATCCTCATCAGTATCCAGACCCTTTTCACCATAGTCCTCGCTATCAGATGGTGCAGGAGAAGTCCCGTTGGATGATGATTCATCATCACTATCCTCATCCCCTTCTTCCCTTTCTTCCTCACTTGACTCATCATCGAGATCAGCGATTCGACGACTCACCTTCATCAAATCGCCTTCTCGCCTTCTCATCATGATAAGAATTCATCCTTTGCTTGTCATCCGCAGCATTCGAATCTAGGTCACTGGTATCCACTTCCTCCACTTCATACGCATACCCTTCTGAGGCCTCGGAATCACTTTATGTTGAACTGCAAAACTTTGGGGTCTTGGCCTGCTTCTCAGCCTTTTCCTCATCCTTACGTTCTTACCATTCTAAGAACTTGGGTATCCATGCATTGTAGAGAGCCTCAAATATCCTTTTCTTCCGCTCCTGAACAGCTTCTTATGCCTCTCTCTGACGAGTTTTCTCTTGAATCCGATGATCAATTTCAGACTGTGCATCTTCTCTTAACTGATGCAATTCCTCTATGCTCAAAGAAGGGAGAATTGACTTGGCTTGTGCAAATTCAGGTGTTACTGGTGGTGCATTTGGAAGATTTCCGATGGAATTGGTTGAATTTTGGGCAGGATCAGCCATACTCTCAATTTAGTTTGCTAAACCTAAACCTTTCCTCTTCTGTTAAAGGTCTCTCTGAAAATGGTAATTTCTATGCTAATTAACCCCTCAAATACCTCATTGTGACAATTCAATTCCATTTATGGCGCTTAATTAGCCGTCATGTCACTTTGTTAACTACGCCCATTCAAATCCATCTGTGTCCCCTTCACTCTAATAACCATCATTACCCTATCAAGACCTATTTTCAACACCTAATTCCCATTAAGACTATTACCCTCTTTGGAACTACCATTAAGGGAATATGTGGTGGGTCACCAAACTTTGATGTTTATCTTTGATCCTCTTCGGGTTGCGAAAGCCATGTTGAATCCACGGTTCGTCTCTTCACTCTCAAGGTTTCCTCAAAACCTTCAAATTGCAGTCTTGATGCTAGCGTGGCTAGGCAATCAGCGTGTTGGTTGCCACTGTGCCCAATATGCGTTATGGTCGCGTCGGCGAAGTAGTTTAGCAGTTTTTGTGCCTCGGCTCTGTATGGGGCCAAGGTTACTTCCTTCATTGTGTATACTCCGTTCACCTGGTTGACAAGTAATTTAGAATCCCCTCTTATTTCCAGACGTGTGGCTCCAGCTCGTTTAGCCAAGGACAGTCCGATGAGAAAGGCTTCATATTCTGCTGAATTTTTGGTGCAGGGAAAGTCTAGCTTGAAGGAGTGCGAGGATACTTCACCAGCTGGGGATACTAGAACCACACCTGCTCCTCCAGTATTGTTGTTAGGAGTAGCGGAGACGTCGAAGAATAGTAGCCATGTTTCTTCCTGGATGAAAGAGATTTCCGGAAAGCCTCGAGGGAGGTCCTCATGTAGTGTCATGGTTTTTTCTCCCGGAAACGCCGCTTGCAAATCCGCAACTGCTTTCCCTTTGATGGCTCTCGGGGAAGCGCATGTTATGTCGAACTCTGAAATTTGGAGGAGCCATTTAGCCGGTCTTCCTATCAGGGTCGGTTTTGAGAGGAAGAACTTCACAAGATCGGACATAGATATCAGCACCACTTTATTGGAAAGTAGGTAATGCCTGAATTTCTGGATGGAGTGGATCAAAGCTAAGCACGCCTTTTCTGCTTTGGGATATCTGAGTTCGGCATCTCTTAAAGTTCGACTGAAGTAGTAGATGGGATGCTCGATCCCTTCATCATCTTCTTGGGCGAGGAGAGCTCCGACAGCAGTGTCACTAAAAGCAGTGTAGAGGTGTAGCGGTCTTCCTTGTATGGGAGATTTCATGATGGCTGGGGAAAGATAATGTTTGCTGAATCTTCCGGAACGCTTACTGTTGTAGTGTGGTCCAAACGAAGCTTGCTCCTTTCTTTAGCAAGGGGGTAAACGAAGCAACAAGTTGAGCCAATCCTGGTATGAAGCGGCGAATGTAGTTTATTTTACCCATGAAACTCTGGAGTTCTTTCACGGTTCGCGGTGGTGGCATCGTGAGGATGGCTTGTGTTTTGACCGGGTCAACTTTAATTCCCTCGGCAGTCACCTGGAAACCTAGGAACTTGCCCGAAGAGACACCAAAAGAACACTTCAATGGATTCATCTTTAGTTTGTACTCGCGACATCTTTCGAACACCTGCCGCAAAATTCCCGCATGGGCTGCCCGAGTTTTTGACTTGACCACTATGTCATCTACATAGTCTTCGACTTGCTTGTGCATCATATCGTGAAAAATGGTGGTCATGGCGCGTTGGTATGTGGCGTCAGCGTTTTTCAAACCGAAGGGCATCACAATGTAGTAAAAGTTTCCAAGAGGAGTTCGAAAAGCCGTCTTACTTGCATCGTGTTCGTACATCTTTATTTGTTTGTAGTCGCTGTATCCATCCATGAAAGAGAACATACCATGTCCACTGGTGGCATCTATTAGCATGTCAATGTTGGGGAGCGGAAAGTCATCTTTAGGGAAACATTTATTCAAATCTCTAAAATCGACACATCACCTGATCTGGCCATTCTTCTTTTTTACCGGAACTACGTTAGCCAACCAAGTAGGGTGGTGAATCGGTTTGATGAAACCAGCTGCTAGTAGCTTTTGAATCTCTGCCTTAATCTGTTCTTCCACGTCGTGCCGGAATTGTCTCGGGGTTTGATTGACCGGTTTGGATCCGGGTATCACGTGTAAATGATGAGTGACCAGCTTCTCGTCCAAGCCAGGCATTTCCTCGTATGTCCATGCGAATACGTCTTGATATTCCTTGAGAAGGTCTACCAGCTTTACGCGTTCGTCCGCGCACAGAGTCGAGCTGATCGAGATGGGTCGCGGAGATTCTTCACTCCCGACATTAAAAACCTCAAGATCGTCCATGGTAGAGTTGGTCCCGTCTTGCAGTTGTCGTGGTACATCAAGTACTTCCTCTTTCGGCTCATTACTACGTTTTTGTTCCATTGGGCGGAGAGACTGTGTGGTAGTCTCTCCTGTTAATTGCTAACAGCGGCGCTGATATACGGTTTTCCCTTTTTCATCATGACCCATGATAAAATCCAGTCCTCGCTTGGTATGGGTGCAAGCCGAACTCCAGTTTGGCGGGTGGATGCTGGCGTGTCTTTCTTTCGAAGGGGTGGTGTGAGACCGAGTTTCTCCGTTAGGTGGTGCAAGATCATCTCTTTCTTTAATGGATGTCCACTTTGGCAGTGGATTGTGGTGATCCT
Organism: Papaver somniferum; assembly: GCF_003573695.1. Classification (NCBI taxonomy): domain Eukaryota; kingdom Viridiplantae; phylum Streptophyta; class Magnoliopsida; order Ranunculales; family Papaveraceae; genus Papaver; species Papaver somniferum. Next base: position 81,327,096 of record NC_039362.1, read on the forward strand.
TGTTGGTTGTGGCCTGCGAGCCTTTTCTTGGCTCAAAAATCTCCATGCCACAGATCGGCGCATAGGGAGATAATGAAGCGTCGATGCGAACGACTTCTCCGTTTAACATGGTTTTCAAGCACTGGTGATACGTCGAAGGAATGATTCTGTTGTCGTGGAGCCATGTTCTTCCCAGTATCATGTGGTAATCTGGCTCCTTTTCGATTACCTCGAACCTTACTTTTGACTGGACGGGTCCTACTGACAGATTCAGGTTGACATACCCATACGTGTTGGTTTGGTTGCCTTCGAAATCGGTCATTGTAGTGGACTGTCAGACGACTTCGTTTGGCCATACCCTGGCCGTTCTGAGCATCCTGAGGGTAACAACGTTGGAGGATGCCCCCGTGTCGATGAGAGCCCTTTTGAATTCCATGTCCTTGATGCGGGCCGTGACGTGTAGGGCGCGGTTTTACCCTTCCTCCGCCATCATGTCGTCGTCGGTAAACGTGATATTGTTGATGGACATCATTGGCGTTCTCGATGTTTCCAAGCGTGAAGGGATCAAGGACGTGTTTAGCGCTATTCGATTCATGGAGGTGAACGTTTGCATCCGTTGATCTTTTGAAAGATGTAAGAGTTCACATAAATTGTCCACCAGTGAGGCCGCTTCCTGGCCTACTGGTTTCTGATTAGTAGTGAAGATGTTGACTTGGAAGTGATCGTTTGAGATGTTAGTCCCCAGTCCTTGAGTTTCCGGGGCAAGTGAATCGCTCAACTCTGTCGTTAAGTTGATGAGGAAGTCCAGTATGATGTTAATCGCATCTTTCATCAGACCCATGTTCTTGGTGTGAATCTCCTGAATCCACGCCAAGTCAAGCAGCCTTGGTATTCCTTCGTCGATTGCGTTGTTGGGCGTTGCGTTTGGGGAGGAAACATTGTCGTGCGCCTGAGTGGAACTTGAGGACACGGATTCAGCCCTAAAACCGACCATCTTCCCGAGTTAGAGAAACGTATTCTGAAATTGGTATTGGAACCGAGAGATTGATCTCCCACTGTGGTCGCCAATTGTTTGAGGGTGAAAACGGTTTCTGCTGGTTTTGGTAATTTCGAGTGTGTGGGTGAGAAACGAGTCTAAACCCTAAATAATGTACTGCAAGGGAGTACTTTAGATTCGAGAGATCAATCTGTACAAATCCGGCCTAAACCAAGAAATGGTCGTTCCAGACTTGCTTCGGTCACAAAGTGAAGGAGAAAGGTTGGTTTTGGGGAGGGAAGCAAAGAGAGTGTTGAGACCAGAATAGTTGATTCTGGAAGAGTAGTTGTTTCCCGACTTGTATCAGAAAGTTGGAAGCTAACAGATGGAAAGTTAGCAAATATTTTCTGAGTATTGTATGTTGCTGACCTGAACTTGTTGTTCGGTGGAAATAGGTAATGCCTATTTATACAAGTCGAAGTGAAACGTACTCTGGTCTCATTAAGAAATAGAAAACGTGTGAGTAAATGGGAGGAGGTGGTAACCGGTAACTCCTGGAATTGATGTCCCATAAAAGAAAGTGTTTCACCATTACTCCCTGTATTTACTAACCGCCTCATCCTTATGACGCTTTCTTATAACGGGCGTAGTGTACGCCGCACGATGTAAACCGGCAAACCAATACCCAACGAGCATCCCCCAGTTTGTGACATGCGTTGATGTCTCGAGTGTTCTCATGGAAAACATGTAGCATGTTGTTGTCGTCTAGCAAGTCGAGCTTGGGAGACTTGTTGGCTCGGTGACCTTCGACGGTCGAGATTTTGCATCTTAAGAGGAAAGGTAGTCGTTGATTATTGCAACCCTTCATTTGGTAGCCAGTGGCATGAAAGCATGCTCGGTATGGCTTTTATATGGCCTGGTTTAGGCGCGGCCAAAAGTTAGGGTTTTGGCTTTGTTTAGGCGCGACCAAACTAGGGCCAAAAGTTAGGGTTTTGGCTTTGTTTAGGCGCGACCAAACTAGGGCCAAAAGTTGCCATGCGTTATCTGGTAGCCTTGGACGGCTAAGATCTGCATCTTAGATTAAAATGTGGTCGTTGATCGTTGCAGGCCTTCGTTTTGGCATCCGCATAGGGAAGGCCATTATGGCGTGGCGCGACAAGGTGGTTGGAATGTCATTGGCACATGTGGCATGACATGCCTTGGCACGGTTTGGCATGGCCAAAACTAGGGGGGCCAAGGTTACCATGCGTTGTCTGGTGCCCTTGGACGGCTAGGATTTGCATGTAGGATTGAAGGGTGGCCGTTGATCGTTGCACGCCTTCGTTTTGGTATCCGCATATGGAAGGCTGACATGGTATGGTGCGGCAAGGTGGTTGGCATGCCATTGGAACATGTGGCATGGCATGCCTTGGCGCGGTTTGGCGTGGCCAAAACTAGGGTTTTGGGCCAAAGGTTACCATGCTTTGTCTGGCGACCTTGGACGACTAGGATTTGCATCTAGGATTGAAGGGTGGTCGTTGATCGTCGCACGCCTCCGTTTTGGTAGCCACATAGGGAAGGCCGGCATGGTATAGTAAGGAAGAATGGTGCGGACGGCTTGGCATAGTGGGGCCAAAGCAGAATGGTGCGGGCGGCTTGGCATAGTGGGGGCAATGCAGAATGGTGCGGAGGGCTTGGCATAGTGGGGCCAAGGCAGAATGGTGCGGGCGTCTTTGGCATAGTTGGACCAAGGCAGAATGGTGCGGACGGCTTGGCATAGTGGGGCCAAGGCAGAATGGTGCGGATGGCTTGGCATGGTGGGGCCAAGGGTTTGGACGGCTTGGCATGGTAGGGCCAAGGGTTTGGCATGCCATTGGAGCATATGGTGCGGCCAGCATGGTTGGCATGCCTTGGCGCGGTAAACATGGTTGGCATGGTTTGCCATTGGCACAGTGGTGCGGCTGGCATGGTTGGCATGCCTTGGCGCGAAGATGTGGCTGACATGGTTTTCCATTGGTACAGTGGTGCGGCTGGCATGGTTGGCATGCCTTGGCGTGGTGATGTGGATGGCATGGTTTTCCATTGGCACAGTGGTGCGGCTGGTATGGTTAGCATGCCTTGGCGCAAAGATGTGGCTGGCATGGTTTGCCTTTGGCACAGTGGTGCGGCTGGCATGGTTGGCATGCCTTGGCGCGAAGATGTGGCTGGCATGGTTTCCCATTGGAACAGTGGTGCGGCTGGCATGGTTGGCATGCCTTGACGCGAAGATGTGGTTGGCATGGTTTGCCATTGGCACAGTGGTGCGGCTGGCATGATTGGCATGCCTTGGCGCGGTATCATGAGAATTAGGGTTTGGCATGGATGATGTTAGTCAATGTTAAGGGTTTTTCCGTGGAACATGACCCATGTAAAAAAAAGGTACCCCGGTAATTCTTACGTAGGCATGCTGATTGATTCAATAAATGTGCTAATGGTCATAATGACGTTATGTCGGATGTACAGTTTTACGATTTTGACCCTAAGCTAAAAACCACCATCAACAACCGGATTGCTTAGAATAATATTGACTCGTATAGTTTATTTCTTTCATTGGGTTAACCCTGAGCGGCTCTTACGCCAAGTTATTTAGTGAAAATATTTTAAGAGTGGATCTTACGCCTTTGATGATAATAAGAGTTTTGCCGGAGTAACCCTACAGTATGATGCTCTAGGATTATTGGTATTGAGAGAAAATGAATATTGACGTTGATACAGGCGATAACATGTTGGAAGATATAAAATGAAACCTCTAACCAGTATTCTTTATCTCTGATATTCATATTAATTTACTTGTTTTAGTTGGGCCGACCGAGCGAAGCGAGGGAGGACCTTATATATGGTAACTTTGTGTCAATGTGAAGCATGACTTTATTTTTCCAAATTGACACAAAAAGATTGGATTTGATGTTTGTAACCAAAAAAATTTAATCAACAATGAAAGGACTAACTTGTCGCTCCCTTTTAGTCTAATTACTATAATTCCTTATGTATCTTATTTTTAGGGGTATAATTGGGAACCAAACTTTAATATAACATATCTAAAGATCCATGTCTTGGAATTTTACAAATTTTATCTCGTTGGAACGGACGCAATGAGTACAAACAACAGTATCAAATTTAGAATTTTTACGAAAAATTCGGAAGTGTTTATCATTTTAGGCACAATTTTCAAAAATTAAATGCATAGCCATTATGCAAACCACCACAAAGGATGCATAGCCATATTTTGGTGTGGAAATTGAACTATTGTCCCTCCTTTTGATGGGACTTCACAAATATCCCTAACAGACTTTATATATGTCCCTAGTGGCATAATTGAAATTTTATCAAAAAAAGTTATTTTCATGGTTTCCATATTTATCCTTTATGTATCAATTCCATGCCATTCCTTCTTTACTTCTCAGCAAAACACGAACCATCATCTTCATCTCCATCGCCACCACCATCTTCATCGTTCCCATCACCACCACCATCTCGATCGCCTCCACCACAACCAGCACCACCACCTCCGTTACCTCCGCCACCGCTATCAACAGATCTATCAAGGTCAATATATTTTGCTGCTGTTAAATTTAAACTGAGAGATTGAAGAACGAAAGGTGAAATTAGGGTTCCTGAGATGAAATTAAGATTGGGATCGAGTAAGATTATCAAAGAATCATCATCATCTCGAGTTCCTCCACCAAAACCAGCACCATCACCTCCGCGACCGCTATCAATAGATCTATTAAAGTTAATAAGTTTTGCTGTTGTGAAATCTAAACTGAGAGATTGAAGAACGAAATATGAAATTAGGGTTCCTAAGATGAAAATAAGATTGGGATCGAGTTATATTAGCAAAGAAGATGAAGTTTCTGTTTGATTTGGGTCACATTTGGTGATGGGAACTATTGGTGCTATTTTTAATGGAGGTTTGAATCTGTGTTCGAGATCGAGTTCAACATGTTGATGGTGTTCCAGGTATAGCAATTGTCCTTTTATTAACCTACTTACTTCAATTTTTATTGGATCAACTACTGTTATTGATCCCGTTTATTGGATCAACTCCTATTATTGATCCAATTTTTATTGGATCAACTACTGTTGTTGACGCCTTTTTTTAGGTTGGTGGTAATGACTGTATTATAATTGTATTTGTGTTGGATGTTTTTGATGGTGGTAGAAGGTATAGTTGTGGTGGTGGCTGTTTAAGTTTTGCGGCAGTGGTGGTGGATGTTAGGGCAGTGATAAATGTTTCTTTGAATGGTATTTATGTTTTTATGGGATTAATTGTTGTTGTTGATCCATTTTATGGGATCAACTCTTGTTGTTGACCCAATTTTTTATGGGATCAACTATGGTTGTTGATCCATCTATGTGATCAACTCCTATTGTTGACCCAATTTTTTATGGGATCAACTATTGTTGTTGATCCTTTCAACTCCTATTGTTGACAATATTTCCTTGGATAAGTATAATCATGCTTGTAGCTTAAATCATGCTTTGTAGTTTAAATCATGTAAATTTCTTCCAATGTTGAACTTGTGGTGCAATGGTAGCATGACTGACTCCATGTCAGATGATGCGTGTTCGACTCACGCCAAGTTCACTACATTTACATGGATCAACTTCCACTGTTGATCCTTTTTTTTGGATCAACTATCGTTGTTGATCCCCTAAACTGGATCAACTTCTACTGTTGGTTCTATTTTTATTTGGATCAACTACTGTTGTTGATACAAAAATATCTGAACTAGTGGTGGCGGCGACGACGCTGACGGTGGCGGTGGTGGTGGCGGCGACGGACTAGTGGTGGTGGAGGACTGTTGGTGGTGTAATGGTGGTGGTGAAGGAGTGGTGGTGGAACATTAGTGGTGGTAGCGGTTGGTAGGTGGTGGTTGTTGAACGGTGGTGGTGGAATGGTAGTTGAATGTTGGTGGTGGTGGTTCTAGTGGTGGTGGTGAAGTGGTAGTGGAAAAAATTTGTTCCTTTTTGAAATAAAGAAAAATATTACATGAGTGAGGGTATTAAGGTAATCTAATTTTAAATGGATAAGGTTATTAAAAAGTTGGGACATATTTATTGTTGTATAAGGATATATTTATTGGCTGTCAAAAGTAGGGACATATAAATAATGTACCCTATTTTGGTTTATGCAACGGCTAATTTTCCGTTTCAGGAAAAGTGATATTTTCAATACTTTCGCGCCGTGTCAGGAAAAATAATACTTTCAATACTTTCGCGTTGTGTCAGGAAAAATGATACTTTACCACCGTGTCAGGGAAAATGATACTTTCACGCCGTGTTAGGAAAAATGATACTTTCGCGCCGATTTCTTCGGTCGGCCATCCCACCGTGGCAGCGGTCATCTAGTATAACTTAGTTACAAAGTAATCAAAATTAATTGACAACCCATATCTCCATGAGGAACGAACTTGTTCTTATTACTATACTTTAATTTATATATTTCTGAAGTCCATAACTTGAGAATAATTTTTACCATTACATAAAAATTGTCTTATATATTTATCAATCTTTTTGGTCACTCTTAGAGGAAGCTTTATAAGATTCATGATGTAAACAGAAATATGGTCACTAACACTAAAATAGCTCTAATTACAAAGTTAATAAGGTCAAGTTTCCACCCCTACGTTTCGTCGTTAACTTTTTCCACGTAGTGTTCGCACACCTATCAATACTTATTCTACCTCATTGAATAAGATTGCTAAAATGCACACTAGGTCAGAAATAAACTTAACACACATGGTTTGAACAAGATATCTATCCTTCCTCTTGCTAAGGTTAGTAAACGATGACAATAGAAGACTTTTAAAGACTACTCTCCCGCCAAGACCAGTTGCAAAATTATCAAAAATTATTCTAAGATATTAATTGTAAAACTTGTCGAAAATTATTTAATATTCATAACAATAAGAAAAACTATACTATAATTAGCAGAAAAAAATGAGAAACTTTAGAATCCCCGCTGAAAATATCATGATTTTTAGTTCTCACATTATGATACAGAAATCTAGAAAAAATCTCAAGACACAAAATGAAAAGATATGGGAACAAAGGATTATCTTGTCTTAGCTTCCTGATAACAAATATAACATCTACCAGGAGAATTTTGCAGCTGAGATAAAACTCAGATTTAGTTGTTTAAAAGACCTAAGTTCTAGACCTAAGAACTCATCAAAACCAGGTAAAGAGCACGAGAGACCTTGAGTTGTGGAAGAGGAAGCTGAGACGAGATCTGAAGTTGTCAGGGACGGAAACCTAAAAATTGAGAGAATAACGAAATAAATTGACTACAAGTTCAGTAATACTAGGGAAAAAAGAGTGATCTATGTGGATCAAAGACACCATCAGCACGTGAACATAAATGATCCCTTATCGATCACACCTTTAGTATGAGAATTACATTTGTATTATTGTACATATATCCATAAAAGATCATTTCGTAACCAGAAGATTTCATAATGTAAGAATTTACACTTTCAATATTGTTCTCTTCTTAAGATTTTCTTTGATTAGTTATTCTCGAACCGACATAATAATTTTACAAGAATTCCTAACTGAATTCTAATCAATCAACTGGACTTAGATGATTATGTTTAGATTGCTGAATTGAACATAGTGGATCTAACTTTATGATTATGGACATAGTGGATCTAACTAAAGAAAGTTGGATCAGATATTTGCCAAGGGATGTCATCTAAGGATAAAAACATCTTCTGCGGACAGATGTGCCTACTAGGGAACTAATTAAACTATATAACTTTTCTATTATGGAGGAAGATCGGTTGACAAACTCTTTTTTTACGAAATCTAACAGTGTAAATCTATGAGATATGGATCGTTGAAGCCTTAGATTTGGACAACTAAGATACATTGTTAGATCCTGTAAAAAAAGAGGCTGTCAATGAATCCCCCTCTTCTATTAATATAAGATTTTTGAATAACATAGGCCTATTTTATTTCTGTAGTACATTGTAACTTAACATTTTTTAAAAATAAAATAAAATACGACCCATTATTTACCTTCCTAGTTTGGGGTCTAGCCATTTATTCAGGGCCTGCTATACGAGACAAAAACAGATATTTAGAAGTAAAATGGAAAATCCTTTGCCCAACTATTTTACTTAACGGATAATCTACCGCTGATTAGTAAGTGTTAATTCAGATGATTAATTGATATTTAATCATGTTAACTTAGAAATCAACTAATCTTTCATCATCATCAAAACATATAAAAAAATTGATTCTATTTTTTTTTAAATATTCAACCCAGAATCGGTATACGTTCATGCACTTGTAAACCGATTCTAGGAATCGGTTTATACAAGACTTAGAACATAGATCAATTGTAAAATTTAAGAGTTTTTTGTGATTTTTTTCGTTAGAATCGGTTTACATAAATGTCCACATAAACCGATCGTAAATCTGCGCATCTCTTTGATTGTTTTGCTCGTAACTTCTTTGTATGATGTCGGAATGACCTCATTTTTTATTTTGCCTCCAACTGGTAATTTCATGCTCTATAAAATAAAGATAAAATTTCAAGGTTTGTGCAAGAATTTAAACATGGTTAATGAATCGGTTGATATATGCATTAGCGTAAACCGATCGTGGTTGATGTTCATCATATCAACCTGTAGATGGGGCAAAACGATTTGCTGGTTTTCACGGGATTGAGGAGACGACCGTACGGAGGAGACTCCATGAACCGAGCGAAATGTTCAACCTCACACAGATGCACTGTAAGAAGGGAGTGCTTTGAATTCGAGAGATCAATCTGTAGTACTCCGGCCTAAACCAAGACAATGGTCGTTCCAGAGTAAATTCGGTCACAAGAGAGGATGGGTCGATCTGTAGGAGGGAAGCTGAGAAATGTGTGGAATCAATGGTAATCAAAGATTGTGGGTGTATTGTGTATTCTGAATAAGATAAGTTCTGAATGATTGAATTTGCTCAGTTGAGAGTAATTGCTCAATTGATGAGGTGTTGATCTCGTGTTGTCTGTGAGACGTGAGATTCTTGTATATTCAATCATGATTTCAGAGACTTATTTATATTGCTGGAATTGTAGACACCATGATCCCATGAAGTGTGACAGTTGATGGAATCAAAGAGTGGGGAAATGGAAATCGTGTTTGAAACCAGTTGCTCATCGTGCGGAGACTTGGTCGATTTTCCATCCACTACTTTGTTAACTCCTTCTACTGATTGCATGACTTGCTCACATTCCATCTTGTGTATGAACACACGTGACGTAGACCGCCAGACCCAAACCCTAGTTGATATCCCCCCAAGTGACACGATTGATGTCTCGTGGTTAATTAGTCAGTTGTTGACTTCATGACTTTATGGGGCGATGATTCCATGTATTTGCTGAGTTGAACATGATTTTGCAAAATGTTCTGAGACTCATGAATTGAACGTGTCTGTTGAGACAGAGGTATAATTCTCACGTTGAGGTGAGCAAGTATTGCTCATTTTATGAATTGTTGAATATTGATAGTTGAACCAATATTCCTTGGTTTGAGCAAATATTACTCATCTGAGCAAGTGTTGCTCGTCTGATGAATTATTGGTAGCGTGACCAAAATAAAACATTAATTAGTATACTGGTAGTTAAACCGAGCATAATAAATAAGAATAATGATCATGAGATCGTCGTAAAGTTATTAGTGTTCGAGTCGAGAATTATGATCATTGGACTCAGAAACCCTAATTTGATCAATTGATGACCAATTGATGGTTTATTTGACAATTAACCATGGAATGAAGGAGGACCGGCTACATGAGACCGTGGGTCGATTATGTAGCGTCCATATGCTCGCGTGAGCAAAATACCAAGATCTCTTGAAGAGTTGGTGATTTGTTGATGAAAGAATGATTAAATGCTGGTTTAATCATTTATTCGAAAAATGCTCGTCCGAGCCTTAGGTGATAAAACCTAATTAATTATCGAGAGGTGATAGACCGACCAAGGGGTCATGAAATCGGCCCTGGATGGTCGTGGGATCGAATGATGATCACTTCATGAAATTCCAAAATTATTTGGAAGAGTCTTGGACCTAATACGTGCAATTGCGCAAATTAGGTCAAACCATGAAAATACGTGGGACCGGATCATTGTGAACCAAAGAGCCAACCTTGGTCGGTCAAGGTAACATGCTCACGTCGCCAACACGTCCTCTCATTCTTGAGAATTTTGATATTTTCTGGCGTGCGTTTGAGCAACCATTTGAGAAAATACAATAAAATCAGGGTTTTGCTGAAACTGAGGAAACTTCATGAGATGAAGGAAAATAATTATAAAATGAAGGAATATGAGGCGTGGGACCGCTGGAGCCAAGGCATGGCCGGCCGGCCAGTGACCACGGTCCCATGGTGCCTTTTCCTAATTTTATAATATTTTTCATGATTTTATGAAAATATCTTGAAATCAAGGAATTTTGTTGAAATTAAGGAGTTTCCTTAAAGTGAAAGAGTTTCCATGGGATCAAGGAAGCAAATTATATTAAAATAATAAAATAAGGATGGGTGGGGCCGGCTAGGGCATGGTCGGCCGGCTTGGGCCCGGTCCCACAAGTTTCCCTAATTTTATGTAATTTTTGTGTATTATTTTCCATGATTTGAAGGAATTTTCATAATTTGAAAGAAATACCATGAAATCAAGGAATTTCATGGGATCAAGGAAACCTTAAAATAATAATAATAAAATAAGGGGTGTGTGGGACCGGCTGAGGCATGGCTGGCCGGCTGGGGCACGGTCCCACGAGTTTCCCTAATTTTTTATTATATTTTCTTGGTTTTGTGAAAATACCATGAGATTAAGGATTTTTCATGAGATTAGGGAAATAATAATAAAATAATGAGGAACCATGAGGTGTGGGGACGGACGGGATCAAGGCATGGCCGGTTGGCCAATAATCACGGCCCCACAATGTTTTTCCCATTTTTATATTATTTCCTTGGTGCGAAGGAAACACCATGAAACTGAGGAGTTTCCTCAAAACGAAGGATATTTGTTCAAATGAAAGGATTTTAATAAGATCAAGGAAAATAACAAAAAATATGATAAAATATAAAACTGGCGTGGGATTGGCCACGGCACGGCCGGCCGGTCGATGAGCCCAATCCCTTGGCACCTTGGTCAATATTTTAATTATTTATTATTTTTTTTCCTATTTTGTATAGGTTCATCGTTTCCTCGTATTTTGAAATACTCGTTCGTGCGGTGATTGTTAGTGTATCATCGTTGAGTATACTTGCACCTTTTGAGCCGGGGCTTACTCAGAGGTAGCTCAGATGCCCGTGCGTTGAATATTTATTACTAACCCATGGAATTCTGCTGGGAAGAACCATAGATTGAAGTAACGAAATACTGCCAAAATATTTGAATATTTTCGGAAATTCAGTGGATGAATCCAAGAATTTAGGAATAATTAACTTACGGCTCTATACTAGCAGAGCAAGCTGTCTAGCAGCATTAATTATTCTGACATGATCTTGCTGGAGCTTCATATCCTTTATATAGTCGGGGAAACTCGTTGTTAGTATCCTGAAGACGTTATCGCTCTATACTAGCAGAGCAAGCTGTCTAGGAGCCGTCAATCTCATGATTCTATATAGAAATAATTACTGAAGTGTTCAATATTCATGAGATATGACGTTGTCCAGCCGAGAGACTACATATCCGCATGTACTCTGAGAGAAAGTATTCTCAGTCAAAGATTCGATGAGAGACTCGTGTCTCAATACTTGCGTCTGATTGCTGGATCAGAAGTTCGTATAATTATGGGTTTACGATTTTAGCCTTTGTCGAAAATCCACCATTTACATTAAGTCCCCTGCTTAGTGAGGAAAGTCGTGTTCCTCAGTCAGCATTGAATGGTGATTTTCCGGTCATAACAATATAAGTAATTGAACTTAGTCGTAAGTTAAGACGTTACCGGATTTTGATAGTACGAGCAAACCATGACTTGAATGAAGATCCCAGTGGCATGATAGAGCATCGTCTAATGAGCATAAATTTGTGTTGAACCGCTGATTTGGATAACGGTACCTTGATCGTTTAGGATTCGTGGGTCGGGCCCAATAAGGAAATCCTTGTAAAATTAGGTTTTTGGAAATAAAATTTGGTATAAAAGGAATTAATCCCTTTTTTTTTCTCCTTCACATGACCAGCACCATAATCCCTCCAACTCCTTCACGCCTGAGAAAAGAAAGTAAAAAAATTGTCGGAGCTTCGCCACCGTCCGACCGCCGCCAATCGTCCGTCCGGCCAATTCCGGCCACCGACCAGGTAAGCCCTTTTTTTTTTGCTGATGTTTATGATTTTCATGAGTTGTTCATGCCTTGATCATAGTAAAATTATATACGTGTCCATATATGAGTGTGAGTTTCGTTGAAAACCCTCGTTTTTGAAAACGTATGTTCGCTTGATCGTTAGTTTGAGAAACTAATAATAATCCCTGATTTAGGAGAGATTTTTTTTTGTATAGACTTAGGTCCAGTGATAGAACTTATTTTATGAGCTTTCATGAGAACCAAGGTTTTATCGTAAAAGGAGTGTATTCTCACAAAACCGAAATAAACCCTCGTTTTAAAGAATGACGATAATACGAAGGAAAAAGTTTTTTTTTTTAATTTAGACTTGTGTCCAGTGATAAAATTTTGTTTATGATCTTTCATGTAAATCAAAAGTTTATCCTATAATGTGTGAGCTTTCACAAAATTGAAATAAACCTTCGTTTTAAAGACAGATGACGATACGAAGGAAAAGATTTTTTTTTATGTAAGATCGTGGCCTGTCCACGAAAAATATTTTTGTAAACAAAACCGTGACATGCTCCACGGTAAAGAATTTTTTTTTTTGCGTGAGTTGTAACTCACAAAACGAATACGTGAGTTATTGTTCCCGTTTTCGTAAATATGTATTTTCAAAAACCAAGTTTTATTTCGAGTCATATTCAAAGTAAACAATTATTTATGATGAAATAATGTTTTAGTTTTCATAATTCCATGGTGAATGTTCACTCAGTAGAAATGTTCATGATTTCACAAAAATCTGAGCTTCGTTCGTTTTTTGTAGGTTTTGAAGAAACGAACGAGTTTTGAGGTGTTAACTCTAGCATTACTATCACTATCGCTAGTGGAAGCGTAAAAGGTAAGATTTAAGAGTTACCATTTTTGCAGATGCTAGCATTTCCATTTGCATGACTTCATCATCTTGTTGAATCATATCCGAATGATATACTGAAGTAGAATGCAGTGTGAATTTTACAGCTACTTCGCAAAGATGTCCAACTCCCAGGCTAATGACACTTCGAGAGATGAAATTCGTATTGATGATGATATCTCCAGAGATGAGACATGGATGGATGAGACTTCCGTTGGCGAAGAAGAGGATAAAGCTTCTGTAATTAAGAATGTTCCGAATGTGGATGATGCATTTTTTGAGGTTCAAGAGGAAGCTGAAAAACATCTCAAATCTCCAGCGTATCGTCTTCTGATAAATCCCAGAAATGTTACTCATAAGAAATTGGTGACTCCTAAGACAATGATTCGGTTTTGTCTTGAACGAGGTATCTTCCTTGCATCAATGTAGATGGGGAAAAACGATTTGTTGGTTTTTAAGGAATTGAGGAGACGACCGTACGGAGGAGACTCCTCGAACCGAGCGAAAATTTAAACCTCACACAGATGCACCGCTGCAAAGGGGGTGCTTTAGATTCGAGAGATCAATCTGTAGTACTCCGGCCTAAATCAAGACAATGACCGTTCCTAAGTAAATTCGGTCACAAGAGAGGATGGGTTGATCTGTAGAAGGGAAGCTGGGAAATGTGTGGAATCAATGGTAATCAAAGATTGTGGGTGTCTGAATTCTGAATATGATAAGCTCTGAATGATTGAAATTGCTCAACTGAGAGTAGTTTCTCAATTGATGAGTTGATGATCTCGTGTTATCGATGAGACGTGAGATTGATGATACCGTTGATGCCGATGATTCAATCATGATTCAGAGACTTATTTATATTGCTGGAATTTTAGACACCATGACCCCATGAAGTGTGACAGTTGATGGAATCAAGGATTGGGGAAGTGGAGATCGTGTTTGAAACCAGTTGCTCAACGCGTGGAGACTTGGTCGATTTTCCACCCACTACCTCGTGAATTTCTTCAACTGATTGCACGACTTGCTCCGATTTTATCGTGTGTTTGAACACACGTGCCGTAGACCGCCAGACCAAAACCCTAAGTGATATCCCCCCAAAGTGACACGATTGACGTCTCGTGGTATGTTAGTCAATTGATGACTTCGTGGTTTGATGGGACGATGAGTCCATGTAGTTGCTGAGTTGAACATGATGTTCTGAAACTCATGAGTTCAACTTGTCATGAGATAGAGGTATAGTTCTTACGATGAAGTGATCAAGTATTTCTCATTCGATGGATCTTTGAATATTGATTGTTGAACCAATATTCCTTGGTTTGAGCAAATATTTATCATCTGAGCAAGTGTTGCTCATGTGATGAATTGTTGAATATTTGATCGTCTGAGCATGTGTTGCTCATCTGATGGATTATTGGCAGCGTACCAAAAATATTAATTAGAATACTGGTCGTTGAACCGAGCATAATTAATAAAATTAATGACCATGAGGTCGTCGTAAAATTATTAAGGTTGGAATCTGGAATGATGATCCTTGGATTCAGAAACCCTAATTTGATCAATTGATGATCAGTTCATGGTTCGTCAGAATTTTAACCATGGGACGAAGGAGGGAGCGACTACATGGGACCGTGGATCAACCATGTAGTGTCCATATGCTCACGTGAGCAAATACAAAAAACTCCTGAAGAGTTGACGATTTGTTGGTGAAAGAATGATTAAATGCTGGTTTAATCATTTATTCGAAAATGCTCGTCTGAGCCTTAGGTGAGAAAACCAAATTAATTATGGTGGAGTGAGGGAACGACCATGGGGTCATGAAACCGGCCATGGGTAGTCACGTGACCGCCTGATGATCACTTCATGAAAATCCAAAGTGTTTGGAAGAGTCTTGGACTTAATATGTGCAATTGTGCAAATTAGGTCAAAACTGTGAAAATTGATGGGACCGGTTTCTGTAAGCCAAAGAGACAATCTTGGCCGATCAAGATAACATGCTCGTGTCCCCAAGACGTCCGTGTCTCAGTTCTGAGAATTTTGATATTTTCTGACGTGCAGTTGAGCGTCCATTCGAGAAAATATGCCAAAATTAGGGTTTCGCTGAACTGGGGAAAACACCATGATATGATCGAAAATAGTTATAAAATAAAGGAACGAGGAGGCGTGGGACCGTGAAACCAAGGTATGGTTGGCCAGTCGTGACCACAGTCCCGTGGTGCCTTTCCCTTAATTTTATAATATTTTTCATGATTTTATGAAAATATCATGGATTTAAAGAGTTTTGATGAATTTAGGGAGTTTCCCTGAAGTAAAGGAGTTTTCATGAGTTCAAGGAAGAAAAAATATTAAAATAATAAAAACAAGGGCGTGTGGGGCCGTGGGAGGCATGGTCGGCCGGCTAGGGCCCGGTCCCACAAGTTTTCATAATTTTATATATATTTTTAATGTATTTTTCATGATTTGAGGGAATTTTTCCTAATTTGAGAGAAATACCATGAAATCAAGGAATTTGATAAATTCAAAGAAAATAAAATAAAGGGGCGCGTGGGACCGTCTAGGGCATGGCCGGCCGTCTAGGGCCCGGTCCCACGAGTTTTTCATAATTTTATATTATTTATTTCCTAATTTTTGCAAACTATCATGAAATCAAGGAGCTTTTTCATGAAATCAGAGAAATAATAATAATAATAATAAAATAATGAGGAACCATAAGGTGTGGGGCCGGATGGGACCAAGGCATGGCCGGTTGGCCAATGGTCACGCCCCATACTATTTTTCCTTAATTTTGTATTATTTTCATGGGTTTACGAAAACACCATGAAGCCGAGGAGTTTCCTCGAGACGAAGGAGATTTGATAAAACGAGAGAATTTTCATCAAATCATGGAAAATAATAAAAATGCATTAAAAATATAAAACTGGCGTGGGATTGACCACGACACGGTCGGTCGGTCGTGTGTCCGTGCTCCCAGCACCCTGGTCAATATTTTTAATTATTTATTATTTTCTTTCCTATTTTGCATAGGTTTATCGTTTCGTTGTATTTTGAAATACTCGTTCGTCCGGTGACTGTTAGTGCATTGTCGTTGAACACACTTTTACCATTTGGATCGAGGCTTACTTAGAGGTAGCTCAGACGCCCGGTTGTTGATTATTTATTACTAATTGTGGAATTCAGTGGAGCATAATTCACAAAACTGAGTAATAAGATTTTATTATTAATTCATAGGATCAGCTGAGGATTCGACTACGAATTCAGAATAATAAAGTGAGCATTACCATTCCATGGGATTGTAGATTCGACCATAGAATCGGAGTAATTAAGATTTATCTATTACCATTTATGAGACCAGTTGTGGATTCGATCATGAAATCGGAGTAATGAGATAATACAGTTATTGTTATTCTTTGAGATCAAGCCATGTATTCGATCTTAGAATCAGAACAATTGTTTATTGCTATTCCATGGGACCAGTCGTGGATTCGACCATGGAATAGGAGCAATTGTTATTTTCATTCCATGGGACCAGTCGTGGATTCGACCATGGAATAGGAGCAATAATAGATTATTCTGGGAATTCAGTAGTGAATGTCACGGCAGAATTAATCTTAATTAGGAATAATTAACTTTGTGGCTCTATACTAGCAGAGCAAGCTGTCTAGGAGCATTAATTATCCCGATATGAGCTTGTCGGTAAGTCATATCCTTTATATAGTCAGGGTAAACTCGTTGTTTGTTCCTGAAGACGTTATCACTCTATACTAGCAGAGTAAGCTGTCTAGGAGCCGTCCATCTCGTGATACTATATAGAAATAATCACTTAAAGTGTTCAGTATTCATGAGATATGCCGTTGTCCAGTCGTGAGACTACATATCTATATGTACTCCGAGAGAAAGTACTCTCCCTTGAGAATTCGATGAGAGACCCGTGTCTCAATACTTACGTCTGATTGTTGGATCAGAGCTTCGTATAATTATGAGTTTACGATTTTAGCCCTTGTCGAAAATCCACCATCTACATTAAGTCCCCTTCTTACTGAGGAAAGTTGTGTTCCTCAGTCAGCATTAAAGGGTGATTTTCCGGCCATAAATAACAATACCAGTAATTGAATTTAGTCGTAAGTTGAGACGTTACCGGATTTAGAGAGCATGAGCTGACCACGACTTGATGAAGGCTTCAATGTCATGATTGGAGTGTCGTTTGGTGAGCATAAATTGGTGTTAAACCACTGGTTTGGACGACGAGTCCGTGGTTGGTCAGGATTCGCGGGACGGGCTCAATAAGGAAATCCTTGGAAAATTAGGTTTTGGAAATAAAAAATTGTATAAAAGGAATTAATCCTTTTTTTTTCCACGTCCAGCTCTCCATCACCTCTCCTCCTTCACGCCAGCAGGAGAAGCTTGAAGTTCCGCCGCCAGTCGCCGTTGCCGCCGGCCGACCAGGTGCGTGCGTTTTTTTTTTTTTTTGATGTTTGCTGATGTTTGCATGAATTTAATGGAGTGATCATGTTGAAATCATATATTTGTGTACGTTTTGGTATGAGTTTTTTATGAAAAACCCTCGTTTCGAAAACGTATGTTCGTTCGATCGTTAGTTTTGAAAACTAACAATAATCCCTGATTTAGAAGAGATTTTTTTTTGTATGAACCTAGGTCCAGTGATAAAACTTAGTTTATGAGCTTTCATGTGTACCAAGGTTTTATCATAAAAGAAGTGAATTTTCACGAAATCGACATAAACCTTCGTTTTAAAGACAAATAACGACGAAACGAAGGAAAATATATATTATGAACATGTGTCCAGTGATAAAATTTTTTTTATGATCTTTCATGTAAATACAAAACTTTATCATATGTATAAATTGTGAGCTTTCACAGTATTTCGAAATAAACCTTCGTTTTAAAGACAAATAACGATGATACGAAGGAAAAATAGTTCTATATATATATATATATGCAGACGTGACATATATTATGCAAAATATGATGATATATTTTATTTTCATGAGTTTTTTTTCATTAAATAAAATCCTTGAGAGTTTATGTATGCAAGTTGCATTAATTGCTGCTGTTTTCGAAAAATCAAAGCGTGTGTTTTGAGGAACCTTCGAAGATAGACAATATATTTATGATGAAATATTTTATTGTTATAAACTTCATAGATCAGTTGTGTGAATGTTAGCATTATGAAAATTTTGTCCGTGATTCCATGAAAAATCAGTTTCGGAAATTAAATAAAGTTTCGTTCGTTTTTGCAGTTTTCGAAGAGACGAACGATTTTGAGGTGTTAACTCTAGCATTACTATCACTATTGTTAGTGGAAGTATAAAAGGTAAGATTTAAGAGTTAACATTTTTGCTTGTATTTCCTTGATTTATATCTGGACGGCATATTGAAGTAGAATGTAGTGTGAACCTTTTCAGCTACTCAGCAAAGATGACCAATTCCCAAGCTGACGACGCCTCGAGGGAAGAAATGTGCGTTGATGATGGTATCTCCAGAGATGAGACATGCATGGATGAAACTTCTGTTGGGGGAGATGAAGACGAAATCTCTGGGATTAAGAATGTCCCGAACATAGATGATGCATTCCTTGAAAAAGATATTCCAGGAGCTGAGCAACATTTGAAATCCCCAGTGTATCGTCTTTTGATAAATCCCAGAACTATTACTCGGAAAAAATTGGTGACTCCTAAGACAGTGATTCGATTTTGTCTTGAACAAGGGATCTTCACCTCATCAATCATAGAGTTTAAGCTTTCTCAACGACCTTTGGAGAAATTTTCCGGCTGGGCGAGGCATATGTTGGGTTTTCCTCATGTGAGGACTATGCTCGACCAGACGCAAGTGACGAGAGCTATTCAAGCTTCTGGAGAGTTGTTCATTTATCATGACGCAAGTGGTATTGTGGCTCTGTTTTCTCGCTGGTGCATTCCCACTCACACTTTCATATGTAGATGGGGAGAGTTTACCATTACCTTGGAAGACCTGGCGGCTCTGATGCATCTCCCAATCACGGGCAATCTTCCTGTGGATCTTTTAGATGAGGAGACCGCCGTTTCTCAGGTCTTGACAGCTGCAATGGAGAAAGTGAATAAGTCTGGTAGTAAAGGATGCTATGCTTCCTGGTTGACACACTGGTGGCCCAAAGACGAGGTTTCTGATAAACCCATCGACGGTATGTTACCCATTTCTGCTTTCTTATGTTTATGGTTGTCCAGAGACATTTTTGAAGACAGTGGAAACTTGTTGAAGCCTTTTGTGATTCCCTTTGCTATTAAGATGGCTCAAGGTGAGCAACTTCCGATAGGTAGTTTATTCTTAGGCTCCTTGTATTACAACCTGGACTCCTTGATTATAGACTCCAGTGTGTCGAACGGCTCTATGAAGATTGAGTGTTATGCCAACACGATGTTTCTTCAAGCTTTGATGTGGGAGCACTTTAAGAATTATGCACCTACTCCACATAATGTTCTGCAAGGACCGAATACTGATGCGCACCATACTTTCCCTGAGAAAGATAATGCTAGGATCATGCGTTGGTCCACAAAGCAGCCTCGTTCTAAAATACGCTTCATTGATGTGTTAGATGAAGAATCTGAGTTCAATTTTCGCCCGAGGGTGTCAGTCCCTGATTATGTTTCTTAGCCGATGACTTTCAACACTGGAGAAAGCACGAGTTTGACGTCTGGTGCGCATCTGAGTGATGACGAAAGATCTTTCATGTTGAGTTGCACCCCTGGTCATTTGCTATCAGCCACGTTTGGAGAGCTTTCAGTGGAGGAGTATAATATTGATAGAGCAGCACGAAAAATGGGTATGGATCAGTGTGTTCCAACCATACGGAGAAGGAAGCCATCAGTTGAGCAACTCAGGACTCATTTGGATCATACTCACGTGGAAGGGAGTAGTTACTGGTTTCCTGGTTCTGATAGATTCGCCTATGTAACCCCAGGTTATGTAGAATTCTGGGATCAGCAACTTGGGCGTTTGCGTGGCTTTGTAAGATTTCCCAGACCTCCATTCAAGGATCTTCCTTCGGCTGAGATGATTTCCAGTCGACCAAGATTGAAGTATCTTTCTGGTGATAAACGAAAGTCGTCTCCAGGATGCTCTCAGGTATGTTTCTTCATATAATCTTCACGAAATTATAAGAACTGTATTCTGATTATATTACTGGATTTTACCACATGACGGTCGTAATATACGACCTCGAATCGGTGTAGATTTCTCAGAGACTGAGGCGGTTATTCATGGCGGAGAAGGCACGCATAAAGGTTATAAGCTGTTACCCAATACCGTAAAGTCCCCAGTTGGTGCTTTGGTGAGTTTCCAGTATTTTCTTTGTTGTGACTCTTTCTCGCCCATATTATTAGGATCCTGAAACCGATATTGTTATTCCGTTGCAGAGTTTTGCTCCATAAAGTATTGATGGTCTTCGGTTCTCCGCCTTTGAGCAAGCAATTCCTGACTTGATCGATGAAGAAGAAGTTGTAAGTATCTCTTCACATATTCGATTATGATGCTTTATCGATGAAACGCTAATTGTTTGAGAATATGTCCAGGAGGATGTCGTTATGGAAATGGAGAGTGCTGCTACTCGACCGTCGCTTGAGAATAGAGACAGAGGCAGTGCCAAAGATTTGGAGCCGAATGAAAGTAATGATCCTCCCATCGTTGACACGGACAATCCCAACTCCTTGAACGCTTTGGATACCTCTCAAGTAAGCATATACCCTGTACCTTATCCATAGAAGTATAAAAGTTCTGATTTTTGAATGAATGAATGTGAATCCATGTGCGTATATGAAAACTTAGTCAAATTTCGTCGTCAGAAAATTCGGAACCCAGCTTTTTAGTAAAAATGCCGTAGAATCTTCGTCCGGAATCGGAATTTGATGATATGCATGTGCAAATTCAAGCCCGGAAAATTTCCAAGGTTTAAAACAGAAGATTTTTAAGTTTTGAGCACGTTCAGAGCCTGAAAAAGGCGAAATAGTAAACTTCCAGGAGATTTCCAGGACTTTTTCAGATTGCGCATCACTTGATATTTTGGCCACATATACTTGCTCGTTCATCGGATTGTCATGAAATTTTGACATGTCGTATAGGACATCCATACGAAGAGAATGGTATATGTCCAATCCTCAAATTACTTGTATATTTCTCCCAGTTCGTCTCTTAGTACAGAGAAGAGTTCAGTTCCTTCAAACGGACTCATCGTAAAACGTGTTTTCATGAATTTTATGTTATTTGCTCGTGCCTTGAATGTATTATGATGAACCTTGATGATGTTTCCTTGCTGGTATACTGTGTTTCATAATCTCCTTTGGATTCGTGACTCTAACCTCATGTAATCTTCGTATTAGGTGCTAAATACCGAAGTTGAGGATACTGGAGCCAACGATGATAACTCTAACCATTATGGAGTTATTGATGAAGAGACAATCATCCCTGCACTTCAAGGCCATGAGAAGGTCGCTACTGATGTTATGGAAACCTAGATGGTTGTTGCCTCAGTGATAGAAGAAACTGAGACAGCAGCGGAGAATACTGAAGGAATTATTGCTTTGGTTGTGGAAGCCGCTCCAGTGACTGAGAACCGTATAATAGTGTATGAATATCCAACTGCAGGAGTTGCTTTCGATCCTCCATTTGACACTTCACTCCCATATCATGAATTGATAGGTGGATTCAACGTTCTCATTGGATATGCACGCTTGTACGAGACAATATGGAAGAAGTTTGGTCACATGATCGTTGACAGGAATCCTGGGCATGCTTATGCTTTAACCATGCAAGTAGGCATTATCTTGTGTGTCGTGAGTGATATGCGTGCCAGACCTAGGAATACTGTGACTCCAGATATACTCTTTGATTGGGAGTTTAACTTGGAGAATTCAGAGAGACTTGGCCTCAACGTGAAATGGCTTCGCAAGCAAATAAACGTTATCAAGGATTCATGTGAGAAGAACATACCCTTTACCAATGATGCTGTGAAGGAGAAGGAAGACAATATTTCCAAGCTGACCGAGGAGTTGAACAAGGATAGGGCGGCTTTGCAAATCTTGAAGGATGCTGATGAGCGAAAGCCTTTTCTTGCTGATTTCCTTTGATTATCTCTTGAACTTCTGAACTTCTGAGAGATGTGAGGTTTATACTTGGGTTTTGATATTTAGATGGTTTTGGATTGACTGATGGTTAAGGATTTTCTTGTAGATTTGATAGAGATTTTCTTTTACGAACTATGAACTGAATTTTGATAAATTGCTGAATTCAAATACTAATTGTAAGTATTGCAAACGTTTTGGAGGAATTGAAATACAAATGAAAGAAAATCCTAAATGTTAAATCCAAACGCCATGAATGCTCCGAACGCCCAATACCTCAAATGTCCAATAATTTTAGATAAACGCCTTCAGCCAATTTTCGTGAATTACTGGCAGCGTTCTGTCATCTGTGTTGATCAATTTGTAGTATCCTCTGGCCACGGACATAGCGACCATGAATGGTCCTTCCCAATTGGAGTTCCTTGTAGAATGAAGACCGCGATGAACTGCTTTGAGAACCAGGTCTCCCTCATTAAACTTTTTAGGCTTGGTCGATCGTGCCTTGAATATCTTCCGCTGATTCGGAATTCCCTGTTTGACGGAATTTCACGATTGTGGCACATATGGACACTCGCGCGGAAGAGAGTGTCCAGCATAGTGTTGATCATGCTTAGCCAGGTCTTCAACAATAAACCTCTCGATGGAGTGACCGATTTGAAGAAGTTCTGAACCCAACCATTGGGTGTAATATTGCTGCGGTGAAGTTACCCACTCGTAGCTTTTGATGACTGCTAAATTGCTCATGGGGAGAAGTCCCTGGACCGTAGTAGCATATCTGAATATTGGTAATATTGGAGCATGAGGAGGAATAAGACTTGCCTGAGCTCGAAACCTTCTGACAAAGGTGTGCGGATTATCTCCAAGTTCCTGCATAAGTCCCATCAGAGTTTTTACTTCTTCCAGATGCTCTAACGGTGGTGCGTCCTCTGATAATCCTTGTCGATGACAGGATGTGTTGAAGGCATCGTTATCCTTCCATCATGAATCCAAGTTCTTACAAGGACCATGTCTTATCCAGGGTCTTCCCGGATTATGAAAAATTTTGCCTCAGTACAGATCAATCTTTCCGTAATTTTGAGAGTGATGAAGTCGTATGCGTCTCTGGAGATTCCTTCGTGGTCCCTGATTGCTATGGGAGCGTGGGTGGCTTCCTATCGAGTAATACCAGCAGCTCTGAGAGTTTTCAAAGGGATGATGTTGACAGCGGTACCAACATCGACGAACGCCCTCTTTAACTCATTTCCTTTAATGTGCACTGTGGTGAGCAGTCCCCAGTCATACATTTCTTTGTCGGTGTCTGAAGGTTCGGTGGTGGTCTCTTGGATCAGCGAGCGTTTTCCGGACACGATGTGGTTCAGTGCAGCAAACATGTCTTTCCTTTGAGCTTTCGAAAGATACAACAACTCGCAGACATGTTCGATCAGAGATTGGACCGCTTCCTTGATAGGAGGTTCAGATATGGTAAAAGTTCGGACTGGGAAGTTTTTTTTGTGTACTCCCTCAGTCCCCAGGTTGAGCTCTCCTGATTCGACCTTCTCTTTGAATATGTGCTTCAAAATTTTGCAATCACTTGTGGGATGGATGACGTATCTATGGAAGCGGCAATACCGAGGATTTTCCATGGATTCTTCAGTTGGTTCCTTCTTGACATAAGGCAATTTGATTGCACCATCTTGGATCCAGGCATCGAGTAGTTCATTAACTTCTTCCATTGAATAGGGAAAATCGGGTGCTTCTGGATCTTCCGTATGCTGAGGAGGGACTTTCGAATTCTCCTTCTTGTGTGCCTTTGAAGGGGTGGAGGAAGTCTGCTTGTGCTGTGGTTCTGCTTTTCATTTACTCCCTTCTGCGGCAGCATTTTTTGAAGGTTGCAGGTTGTACTGCTTGTTGATCAAACGCCTGCTTCCTTGAGTGTCTTTTGAATCCTCAGTCTTTGTAGACTTTGCTCTTTCCAAAAGAGCGGGTGCAGTGGTTGCCGACCTTTTCGCAGCTTCGTGAAGCTCTGAGAAATTCTGGAATCGAAGGTTCTCCAGCAAGGCCGTGTAGACCAGGAGCATGCCATTGATGCACAAGTCCACCAGTTGTTGCTCCGTGACGTTTGGATCATGACAATCCAGGGCTTGGACTCTGAACCTCTTCACATAATCATTGGGATTTTCACTGACCCTCTGAAACATTCTTCCAAGGTCGGAGAGGGTGAATTGTTCTGACACGAAGAAGTATTTCATGTAGAATGTGTTAACCATTTCTTCCCAATTGTTGATAGTCCCTGGTGCGATGTTGTTATACCAGGTGTATGCTCTGCCTTTCAGAGACTTTGAGAATTCCTTGAGACGAACGACATGATTATGTTCATGTTCTCCCAAGGCTTCGAGAAAACGAGCATATTCCCGAGCATTGCCAGTTCCATCATATAAGGTGAAGGTTGGAAAAACATAACCTTTGGGGAGTGGAATCCTCTGCGTAGCGGCAAGATAAGGAGGTTGATGACGATGGACATGCGACGTTTTTTATTTTCCACGGTTCTCCAAGAGGTGCTCCAGATCCTCGCGAGTGATGAAATTTGATGATCCCTTCGCTGATGAGTTGTCTGCAGCAGTTTTGCGGACTTCGTCGTCTTCTACTGTATGGATTGGAATTACTTCTGGATCGTCGTATGAGGATTTCTCCTTATCCTTTCCCTTCTCTTGAGTTTTCTCTGACATCTTGTCAGTAAGAGTTTTGAGATAATTACACAGCTCCTTCTGTGTAGCAGCCATGTCAGTCTGATTCTTTGCAAGAGTCTCCTGCGCTTTGATAAGATCAGCAATCGTAGGTGGTGGATCTCCTCTGACTTCTTCAGGGTTTCGTCCGGACAGTGGATGAACTTCGACAGGAGGAGGAGTAATGTCACCACCATCAGTGTTGGAGGTCGGAATTGTATCCGGGATATTCTGATTGTTGTTGTTTCTAGTGCTAGCACGTTTTTTGTTAGGATTTGTAACGGAACCTGACCTGAGATCAACCATCTTGTGTAATTGTGAGATTGCAACCGAGAGAATGATCTCTCATTGTGATCGTCAATCTGTATATGTGGAAAAACGATTTGCTGGTTTTTAAGGAATTGAGGAGACGACCGTACGGAGGAGACTCCTCGAACCGAGCGAAATGTTAAACCTCACACAGATGCACCACTGTAAAGGGGGTTCTTTAGATTCGATAGATCAATCTGTAGTACTCCGGCCTAAATCAAGACAATGACCGTTCCAGAGTAAATTCGGTCACAAGAGAGGATGGGTTGATCTGTAGGAGGGAAGCTGGGAAATATGTGGAATCAATGGTAATCAAAGATTGTAGGTGTGTGAATTACGAATATGATAAGCTATGAATGATTGAAATTGCTCAATTGAGAGTAGTTGCTCAATTGATGAGTTGATGATCTCGTGTTTTCGATGAGACGTGAGATTGATGATACTGTTGATGACGAGGATTCAATCATGATTCAGAGACTTATTTATATTGCTGGAATTTTAGACACTATGACCCCATGAAGTGTGACAGTTGATGGAATCAAGGAGTGGGGAAGTGGAGATCGTTTTTGAAACCAGTTGCTCAACGCGTGGAGACCTGGTCGATTTTCCACCCACTACCTCGTGAATTCCTTCACCTGACTGCACGACTTGCTCGCATTTCATCGTGTGTTTGAACACACGTGTCGTAGACCGCCAGACCAAAACCCTAAGTGATATCCCCCCAAAGTGACACGATTGACGTCTCGTGGTATGTTAGTCAATTGATGACTTCGTGGTTTGATGGGACGATGAGTCCATGTAGTTGCTGAGTTGAACATGATGTTCTGAAACTCATGAGTTGAACATGTCATGAGACAGAGGTATAGTTCTTACGATGAAGTGAGCAAGTATTGCTCATTTTATGGATCGTTGAATATTGATTGTTGAACCAATATTCCTTGGTTTGAGCAAATATTTATCATCTGAGCAAGTGTTTCTCATGTGATGAATTGTTGAATATTGGATCGTTTGAGCATGTGTTGCTCATCTGATGGATTATTGGCAGCGTACCAAAAATATTAATTAGAATACTGGTCGTTGAACCGAAAATAATTAATAAAATTAATGACCATGAGGTCTTCATAAAATTATTAAGGTTAGAATCTGGAATATTGATCCTTGGATTCAGAAACTCTAATTTGATCAATTGATGATCAATTCATGGTTCGTCAGAATTTTAACCATGGGACGAAGGAGGGAGCGACTACATGGGACCGTGGATCAACCATATAGTGTCCATATGCTCACGTGAGCAAATACAAAGAACTCCTGAAGAGTTGACGATTTTTTGGTGAAATAATGATTAAATGTTGGTTTAATCATTTATTCGAAAATGCTCGTCTGAGCATTAGGTGAGAAAACTAATTAATTATGGCGGAGTGAGGGACCGTCCATGGGGTCATGAAACCGGCCCTGGGTAGTCACCTGACCTCCTGATGATCACTTCATGAAATCCAAAGTGTTTGGAAGAGTCTTGGACTTAATACGTGCAATTGTGCAAATTAGGTCAAAACTGTGAAAATTGATGGGACCGGATTCTGTAAGCTAAAGAGCCAATCTTGGTCGATCAAGATAACATACTCATGTCCCCAAGACGTCCGTGTCTCAGTTCTGAGAATTTTGATATTTCCTGACGTGCAGTTAAGCGTCCATTCGAGAAAATATGCCAAAATTAGGGTTTCGCTGAAACTGAGGAAAACACCATGAGATGATCGAAAATAGTTGTAAAATAAAGGAACGGGGAGGCGTGGGACCGTGAAACCAAGGTATGGTCGGCCAGTCGTGACCACGATTCTGTGGTGCCTTTCCCTTAATTTTATAATATTTTTCATGATTTTATGAAAATATCATGGATTTAAAGAGTTTTGATGAATTTAGGGAGTTTCCCTGAAGTGAAGGAGTTTTCATGAGTTCAAGGAAGAAAAAATATTAAAATAATAAAAACAAGGGCGTGTGGGGCCGTGGGAGGCATGGTCGGCCGTCTAGGGCCCGGTCCCACAAGTTTTCATAATTTTATATATATTTTTAATGTATTTTTCATGATTTGAGGGAATTTTTCCTAATTTGAGAGAAATACCATGAAATCAAGGAATTTGATAAATTCAAGGAAAATAAAATAAATAATAATAAAATAAAGGGGCGTGTGGGACCGTCTAGGGCATGGCCGGCCGGCTAGGGCCCGATCCCACGATTTTTTCATAATTTTATATTATTTATTTTCTAATTTTTGCAAAATACCATGAAATCAAGGAGTTTTTTCATGAAATCAGAGAAATAATAATAAAATAATGAGGAACCATAAGGTGTGGGGCCGGCTGGGACCAAGGCATGGCCGGTTGGCCAATGGTCACGCCCTACATTATTTTTCCTTAATTTTATATTATTTTCATGGGTTTATGAAAACACCATGAAGCCGAGGAGTTTCCTCGAGACGAAGGAGAGTTTTGATAAAACGAGAGAATTTTCATCAAATCATGGAAAATAATAAAAATGCATTAAAAATATAAAAATGACGTGGGATTGACCACGACACAGTCGGTCGGTCGTGTGTCCGTGCTCCCAGCACCCTGGTCAATATTTTTAATTATTTATTATTTTTTCCCTATTTTGCATAGGTTCATCGTTTCGTTGTATTTTGAAATACTCGTTCGTGCGGTGACTGTTAGTGCATCGTCGTTGAACACACTTTTACCGTTTGGATCGGGGCTTACTTAGAGGTAGCTCAGACGCCCGATTGTTGATTATTTATTACTAATTGTGGAATTCAGTGGAGAATAATTCACAAAACTGAGTAATAAGATTTTATTATTAATTCATAGGATCAGCTGAGGATTCGACTACGAATTCAGAATAATAAAGTGAGCATTACCATTCCATGGGATTGTAGATTCGACCATAGAATCGGAGTAATTAAGATTTATCTATTACCATTTATGAGACCAGTTGTGGATTCGATCATGAAATCGGAGTAATGAGATAATATAGTTATTGTTATTCTATGAGATGAAGCCGTGGATTCGATCATAGAATCAGAATAATTGTTTGTTGCCATTCCATAGGACCAGTCGTGGATTCGACCATGGAATAAGAGCAATTGTTATTGCCATTCCATGGGACCAGTCGTGGATTCGACCATGGAATAGGAGCAATAATGGATTATTCTGGGAATTCAGTAGTGAATGTCACGGCAAAATTAATCTTAATTAGGAATAATTAACTTTGTGGCTCTATACTAGCAGAGCAAGCTGTCTAGGAGCATTAATTATCCCGATATGAGCTTGTCGGTAAGTCATATCCTTTATATAGTCAGGGTAAACTCGTTGTTTGTTCCTGAAGACGTTATCGCTCTATACTAGCAGAGCAAGCTGTCTAGGAGTCGTCCATCTCGTGATACTATATAGAAATAATCACAAGTGTTCAGTATTCATGAGATATGCCGTTGTCCAGTCGTGAGACTACATATCTACATGTACTCCTAGAGAAAGTACTCTCCGTTGAGAATTCGATGAGAGACCCGTGTCTCAATACTCACGTCTGTTTGCTGGATCAGAGCTTCGTATAATTATGAGTTTACGATTTTAGCCCTTGTCGAAAATTCACCATCTACAATCAATCATAGAGTTTAAGCTTTCTCGACGACCTTTGGAAAAATTCTATGGATGGGAGAGACATATGCTGGGTTTACCTCATGTCGAGTCTATGCTCGATCAGGCGTAAGTGACGAGAGCTATTCAGGCTTCTGGAGACTTATTCATTTTCCATGATGCGAGAGGTATTGTGGCTCTACTTGCTCGTTGTTGTATTCCCACTCACACCTTTATATGCAAATGGGGAGAGTTTATCGTTTCCTTAGAGGACGTGGCTGCTTTGATGCATCTCCCAATCACGGGAAATCTCCCTGGGGATCTTCCATATGAGGAGACTGCGGTTTCTAACATTTTTGCAGCTGCAATGGAGGAAGTGAATAAGGCATCTGGCAGTAAAGGGTGCTATGCTCATTGGTTGACACGTTGGTGGCCAAAGGACGAGATTTCTGATAAACCCATCGATGGTATGTTACCCATTGCTGCTTTCTTATGTTTATGGATGTCAAGAGACATATTTGAAGACAGTGGAAACTTGTTGAAGCCCTTCGTGATCCCCTTTGCTATCAAGATGGCTCAAGGTGAGCAACTCCCAATAGGTAGTCTGTTCTTGGGTTCTTTGTATTCTAACTTAGACTCCTTGGTTATAGAATCCAATGTATCGAATGGCTTTATGAAGATTGAGTGATATGCCAATACGATGTTTCTTCAAGCTTTGATGTGGGAGCACTTCAAGAATTATGCGCCTATTCCACGTAATATTTTGCAAGGACCGAATGCTGATGCTCGTCACATTTTCTCTGAAAAAGATAATTCCAGGATCACGTGTTGGTCTACAAAGCAGCCTCGGTCTAAAGCACGCCTCATTGATGTGTTGGATGATGAATCTGAGTTCAACTTCCGCCCGTGGGTGTTAGTTCCTGCTTATGTTTCCCAGCCAACAACTTTCAACACTGGAGAGAGTGTAATGCTGATGTCTGGTGCAAATCTGAGTGATGGAGAAAGATCTTTCATGTTGAGTTGCACCCCTGGTCATTTGATATCGGCTATATACGGAGGATTCTCAGTTGAGGAATATAATATTGACAGAGCAGCTCGACAAATGGGTATGGATCAGTGTATTCCAACTTTTCGAAGGAGGAAGCCATCAGTTGAACATCTTAGAACCCATTTAGACCATACTCATGTGGAAGGAAGTAATTACTGGTTCCCTTGCTTCGAGAGATTTGCATATGTAACTCCAGGTTATATGGACTTTTGGGATCAACAACTTCAGCGATTGCGTGATTACGTGATGGCTGGTCAGCCTCCAGTGAAGGATCCTCCTTCTACTGAGATGATTTCTGGTCAACCAAGATTGAAGTATCTCTCTGGTGATAAACGAAAATCGTCTCCAGGGTCTTCTCAGGTATGTTTCTTCGTATAATCTTCATGAAATTATGAGAACTGTATTCTAATTACGTTACTGAATTTTACCACAGGACGGTCGTAATGTAAGACCTCGAATCCGTGTATATTTCTCAGAAACTGAAGCGATTGTTCACGGTGGAGAAGGAAGGAACAAAAGTTATAAGCTGTTACCTAATACCATAAAGTCCCCAGTTGGTTCTTTGGTGAGTTCTCGGTATTCCCCTTGTTGTGACTTTTTCTCGCCCACATTATTAGGATCATGAAACCAATGTTGTTATTCCGTTACAGAATTTTACTCCATCAAGTATCGATGGTCTTCGATTTCCTGCAACAATTCCTGATTTGAGCGATGAAGAAGAAGCTGTAAGTATCCCTTTGCATATTCAATTATGATGCTTTTTAGATAAAATGTTGATTGTTGAGGATGTGTCCAGGAGGCTGTCGTCATGGAGAGGAGAGTGCTGATACTCGACCATTCTATGAGAATAGAGACGAAGGCACTTCCAAAGAATCGGAGCCGAATAGAAGTAATGAGCCCTTTGTCGTTAACATGGACAATCCCAATTCCTCGAACACTTCGGAGATCCCTCAAGTAAGTACATGTCCTGTATCCTCTTCATATAAGTATGAAAGTGCTGATTTGTGAATGAATGAATGAGAATCCATGTGTATACATGAAAAACTTAGTCGAAATTCGTCGTCAGAAAATTCAGAACTTAGTCTTTTAGTAAAAACGCCGTAAAACCTTCATCTGGAGTCGGATTTTCATGATATTCATATGCATATTTAAGCCCGGAAAATTTCCAAGTTTTAGCAAAGAAGATTTTTAAGTTTTGAGCACGTTTAGAGCCTGAAAAAGGCGAAACAGTAAACTTCCAGGAGACTTTCAGAACTTTCTCAGATGGTATGTTGTCCGATGTTTTGGCCACATCGGTTAGTTCGTTGATCCGATTGCTATGAAATTTTTATATGTTGTAGGTAACATCCATACGAAGAGAATGGTATATGACCCAACCTTAAATTCCTTATCAATTGCTCCCAGTTATCCGTTGAATACAGGGCAGTGTAAAATCTATTCAGCTGAGCTTGTTTGAAAACGTGTTTCATGACTTCTACACTATTTGTGCATGTATTGGGTGCATAATAAGGAAATTAGATGATGTTAGTTCACTTACATTCTGAATTTTATGGTTTTGTTGGGTTTCCACGCTTGAATCATTCTAATCCCATGTAATCTTCACATTAGGTGCCAAATGCTGAAGTTGGGAATAATGGATCCAACAATGATGACTTGAGCAACCATGGAGTCGTTGATAATGAGACCTCCATCCCTGTACCTCAAGGTCATGGAAATATTGTTGTTGATGCCCTGGAGGTGACTGAAACTCCAATTTTGCGTGAGATGGTGGAACCCGAATCGAGAATGGAAGAAGCTGCTTCAACCGAAGTTGTTCCTATGATTGCTGACGCTGCTCCAGCGACTGAGAACCGGATAATAGTGCATGATTATACCAACGCAGGGACTGATTTTACTCCTTCATTTGGTGAGATACTCCCATATCGCAGGTTTGTTGGTGGATTTGGCGTTCCTATTAGATATGCTGCTATGTACAAGAAACCGTGGAAGACGTATGGGCACATCGTCGTTACCAAGGATCCGGAGCATAGTTATTTCTTGACGAGGCAAGTAAAATCCATCTTGCGTGTTATAAATGATATCCGCATCACAGCTGGAAATACTGTCACCCGGGATGTACTCTTTGATTGGGAGTACAACTTGAAGAAATCTAAAGAACTTGGCTTCAATCTGAAATGGCTTCGTCAAAATATTGATGCTATCAGGAAAGCAGTGGAAGGTGACACTCCTTTCACCACCAGTGATGCCGTGTTGAAGAAGATGGATGAAGTTTTTGAGCTGACCAAGAAGCTGGAGGCGGAGAAAGCTGCTTTGCAAGTCTTGGAGGATGCAGAAAAGCAGAAATCTTATTTTGTTGACTTTCTTTAGTTTTCTTTCCATGATATCTTGAACCTTGGACTTCTGAGAGATGTGAGGTTTTATTCTGTTCTTGATTTCTTGGTTGGTTTTGGATTGTGAAATCGATCGTCTTGACCAGTGGACCGTCAATCCCCAGTATTTTGTTGAATCTCTCTCTTTCGTTTTCCCTTCTTCTGGCAGGACCTAAATAGAGGATCCGGGTAGAAAAATTGATGTAAAGACCCAGGTAGTCGAAATTGGAGGTACCTTGATGAAGGACTTAGCGAAAATACCTGGTGGACAACAATCGACTGTGGAAGTCATGAATCCCGTCTAAGAATTGTTGTTTGCATGTTGTATGCTCAGGAAGCTGTAGGAACCTCATACGACGTCGGAATCTGATGCTTGACCCCAAATTTTGAAGCTAAGAGACTGAGTTGTCACATGAGAAAAGAATCACTCAATTCGGAGTTGTAGAGGTCAGCCAACGAAGCATGCACATTTGTGATTTGTAATCCCGTACAGATTTTTCATATTTCATAAACCTGACTGTAAAGGCCATATCTTTCAGCTCGTATGTCCGATCAATGCGCCATTTTGGTATGTCGTAGAAGAGACATAGAAGAACATCTTTTGTTGAGGAAGCATTGTCCCATTCCTCACCCATTGGTACGTTTTTGCAAACCCATGGCCTGAAGTGTGTTGTATCTCATTTGTAGAGGTGATGAGAACGTCTTGTAGAAGACTTTGGATTATTCCCACCAGTCGTGCCAGCTTTGGGAAGACTTTCATGTGAGCATGTTATCAGGTATACACATCTTGATATGAATCATTGGTTCTTAGAGGAGTCCGCTTCATGTGTAACACTTCAGAGAATGATTAGTTGATGAAGCCCTGAGGATGTTGCTCCTGAGACCGTTGTTGGTGCTGAGACCATGATTACGCTCCAGAGATCCTTGTCGATGCTGATATCATGGATGGTGTTCCTATAGAGATTATTGTTGATGTTGATACCATGGTTGAAGTTGCTCCAAAGAACGAAAAGGCTAGAACCATGATTATAGATATAATCTTTGCTACTTCATCCAGTGAGCCTTTTACATTCACGAACTAGTTGATGAGTTGAGCGTCCATAAGATGAAGGTGTACTGAGAGTTCAACCTGAATTCTCCTGAAAGCATAACTTTACCACGAACTGGCTTTGTCAGTGAGTCGACATTGTTGCGGTAGATGGCATCAATAGTTTTCATACTAGATGTGATTGGTGAAGAGAGAAAGTTCATCAATCATGCAGGGGCTTGTGATGTAGCGAAAGCCCGTTGATGAAGTTTTACGGAATCACCTCAGGTTGACCAGTGTATATTGAAGGATTTAGTGCCATCCATGATGTTGCATATGCTTCAGAAGTCTTATCATGGGATAATGAAGACTTATCGTTTAGTTACACTTTGATCGTGATGGTGTTGAATCAATGTGTCATCGTCGAGATATTTGTGTTGAAGCTGTACTCTTTGATTGGGAGTACAATTTGATGGCTTTTTTAGATGCTTGAGCGTTGAAGCATATATTCCTTAAGCATTGAATGTCTTAGGGGTTTGATCATCTCGACCCTGGAGTATCTTCTGTTGATTCAACATCCCTTTCGTTGCAGTAGTGGGATTCGACACTTGCGCAGACATCAGAGCTTTATGATTTTGTGGAACACATGGACTTGCAGGAGAAACACCCAAAGTGTTCTTTGCCATGTTTGGACGTCAGTAATGAATATTTCAGTGCTTGATTCGGAGAAATGTCAGATTCAACCACTTGGTAAAATACTAATGCGGTGAAGCTACCATTCATAACGTCTTGTAGAGTTGCTAGCATAATTAAGTCCCCATGATAGGATAGCATGTGGGAAAATAAATGTCATAGACATGGAATGAGACTTGACTGAGTGCGGAACCTCTTGATGAATGTCTATGCATATTTTGCAGGATCTTGCTTCAACCTCGTAGAAATTACTCAAAGTACTCTGATGATGGAATGTCCGTCAAATCTTCTGGATTAGAACTTTCTTCGTTGGAGAGATGTGTAACCAAAGGCGCTTTGTAAGTACTCATCTTTTCAGCATGGATCCACGCTCGTATTAAGGACATGTCATATCCTGGATCTTCTTGATTGATTATGTGAAACTTGGTTTCTGTCCAGGTTGAACTTATGTTCACTTTGAGAATGATGTAGCCATAAGTATTTCTGAGCGCTCCTTGAAGGTCTCTGATTGAGATGGAGTATGAGTATCTTCTTGTCGAGTGATGCATGTGGATCCGATGGTTTTCAGTGGAATGTTGTTGATGGAGGTGTCAGCATCGATCAACGTTCTTCCAAATTCGTTTCTTCTGAGATTGACTTTGGTAAGCAGTCCCCAGTCGTACATATCTTGGTCTGTGGCTGGAAGCTCAAGAAGTATTTTCGGAATGGACTTCTTGACACGATGTGGTTCAGTACTGTGAACATGTCTCTCCTTTGTGCCTTCGACAGATAACGCAATTCATGTTCGACCAAGGATTGAACTGCCTCTTTGATAGGTTGTTCATAGAGTGTAAAGGTTCTGACTGGGAGAGGATTCTTGTGTACTCCTTCAGTCCCCAGTTGAAGCTATTTTGGATCAACCTTCTCTTTGAAAATATTCTTCAAAACTCCCCAGTCGCTCGTGGGATGATTGACGAACTTGTGGAAGCAGCAGTAACGAGGACTTTCCATGTCTTCTTCAGTTGGTTCTTTCTTGACATATGAAAACTTGATTGCACCATCTTGGACCCAGGCATCCAGGAATTCGATCACCTCTTCAATGGAAAAAGGAAATTCAGGTGCTTCTTGATCAGGAACTCTTGTGCGTTGGTCAGAGGCTTGTGCATCTTGCTTATCCTTCCTTTGTGCTTTTGAAGGAGCTTAGGTATGCTTTTGCGGAGGTTTGGCTTTCCGTTTTCTTCCTTATGCGACAGTGTTTGTGGAAGGCTAGAGGTTTTACTGCTTCTTGATCAGACGTTTGCTACCTCGAGTGTCTCGCGGTTCTTCAGCCTTTGTAGCTTTTGTTCTTTCCAGTAAAGCGGGCGCAGTAATTGCCGATCTATTCTCCGCTTCATGAAGCTCTGAGAAGGTCTAGAAACGAAGATTTTCCAATAAAGCTCTGTAGACCGGGATCATGCCGTTGATACACAAGTCTACCAGTTGTTGCTCGGTGACGTTTGGACCATGACAGTCCAGGGCCTGGACTCTGAATCTTTTCACGTAGTCATTGGGATGTTCATTGTTCCTCTGAAACATTCTTCCAAGATCGGAGAGAGTAATTTGCTCTGACACAAAGAAGTACTTTCTGTAGAAGGCATTAATCATTTCTCCCCAATTGTTGATAGTTCCTGGTGCGATGTTGTTGTACCAGGTGTATGCCCTGTCTTTCAAGGATTTTGAAAATTGTTTGAGGCGAACAATATGGTTATGTTCATGTTCACCCAAGGCTTCCAGGAACCGAGAAACATGTTCCCGAGCATTGCCTGTTCCGTCATACAAAGTGAAGGTTGGAGAGATATAACCTTTTGGAAGAGGAATCCTTTGCGTAGCATCAGGGTACGGAGGCTGGTGACGATGGATATGTGGGGTTTTGTCTTTTCCACGGTTCTCCAGAGGAGTTCCAAATCCTCCCGAGTGATGAAGTTTGATGACTCCTTCGCTGATGGATCGTCTGCAGCTTTGCGGACTTCATCATCATCTATTGTATGAATCGAAATTACCTCAGGATCAGCGTCTGAGGATTTTTCCTTATCTTTTCCTTTTCCTTGGGTCTTCACTGACATTGTATCAGTGAGAGCCTTCAGTTGATTAAATAGCTCCTTCTGTGCTGTAGCCATATTGGTTTGATTCTTTGCAAGAATCTCTTGCATTTTGATGAGATCAGCAATGGTAGGTGGTGGATTTCCTCTGACTTCCTCATGGTGTCGGCCAAACAAAGGTTGACCCTCCGCGTTGACGTGAGGAGAAGTAACATCACCACCGTCAGTGTTAGAGGCCGGAATCGTTTCCGGGATATCCTCGTTGTCGTTATTGTTGCTAGTGCTAGCGCCGTTTGCGTTGGAACCTGTGACTAACCCAGACCTAATACCGGCCATCTTGTAAAATTGTGAGATTGCAACCGAGAGAATGATCTCCCACTATGGTCGCCAATCTGTAGATGGGGAAAAACGATTTGCTGGTTTTCACGGGATTGAGGAGACAACCGTACGGAGGAGACTCCTTGAACCAAGCGAAATGTTCAACCTCACACAGATGCACTGCAAGAAGGGAGTGCTTTGAATTCGAGACATCAATCTGTAGTACTCCGGCCCAAACCAAGACAATGCCGTTCTAGAGTAAATTCGGTCACAAGAGAGGATGGGTCGATCTGTAGGAGGGAAGCTGAGAAATGTGTGGAATCAATGGTAATCAAAGATTGTGGGTGTATTGTGTATTCTGAATAAGATAATTTCTGAATGATTGAAGTTGCCTAGTTGAGAGTAATTTCTCAATTGATGAGGTGTTGAACTCGTGTTGTCTGTGAGACGTGAGATTCTTGTATATTCAATCATGATTTCAGAGACTTATTTATATTGTTAGAATTGTGGACACCATGATCCCATGAAGTGTGACAAATGATGAAATCAAAGAGTGGGGAAATTCAAATCGTGTTTGAAACCAGTTGCTCATCGTGCGGAGACTTGGTCGATTTTCCATCCACTACTTTGTTAACTCCTTCAACTGATTGCACGACTTGTTCACATTGCATTGTGTGTATGAACACACGTGCCGTAGACCTCCAGACCAAAGCTCTAGTTGATATCCCCCCAAGTGACACGATTGATGTCTCGTGGTTAATTAATCAGTTGTTGACTTCATGACTTTATGGGGCGATGAGTCCATGTATTTGCTGAGTTGAACATGATTTTTCAAAATGTTCCGAGACTCATGAATTGAACGTGTCTGTTGAGACAGAGGTATAATTCTCACGTTGAGGTGAGCAAGTATTGCTCATTTGATGAATTGTTGAATATTGATAGTTGAACACATATTCCTTGGTTTGAGCAAATATTGCTCATCTGAGCAAGTGTTGCTCGTCTGATGAATTATTGGTAGCATGGCCAAAATAAAACATTAATTAGTATACTGGTAGTTGAAACGGGCATAATAAATAAGAATATTGATCATGAGATCGTCGTAAAGTTATTAGTGTTTGAGTCGAGAATTATGATCCTTGGACTCGGAAACCCTAATTTGATCAATTGATGACCAATTGATGGTTTATTTGAGAATTAACCATGGAATGAAGGAGAACCGGATACATGAGACCATGGGTTGATTATGTAGCGTCCATATGCTCGCGTGAGCAAAATACCAAGATCTCTTGAAGAGTTGGTGATTCGTTGATGAAAGAATGATTAAATGTTGGTTTAATCATTTATTCGAAAAATGCTCGTCTGAGCCTTAGGTGACAAAACCTAATTAATTATGGAGAGGTTAGAGACCGACCAAGGGGTCATGAAATCGTCCCTGGATGGTCGTGGGATCGAATGATGATCACTTCATGAAATTCCAAAATTATTTGGAAGAGTCTTGGGCCTAATACGTGCAATTGCGCAAATTAGGTCAAACTATGAAAATATGTGGTACCGGATCATTGCGAATCAAAGAGACAACCTTGGTCGGTCAAGGTAACATGCTCACGTCGTCAACATGTCCTCTCAGTCTTGAGAATTTTGATATTTTCTGGCGTGCGTTTGAGCAACCATTTGAGAAAATACAATAAAATCAGGGTTTTGCTGAAACTGAGGAAACTTCATGAGATGAAGGAAAATAATTATAAAATGAAGGAATATGAGGCATGGTACCGCTGGAGCCAAGGCATGGCCGGCCGGCCAGTGACCACGGTCCCATGGTGCCTTTTTCTAATTTTATAATATTTTTCATGATTTTATGAAAATATCATGAAATCAAGGAATTTTGTTGAAATTAAGGAGTTTCCTTAAAGTGAAAGAGTTTCCATGGGATCAAGGAAGCAAATAATATTAAAATAATAAAATAAGGGTGTGTGGGGCCGGCTAGGGCATGGCCGGCCGGCTTGGGCCCGGTCCCACAAGTTTCCCTAATTTTATGTAATTTTTGTGTATTATTTTCCATGATTTGAAGGAATTTTCATAATTTGAAAGAAATACATGAAATCAAGGAATTTCATGGGATCAAGGAAACCTTAAAATAATAATAATAAAATAAGGGGCGTGTGGGACCGGCTGAGGCATGGTCGGCCGGCTGGGGCCCGGTCCCACGAGTTTCCCTAATTTTTTATTATATTTTCATGGTTTTGTGAAAATACCATGAGATTAAGGAGTTTTCATGAGATTAGGGAAATAATAATAAAATAATGAGGAACCATGAGGTGTGGGGCCGGTCGGGATCAAGGCTTGGCCGGTTGGCCAATAATCACGGCCCCACAATATTTTTCCCAATTTTATATTATTTCCTTGGTGCGAAGGAAACACCATGAAACTGAGGAGTTTCCTCAAAACGAAGGATATTTGTTCAAATGAAAGGATTTTCATAAATCAAGAAAAATAACAAAAAATATGATAAAATATAAAACTGGCGTGGGATTGACCACGGCACGGCCGGCCGGTTGATGAGCCCGATCCCTTGGCGCCTTGGTCAATATTTTAATTATTTATCATTTTCTTTCCTATTTTGCATAGGTTCATCGTTTCGTCGTATTTTGAAATACTCGTTTGTGCGGTGATTGTTAGTGTATCATCGTTGAGTACACTTGCACCTTTTGAGCCGGGTCTTACTCAGAGGTAGCTCAGATGCTCGTGCGTTGAATAATTATTACTAACCCATGGAATTCTGCTGGGAAGAACCATAGATTGAAGTAACGAAATACTGCGAGAATATTTGAATATTTTCGGAAATTCAGTGGATGAATCCAAGAATTTAGGAATAATTAACTTTGTGTCTCTATACTAGCAGGGCAAGCTGTCTAGGAGCATTAATTATCCTGATACGAGCTTGCCGGTAAGTCATATCCTTTATTTAGTCAGGGTAAACTTGTAGTTTGTTCCTGAAGACGTTATCGCTCTATACTAGCAGAGCAAGCTGTCTAGGAGCCGTCAATCTCGTGATTCTATATAGAAATAATTACTGAAGTGTTCAGTATTCATGAGATATGCCGTTGTCCAGCCGAGAGACTACATATCCGCATGTACTCTGAGAGAAAGTATTCTCAGTCAGAGATTCGATGAGAGACTCGTGTCTCAATACTTGCGTCTGATTGCTGGATCAGAAGTTCGTATAATTATGGGTTTACGATTTTAGCCTTTGTCGAAAATCCACCATCTACACAACCCATAATCGATCTATGTAGGTGTATCATATCTTCCGATTATGGAGAACATCAATAACAATCGGTTTATGTTAATGTCTATATCAAACGATTCTGCTTGAGTTTCAGAAAAATTTGATGCGAACAGAGATTCATAGTTGAATCATTGATGAATCTCTCTCTCAAAAGGAATGGATTAAAGGGATTTAACTCAATCACTCGCGTTGTTTGTCGCCGAGAAATATTATTTGAAAATCCAAAATTGTAGAATTGAATTGTTGTTTGTGATTAGGTTTTAGTTTTTTTTTTATCATGAAAATTGATTTTTTTTTTTTGGTATTGATTAAAGATTGTTAGTAGAAATGATTAAGGTATTGTATTTGTTTTAGATAAACAGAATTATTAAGGATTATGTAAAGGTAGTTTAGTATTTTAACACACTGTAGACACCTCTTGTCCTTCTCTATTGGATAGATGAAAAAATTTATAGGCCCTAAGTAAACACACTAGGTCAAAAACTAGGAAGGATTATTTATTTTCTCACTTTTTATCTCATCAAAGTTTTAGCCAAGATCCTTAAATTTCTTCTTTTGTAAGAACCCGGTAAATCTAAATCACAGCAACACCCTTACTTGTGTTTCTAATTTCTAAACCCTTAATTACTTTGATGTGCTACATAACTTGGAAAATACATTGGCGCAATTGATCAATAAACTAGCAGACTAGTTCAATGCTCGCTGGAGCCTGGAAGGTAATCCCGTGAAATATAGATGGAAATTCTAAATTTTTGATTGCAATACGGTAAGTAAGCAGACATAATTATTCATGTTCCACGAAAAACAATGATTATTCATTTGTCATTGCTTAGATAGCTAGATGACGAAGACCTCTACATCACTTTCTAATGATGCAAAATTGGAGTGATGCATTATGAGATGAATGAGCTATTAGCCAGCACCTTTGATTGCAAATTGTGGCATTTATGGTTCTCCCCGTACTTTTCTATCATACAGGCAGGCTACAACGTTGATGCGGCTATGTCGACCATGGTTTATCACATTCCGAAATACACACTCTTGGCAATCAGTTTAGCCTTTTCCTTTTCTAATTTTCCCTGTATATCCTAATCCAAAAAGAACGCTGAAGTGCTCCACTACGCGGATTCAACTGAGAAATTTGGCATACATTTACTCCCTCCGTTCCATTTTACTTGATGTTTTAGGGGTTTTCTTTATGTTCCTAAATAGATGAGTGTTTAGATATTTTTCCCAAATTCTCACTAATTTGTCCTTGTTTTGGAATCATATCATATCATTAATTTTCATTAAAATCAGTAAATGGATAATTAATCTAATTTTTAAATCCACTCCATGGAAGATAAATACTCAATCTCAAGTAAATTACAACGGGATCCGTAATTTACACTAAATATAGAAACTCAAAACTAGGTATTTTAAGTTTTTAGTAAACTATTAATATGGGTAGATTTGGAAAAGATTTACTCTCTATGTTATTTCTTAATCTGCGTGAAAAACTCTACAACATCAAGTAAAATGGAACGGAGGGAGTATTAGCCAAAAGAACGCTCCATCAGTCATCGGAATCTTGACGGGTGATTCGGCCAATACCGATTCGAGCGTTCATTCATTCATTCCTTCCCCAACTTCCCAATATTTTGAATTCGTCTTCCTATGCCTACAACCGGAGGTTTTGGTACAAAAATCGATATGATTCTGACATCCAGTCAACATATAGTATCTTTGCGTCCGACATATGATACGTGGATGTCAAAGAAATTCTTTTGTTTTACAAAATTATGAAAGTATATCGAAAAGATATTCAGTCGAGCTGAAGCCTACTTTTGACTTGAGGCTTCGAGCTATCGACAGTCTGCTAATAAAATAATATGAAAATATATCAAAAAAAATAATTCAGTCAAGCTGAAGCCTACTTTTTTCGAAAAAAAAAGAAAAAAAAAACTGAAGCCTACTTTTGAGGCTTCGAGCTATCTACAGTCTACTAATGAATTAAAAGTCATCTTATTCTAAACTGCGTGCATGCATGCCACCGGCAAAAACCCCCTTAGAGAGTCAGAGATCAGGCCTAAGTCCTAGTTGAGCAAACGGCCCTACTAAAATGGAGGTGGACAACTTGGGATCGTGGTGTTGGAGAAAATGAGTTATTTAATAAATGATTTTTTGGTCTTGGTGTGGTTTGATCTCATGACCTAAGAGTCTAAGGATACTCACTCATTTTTGAGTGAATGAAATGGAACCTTTAGTCCCACACTGTGGAAAACTAAAGAGGTGCTCCACTATATTACCATGTTCTCATGGATATGTTGTAAAACAATGTGGGTGGAGCGGATGGGGCGAAAAATACATGTTTCGACCCATGCACATGCGCGTGTACCAAGCACCAAGTCCGTGTCTACTTGATAAATAATTTATTTAAAAGTTTTATTTATGGAAAAATTCCTTTTTTGTGTGGTTAATTGTTTTACAAGAAACAAAACTCGTTTTATAAGAAAAACCTAAACCTAACTTGATTTGCAAGTTAATTTTCCTATAAATACAACTCAAAAATCTCTTTTCAAAACACACAAGCAGCGACCATCTCTAGTTCTACTTTTCTTCATCTTCTTGCTTTTATTTTCATGCGGCGTTTTACTTCCATCCCCGTTGCTGAGTTTAAGAGTGGGTAACTTGTATTGAGCAAACGTCCCCACTACAATGGAGGTGGACAACTTGGGATCGTGGTGTTGGAGAAAATGAGTTATTTAATAAATGATTTTTTGGTCTTGGTGTGGTTTGATCTCATGACCAAAGGGTCTAAGGATACTCACTCATTTTTGAGTGAATGAAATGGAACCTTTAGTCCCACACTGTGGAAAACTAAAGAGGTGATCCACTATATTACCATGTTCTCATGGATATGTTCTAAAACAATGTGGGTGGAGCGGATGGGGCGAAAAATACATGTTTCGACCCATGCCCATGCGCGTGTACCAAGCACCAAGTCCGTGTCTACTTGAAATTATTTTTTGCAAGTTTTTAACTTGATAAATAATTTATTTAAGAGTTTTATTTATGGAAAAATTCCTTTTTTTTGTGGTTAATTGTTTTACAAGAAACAAAACTCGTTTTATAAGAAAAAACCTAAACCTAACTTGATTTGCAAGTTAATTTTCCTATAAATACAACTCGAAAATCTCTTTTCAAAACACACAAGCAGCGACCATCTCTAGGTATACTTTTCTTCATCTTCTTGCTTTTATTTTCGTGCGGCGTTTTACTTCCATCCCCGTTGCTGAGTTTAAGAGTGGGTAACTTGTATTGAGCAAACGTCCCCACTACAATGGAGGTGGACAACTTTGGATCGTGGTGTTGGAGAAAATGAGTTATTTAATAAATGATTTTTTGGTCTTGGTGTGGTTTGATCTCATGACCTAAGGGTCTAAGGATACTCACTCATTTTTGAGTGAATGAAATGGAACCTTTAGTCCCACACTGTGGAAAACTAAAGAGGTACTCCACTATATTACCATGTTCTCATGGATATGTTCTAAAACAATGTGGGTGGAGAGGATGGGGCGAAAAATACATGTTTCGACCCATGCCCATGCGCGTGTACCAAGCACCAAGTCCGTGTCTACTTGAAATTATTTTTTGCAAGTTTTTAACTTGATAAATAATTTATTTAAGAGTTTTATTTATGGAAAAATTCCTTTTTTTTGTGCTTAATTGTTTTACAAGAAACAAAACTCGTTTTATAAGAAAAAACCTAAACCTAACTTGATTTGCAAGTTAATTTTCATATAAATACAACTCGAAAATCTATTTTCAAAACACACAAGCAGCGACCATCTCTAGGTCTACTTTTCTTCATCTTCTTGCTTTTATTTTCGTGCAGCGTTTTACTTCCATCCCCGTTGCTGAGTTTAAGAGTGGGTAACTTGTATTGAGCAAACGTCCCCACTACAATGGAGGTGGACAACTTGGGATCGTGGTGTTGGAGAAAATGAGTTATTTAATAAATGATTTTTTGGTCTTGCTGTGGTTTGATCTCATGACCAAAGGGTCTAAGGATACTCACTCATTTTTGAGTGAATGAAATGGAACCTTTAGTCCCACACTGTGGAAAACTAAAGAGGTGATCCACTATATTACCATGTTCTCATGGATATGTTCTAAAACAATGTGGGTGGAGCGGATGGGGCGAAAAATACATGTTTCGACCCATGCCCATGCGCGTGTACCAAGCACCAAGTCCGTGTCTACTTGAAATTATTTTTTGCAAGTTTTTAACTTGATAAATAATTTATTTAAGAGTTTTATTTATGGAAAAATTCCTTTTTTTTGTGGTTAATTGTTTTACAAGAAACAAAACTCGTTTTATAAGAAAAAACCTAAACCTAACTTGATTTGCAAGTTAATTTTCCTATAAATACAACTCGAAAATCTCTTTTCAAAACACACAAGCAGCGACCATCTCTAGGTATACTTTTCTTCATCTTCTTGCTTTTATTTTCGTGCGACGTTTTACTTCCATCCCCGTTGCTGAGTTTAAGAGTGGGTAACTTGTATTGAGCAAACGTCCCCACTACAATGGAGGTGGACAACTTTGGATCGTGGTGTTGGAGAAAATGAGTTATTTAATAAATTATTTTTTGGTCTTGGTATGGTTTGATCTCATGACCTAAGGGTCTAAGGATACTCACTCATTTGAGTGAATGAAATGGAACCTTTAGTCCCACACTGTGGAAAACTAAAGAGGTGCTCCACTATATTACTATGTTCTCATGGATATGTTCTAAAACAATGTGGGTGGAGAGGATGGGGCGAAAAATACATGTTTCGACCCATGCCCATGCGCGTGTACCAAGCACCAAGTCCGTGTCTACTTGAAATTATTTTTTGCAAGTTT
The DNA here is from genome assembly GCF_003573695.1 of Papaver somniferum. NCBI lineage: Eukaryota > Viridiplantae > Streptophyta > Magnoliopsida > Ranunculales > Papaveraceae > Papaver > Papaver somniferum. The sequence continues at coordinate 81,371,668 of NC_039362.1, forward strand.
TTAACTTGATAAATAATTTATTTAAGAGTTTTATTTATGGAAAAATTCCTTTTTTTTGTGCTTAATTGTTTTACAAGAAACAAAACTCGTTTTATAAGAAAAAACCTAAACCTAACTTGATTTGCAAGTTAATTTTCATATAAATACAACTCGAAAATCTATTTTCAAAACACACAAGCAGCGACCATCTCTGGGTCTACTTTTCTTCATCTTCTTGCTTTTATTTTCGTGCAGCGTTTTACTTCCATCCCCGTTGCTGAGTTTAAGAGTGGGTAACTTGTATTGAGCAAACGTCCCCACTACAATGGAGGTGGACAACTTGGGATCGTGGTGTTGGAGAAAATGAGTTATTTAATAAATGATTTTTTGGTCTTGGTGTGGTTTGATCTCATGACCTAAGGGTCTAAGGATACTCACTCATTTTTGAGTGAATGAAATGGAACCTTTAGTCCCACACTGTGGAAAACTAAAGAGGTGCTCCACTATATTACCATGTTCTCAAGGATATGTTGTAAAACAATGTGGGTGGAGCGGATGGGGCGAAAAATACATGTTTCGACCCATGCCCATGCGCGTGTACCAAGCACCATGTCCGTGTCTACTTGAAATTATTTTTTGCAAGTTTTTAACTTGATAAATAATTTATTTAAGAGTTTTATTTATGGAAAA